>NW_015505328.1:1402545-1503968 GCF_001515645.1 Sinocyclocheilus grahami | reverse complement strand
TGTCTATCTGTCTGTCTGTCTGTCTGTCTGTCTGTCTGTCTGTCTGTCTGTCTGTGTCTGTCATGAAAACCTATTTATTTTCTATAAAACACAAAATGTAAGTTTTACAAAATGTTCATGCTGCCTTTTCCATGGAATAAAAGTGGATGATGTCAGCTTATGCAAAACTAATATAAAAGCATGACAACAAGCAATTCATGAGACCTGTGCACTGTATTCCAAATCTTCTGAAGTCATATATTAGTTTTATATGATATATTATATTTTATATATTTATATGAAAACCAAGTGTTTTATTCTCTGAAAATACCTTAACAGCAATGGTCATGTATAAGGCAGAGTGCAGCATGGACTCTTCTTATGTTCCACAGCATGAAGAAGGATAAGAATGGAAAGACATGAGAATATGAACTCTGCTTTCTTTTATGCAAACAAATGTACAGTATATAGTCAAAGTTCATCAGGTGGATGTGTCCATGTGTAGATTAAATGTGTGTGTGTGTGTGTGTGTGTATGTTACTGAAGGTTCAGTGTACTGGAGGCAGGGCTACTACACAAACATAGGGTCAGAAAGCTTGTAAAATGATCCTCAAGCACTGAGAACATCCTCTTTGCTGGGGTCCCGCTACGCTTCACTTTCCTTTTCACTCTCTCTCTCTCACACACACACGCACACACACACACACGTACGCACACACATTCCTCTCCAGTCACTGTGAGGGGCAGGCTCAGAGCATGCTAGAAGCCCAGAGCAAAGTCATTCAGTCGCACGATCACACACAGAGGAAACATAGAAAGAGAGCGCCAGGGGAGGTCTGACAACACTCCAGACTACATCTTCATGGACGCTGTCTTGCTTTCTTCATAACTGCACAGCTGCATTTCACATGCACTTCTAGCAACAGTTTCTTAAGGCTTCAGTTTTTCCCCAGAAGACCAACTTGATATAAAGTGTCTTGTGAGCCGGTGACAGGATCAGTAATGACCTCCAGGCAACGGTCCAGTCCGGACGTGATCACCACATGCCCCAGGCCATCCGTACATCTCTGCTCGTACTGATTCCACCTGACTTTGGACTGAAGGAACCGAGGGCACCCTCAAACGAGCTTTGATATTTGCGACCTTACCCTCCCCTCCAGCTCCTGCCATGTGGTGGGGTTGGTTCATGTGCCGCTGCTTGTCCCTGGCAGCGCTGCTGGTGGTAGCAGACTGCGGAGGGGCTGAGCAAAGAAGAGGAGCAGAAGAAGGACTCAGAAGCTCCACGGCGAAAGCTAACAGCAGCAGTGGTCGGAAATATCACCGGATCCAAAACGGACAGTGTAGCTACACTTTTATCCTTCCGGAGGCTGATGGAGGCGCTTGTCGAGACTTTAAAGCGGGCACGCCGTACAATGCCAATGCACTTCAGCGGGACGCACCTCAACCTGAAGCAGACTTCTCCAACCAAAAGATCCAGCAGTTGGAGCACGTCATGGAGAACTATACGCAGTGGTTACAAAAGGTGAGTTCTATTAAGTTGCACAACGGATGATCGCACAATTATCGCAATTTCTGTATACACAATTATGTAGTAGTTGTAGTTTGCGTAAGCTGAGAGGAGCGAATGAACAGCTGTTCTTCAGTAGAGCGGCTGAGAGGAAAGATAAATGTTTTTAAAGTCTGAAATGCAAAGTTTGGTGGGTGAAAACAAAGGATGTGCATGTCAGAACCGTTTACGAGTCTAAAGCCGACAGGGATCAGCACTGTTCTTGACGCTAAACAATTCAACTGTTCGGTTGTCATCTAAAACTGTTTAGACAACAGTGAAACATCTCAGATGTTTTTTCTTAACTGCGTTCTTGGCTGGTGTTCAGATGCCAGATTGTAAGGATGTGTTTTATGGTCACTGCACTATGAGTTTTGCAACAAGGCAGAGTAAGCACTTTACAATGACAGACCTGTCTTATTAAAAACATTACGTTGGCAACTTTAGCTGTCAGAAATGTGATTTACATCAACACAGGTCGTTCTGTTCAGCCGCTGTCTGCTCGCACTGCACGACGTAACCGCCTGGCAGGGGAGTCTCGCTCGAGCAACGTCTGGCTGATTTTGCAGATGTTCAGGTGGACTCCACACGTTGTGCTGATGGCGGGTTGTCAGTCACCCAGATGGTAGTCGGGCGCGCTGTCTCTTTAATGACAGGAAGTCGGGCAGACCCCCGGGAGTGCTTGAAGGAAGAGCAAGGAGGATCTATCGTTCTATTATGAGCTAAGCTTTAACTGTCCTGGCAGATATCAGCACGGCTTTCTAATGGTTTCTAAAAGCATCAGCTTGTTCCCCGTCCCTGTACAATCCACCCTAAATGATTGAGAGTTTGTTGTTTTTCGTAAACTTTAAGCAAAGTTGACAGAAATTAAATTTATGCAGCAGACAAAAAAAAATTACATAAAATATTTGTTTTATTTGATTAAAACATATTTACTAAATTTCCAAATATCTGAGAACAACCTAAAAAGTTGGTATTTGTTTAATTTAATTATTTTGTTATATGTAATATATTTTAATGATTAAAAAAACAAATAGAAGCATTTTCCATTAGTGGGCTCAGACATTTGGACTTCACTGTATATAGATATTTATTAAAAAATATAGTGTCATTTGTTTAGATAGGTGCATGCATTTGTGTAGCAATTTTATTCGCTCCTACATAAAAGAAAAGTGCTTGATCATTTAAATTACTACATAATTAAATTTTTATTTTCACTATAATTATTATAGTTCAATTATAATGGTTGTACCATACTGGTCAGTCACCAAGTAGTTAATGATAATTGCTTCTCAAACAGAAACCCCTACAGAAACAACCAAAGGGTTCTTGGCATGGATAACTCATCTAACATTGACTTTGTCACTTTCATTAGACAAACAAACCATATTTATCTAAAACACACTCTTATTTATCAGTATTGTTATCTTGGTGAGTAGTCTGAGATTAATTATTTGAATCTATCGGTTTATTTTCATAAAACATAACCTGAACTTTTAACATATACAGGTATGATGGATTACATGAAGAGTTTGGAATTAGTTGTCCTTAACAATGTCATTTAGGTTTCTCTTTATTTTTATTTTCTCAAGTATAGTATACACTGAATGTAAACGGGTTGGTTTTATGCTCGGTTCATTTTTGTTGAATAGACGTGATGACTCAGTGTTACGTAATGATGGAATGGGTGACCCCTGTCTGTTTTTTAAAAACAATCTAATGTGATGCTTTTAAGTAAAAGTCATGGCTGCAACATGAACATCATTCTAATTGATCTAAAGGGTTCCTTCCAAACGGTGAAATCCCACTTGCTTTTCTCAGCATTTCCATTCTCGTCTTCATTTTGCAACGCCGTCTAACTTAATTATACTGATGGATATAAAACAGCTACAGATTAGTATTTGCAGACACTTGTAAGATCCTTTTTTAAATGGAAAACAAAATCTCGCTTGGCTCCATTTTAGACAGAGTCGGCTGAAATAATATTGTGGTGCAATGGTTAAAAACAAAAGAATGAAAGAAAGAAAAATAAAAGCCTTTTACCAGGACATGCACGCTATCAAAAGACATACTACGTTTCAGTATGTCAGAGTTCATAAAAAAGCAATTTGGCAGTTCGTGCTGTCTGAATTCTACACCAGTGAGTAAGTGGCTTATCATAAAATATAGTGAAAGGAGTATAAGCACATCTGCTAACATTAGTAATGTCCTCGCTGAGACTTTAAGCAGGAAAAATACATACTGTACCTTACTCCGATTAGACGATGTTAATAGATCTTGACAGAGAAAGGTTGTCTTGTTCAGTAGCTCTACTTAAGGAATTAAGTCATATTTTTTTGTATTTGAAATGTAACAGGATGGATAGCACAAGAAAGCTTGTTTTAGTGGAATGAGGCACAGGCCTAATTCAGGCTAATTGTTCTTAAGGCACATGAGGATGCAGTTAACATATTTCATCGGACAGCAGATGAAGTGTCCTGCACTGGTCTATCTGTCTTAATCAGTGTTGGGCAAGTTACTCTGAAAATTTAATTACTGATTACTCCTTTTAAAAGTAATCACATTACTGTTCTGATTACTTTATTTCAAAAGTAATTAGTTACATTACTAGTTAAGTTACTTTTTTCTCCATGAAATTCATGAAATCCCAGCATACACGCTCCCGATAAATATTTGTTATTAAAGCATCAACATTCACAGAACAGTTATTTTAACTAAAGCAAGCGGCTGCTGCGTGCATGGTTTGGCATGGCAGAATGCCAGCAAAGAGCGCTGCATTTATAATCTCTAAAAGACATCTGTTCATCGCAATCTCACAAATCACTGTTATAACACAATGAATATAAGCATAATGAATCTTTCATAATGTCTACAATTCGTGTGTTATAATGAGAGGCTGCAAACACGTGTTATAGCCTAAATAGAAACAGAAACTGCATGTTAATCGTTTATATTTTATATTAGTTCATGTTGCTTTTGTGCAATAGATGAATAACAATTTATTTGTTTTCGATATTTTATGTTTAGATATTTCTATTTTGCGGGAGTCCCGTGAATCATTTTATTCTCCCGCATCCCACACACACACACGAGCGTCTACCCGCCCGCAGCAGCACTCGCCCATCTTCTCCCACACTCCACTGACAGTGTGTATGCTACATCCTTTTTACAATCTCTAGATTATAAAACACTGCATTCTGTCAGCAATGTAATGCGGCAATAACGTATAGAGACCTCAGCTTTTAACTATACTCGAATTACTATTTTGAAAATTATAACGCGTTAAATTACTCTGTTACTAAAAAAGTAATCAAAAGTGAGCTGTGACTGTGGAGTAATTCTTAATACTACTCAAGCTGCAGGCTGATGAAAGACTGCAGATAGTGACTAGTCTGTTGTTGGAGGTGTGGAGGGGTCTGTGTGGGGTCGATATACGTTCACTGTGGAATTCTGCTGTGCCGGGGGAAGAGCGTATCCCGATAACATTCTTGTCCAGTCAAAGGTGGCTTCTGTTTGTCCAAGGATTATCCCAGAAGCAGGAATGGTCCAAAGAGGGAGACTTTTGTGGATTGACTGTGGTCTTTTATCATTTGTTACAGGAAACGGACCACTTGAGGATGTAGCTAGCTATCCTCTGCTAATCTCAAATGCTTAAACTATCAGCTGTTTAATGAAGGGATGCTTTTAAACATGAGAGTAGGGCAAAGAAATGTATTATCCAGTTCCTTGGATATCTAATCACAATTTTAAGTTGATAGTTCATCATTTACTCAACCTCATGTCGTTCCAATCCCATGACTTAGTTTTTTCTGTGGAACACAATGTCCTGACTATTTGTTTTCATATAATCAAAGTGAAATGTATCCATTTTTTTAAAAGAAATTAATACTTTTATTCAGCAAAGATGCATTAGATTTATGAACAGTAAGACATTTATAATGTTACAAAAGTTTCTTATTTCAAATAAATGCTGTTCTTTTGAACATTTTCTGTTAATCAAAAAATCTTGAAAATATGTATCACAGGCTTCACAAAAAGATTAAGCAACACAACTGGCTTCAACATTTATAATGATAAGAAATGTTTCTTAAGCATTAAATCAGCATATTATAATGATTTCTGAAGGATCATGTGACTCTGAATTAATGGCTGATAAAAATTCAGCTTTGCCGTCACAGGAATAAATTACATTTTAAGATAATTTATATTATAATGATAAATATATATACAGTATATATATATATATATACACTTTGAGGATATCATTTTAAAACAACAACAACAAAATTGTCATTTTGGGTGAACTATTCTCTTAAGCATTAATGTTACATAAATGTTCTATCAGAGACTAAATAAATGTCTTAAAGTCTGATCGTCTCTAAAGCCGATGGAATTCAGTCTGTCAGTAGGGCCTGAGGTCCGTTTTGGACAAAGCTCAAGCTTCTGCCGTGTCACATGTGGGAGCCGTCAGGGGACTGGAAGTGATAGATCTTCACACTCAGTGTTCAAAGAAAACTTTTTCCGAGCTCATGTTTCTGAGGATAAGTGCGTCTTGCCAAGTAGCACTTTAGAATTAAAAGCACACATTCGAACCCTGGCCCTGTGAAATTCCCATTGTTCTGCTCGACCCTCAGTTTGGATATTGGTGACTAGAGTGAAACGGAAAGGTTAATCCCGGCGCTCAAGAGGGTTTCCTTCACTGAGGGTATTCATGAAGACTGTGGACCCTCACTCGGCCACACAGCATGTCTAAAAAGCCAAAGCAGGACTGAGCTATTTTAAGGGTGACTTCCTTTGTATCAGAGTTTATTTTGCTGATAGAAGCAGCCAAAAGCAACAAGTTGGGTGAAGCGGAGTAAACGTTCACTTAACCGACTAAAAAGCTCTTCCTTCCTGTTTCATAGCTTTTACACGCACCAGAACAGTGCCACATTTATGTGAGCACCACAGAGAGATGTTACTGCTCCAAATGTAATACTTGTGAGAGGTGAAAGCAACACTGGGGTGAATAAATACGAGAAACAATACACTGCTGTCACCATTTATTTAAAAAGCAATTAAAAAATATATATATTTCTTGGTGTTTTATTATATAAAATATATGTGCATATTTTTATTATTGTATTTATGATATTTTATTATTATGCTTTTTCTAAGTATTTTGCCCCAACTGTATTTCATCTGGGTCGTTAGGATAACTCAACCATGTCTGTTTGATAAAGGGCAGAGAAAACCCCCTGAAATGTATACCCTACACCCAAATGAATTGGCCACTTAATGTCTTCCTAATTTTGTAAATGGTCCTAACTCTCTGCCACATCATTGTAGGCCGCTTAATGTATTTATGAGGTCAAATTTGTTGACTTTAATAAATTGCTCTCTGGTGCACACTCGCTTTAGGATTAATGTGAATTTAATTGTCATTTTGTGCTTTTGGTTTTCCAAAAATGGCCTCAGGTTAAAAGTTAATGTGTCCTGAATAAAATGATAATGTTTTGTTATATCTTTTGGCATTAGTGTTGCCCTGGAGTATTCTCTTTGGAAAATTGTGTTACTGTTGGCATTAAAAATATCCCTTTAATTTTTTTATTAAAATATGGTAATTTTTGTTGAAATTGTTTAGGACAAAAAATAGGCATGGGCATTTTTTAAACATGAGCTTTTTATTTTAGAATAATGCTAACAAAATGCTAGCAACTTGTTAAACATGCTAGTAACATGCTTACAACATGCTTGTAACATGTTGTAAACATGTGTACTAACAAAATGTTAACCCAGTGTTACAAACTTTGCTAATCATGCTAGCGACATGTTAGTAAATATGCTAATTATGCTAACACCATGCTAATAACATGTTAATCATTCTAGAAAAGTGCTAGTAACTTGCTAATCATGCTAAGAAAATGTTAACCATGATAGAAACCTGTTAATCATGCTAGAATCATGCTAGCAACATGTTAGTAACTTGCTAATTATGTTAACAACATGCTAGTAACATGGTAATCATGCTAGAAACATGCTAGAAACTTGCTAATCATGCTAACAACTTGTTAGTAACATGTTAATTGTGCTAGCAAAATGCTAATCATGCTAAAACATGTTAGCAACATGCTAGTCATGCTAGAAACAGCCTAGCAACCACCCCAGGTATCAATATGTTTTATACTATCTGTTTTTCTGAAAGACTATATTGCCTAGAAAACATTCAAACTTTAATCTTTAAAACTATTTTAACTTTCAAACTACTTCAAACCTAAAACTTTCAGACTGCAAGCTTTTAAACTTTTTCAAACTTTCTAGCTAACTTAAAGTTTGTCTACAACTTTTTAATCTAGTTTAGAAATGTAATTTAACAGTTTGAATAATTAAAATTGTTGTGAGAAAGTGTTAATATGTTCATGATCCTCAAAGCAGATGAGAATTTCTTAGCTTGACTAAATACACATTTATACAAAGTATGTCTATATATTATCACTTCTGTTCTCTCGTTCATTAAAACTGGAACTGTGTGACACTGATAAACCCAAAGGAGAGAAGAAGGTCTTGGTAGGATGGGATTTCCTGCATGACCCATTATGTGCTACTTCTGAGTGGGGTCCCATTGCAGCTGTTGCTTTAGGAATGACTGTCTTCATTGGTCCCAGATAGCCTGAGGTCTCAAGACCAATAATTCAGCTTATCTAGTGTTTAAATACCTCAACTTTTCCATGAAATCGATTCAAAACATCACATCAGTGGATGAAAGAGTGCTATGGATGACTCTTGGGCCAAACTGCAAAATTGTTGAACAAAGAGAGGCAGATAAGTAATGAGCAATCATGTAACCCTCCCTATGGGAAAAGGAAAGAGGACTAAGTCAAGAAAGAACAGGAAATCAAAAATGTGTGTGTGTAATTGTGTGGGACAGAGTATTTGGATGAATTATATTTTCTCTTATCACTCTCACATTAAGGTTTTTGTAACACTTGTGCTGTATCCGAGCCACAGGTCTTGCTTCTTACTAGACGCATCCCTGCCAGAACTCAGGGAGTAGTTTGTTTTATCAGTTTTCTTTTCTTTTTTTTCTTAAATATTTTTTTATGATCAGCACAATGGAGTGAAAGCGCATATTAAGTTAACTGACGCCAATCTTACATTATGAGCTCCATTAAAAAAGATAAATTGGTCTGTAAGCTTAATAGACAGTTACAGACCAGTTGAAAACATAGACTTACAAGTGATGGTGCCAGCTATTTGCAGAAAACTCGTCTTCAAACCTTTGGGGGCTTTAAAGTTCACCCAAAACTGAAATTCTGTCATTATTTGCTTATATTCTAAGGCTGTTCTGAATTGAACTAGTAGTACTTTTACACGCAGTTAGTCCTCATTGGAACATACTTTCAAGCTTAAAAGTAAAGTAAAAAAAAAAAAAAACATAAATGCACATTGTTCTAGAAGAATGTGCCATACCTTTCACACATTTACTCGAATTGTTATGCTGACAATACAATTTGTAAGGAAAAATGCATTAAATAGCATTTCTGGGGAAACTTTTTCAAAGGAAAACACACACACACACACACAGGTTTAGATTTGTGAAAAGTGGGGACATCCCATAGGCGTAATGGTTTTTATACTGTACAGACCATATATTCTATTGCCCTACACCAACCCTACCCCTAAACCTACCCCTTACAGGAGACTTTGTGCTATTTCAGATTTTCAATACACTCCATTCTGTGTGATTTATAAGCGTTTTGAAAAGTGGGAACATGGGGTAATGTCCTGATAAGTCACCTTCTCCTTGTAATACCTATGCCATACCTTTGTCATTATACAAATTTATGTCCTCATTTGTCACAAAAACGCGTACACACACACACACACACACACACACACAGTAATATTAATTAATTACATGTACTTACTATATGGTTAGGGTTACTTGCATGTAATTATGCATAATTTATTGTTATTATAATAATAAGTACATGTAACATGTGTAACAAGGAAACCTTAAAATAAAGTGTTACATTTATTCATTCATTCATTCATTGTTATTACTTTATTCAGCTATCCAAAACTCCTAATACTTTATTTTCTTTTCTTTTCTTTTCTTTTTATGTATTTTATTTTATTTTAATTTATTTTACAGTCATCCGAATGATCCTTTCTGCTTAAAATAAATTCCAGCATGTTGTCTCTGTGTGATTTACTCAGATATGTCCATACTCAGATAACTCGGAAAGCAGAGGACTGTCTGTTTGGTTTTTTTGTGATTAGCTTGGTCATGTTTGGAATTTCAAGCAGACAACCAAGTTCAGCATGTCTTCTTTCACATTTGCCCAAATACCTTGGCAGCCATATAAAGCCTCACAGAGCTGCCAGTACATTGCGTTAAAATGCTGTATTTTCCTGGTTTGCCGTGTGATAAGTTGCAGTGAGTACATACATACAGTATTTCACAGAATAGGTCAAATACATCATGCCAAGCTCAACAAGGCAGATAAAGTGCCAGTCATCCACACTGTACACAACACTGCTAGCTTGCTGTTTTGAGTTCTGCACTAGCTGTCTGTTGCAATTCCCCACTGGGATGCTTCTGCGGTGTGCTTTGGAGATTACTTTTTTTTAAAGTACCAGGACAGACGCGCCATGGCAACAGTGATGCATGTCTCACCCTTGCCCACTGTTTGGAATAAGGCAATCAGTGCCCCATGGCCAAGTTTTGATGTGAGAAACTGTTGTTCTGTCCGAGAAGTGTCCAGGCTACGTGCAAATGGGCCATGCAGGATGAAAGCTTGCAATTGTAATTCCTTCATATAGTTAAATGACATCATTGTAACTGCGGTTGACATAATATCATCCCGAAAGCCTCCCCGGATTATTTATGAGGTCTTTATCAAATGCACCACATTCTGAATTTTATATAGGCATGGATATCCTTGAAAGGAAATGATTCTTTGGGAAGGTTCTCCTCAAAATAAATTCTGGAAAAGACACCTCTCTCCAAACATTTTTGAGATCCTCAGTGTCCCTGTGTGATTCTGTACTGGGTACAACGTTTCCAAGGGGATTACCAGGCCACTGAAAGTCACATTCCTCCTGTGATCCACCATGGCAAAGAAGTTCCCATGATCAGTTCTCATTTTTGGAAATCTGAGGTCTGCTCTAGGGCTGGTATAGGGCAAATCACTGGTTTCCAGTACGGTTTGTTTGTTGTTTCCTTCGGGGGGTTTTCGAGGGTCGAGTAAATGCTGACGTTTCCTCTCCCATATGTCCAGATACACATAATTAATCAGGGTAATTCAAGGAAATCACAGTAATTTGAAAAACCAACTTGGGCAAAAGAGATAATGTAGGGTCTTGTAATTTGAGCATTTGAGCAAATATACAGGCATACACAATCTCATTTGGAAAATATTTCTTCACTGTCAATGTGATTTCACATGAGAAATGCAGAGTGAACATAAATCCAGTTAAAGCTATATGGTGTTCCCTTTACAGTATCTGTATCTGCAAACTGATGAGTTTTTTTTGTTTTTTTTGAAAGCTGTTGCAGGGTTATCAGGGTTTATTCTTTTGGGCCTTTGAGGGTGTTTCTTTAACTATGGGCACTTTAGACTCTGTGATTCCTTCAAAAAACTTTTCTGACAGTCACTAGTTTATTTAAACTGCCAACAAACAATATCTAAAAAACTAAGATCAAGATTAAGTCATGGCAACGTGTTTTTCCATTACTTTTACTCATCACATTAATTTAACAAATTTTAACTTTATTTAAGTTACATGAGATTTAGTCGTTTTTTTAAAAGGTTGGTTTAATATAATTTAAATGTGTATGACTTGTACCGCTAGTTTGATTATACTTAAAAATATAAGGCAGCAACTGAATGTTGCTCTTTAATTACTCTTATATTTATTCATATATATATATATATATATATATATATACCAAACACACACATCACATTAAATATTTTCATACATTTAAAAATTCATAATTTGACATTTTCATAATTCATAATTAAAAGTCTGGGACAAAGGTAACAAAAATATAGAAAATATAATTAAAAAAATAGAAAAAAATGTTTTATTCCTATAATCAAAATATAAAATGATAAAATCAAACCCTTGAACATAAAAGTGCCTGTCGTTGATAAAACACCTTTGTTTATTTGTGCAGCATTTACAGTATATTGGGCTCTAGTATGAGTAATCACTTTATAAAGATGAAATAAGCCTGCTACAGCTTGTCTAGATGGACACTAAAAATCAATTTACAGTTTATTGATAATGATAACAAGCACATGTCCTCTTCACACTACCAAAATCAAAAAGGACAAAAGCAAACATTTCTCTTGGAAGCTGTCTTCTTCTCATCTCTCACGGAGTCAAAGCAAACAGCCTTTCCATCTTCTTTCTGTCCCACACATAACTTCATGTTTTTAAGACAGGATATCGAAAATTTATTATTTTTTGCTTTCGTTAATCTCCAATGCCTTCTCTGCTTTATTGGGTTTTGTGCACCACATCAGCGCTCTCATCAGATGGGCTCTTGTTCTGTGTTTGTGGTATTTATAGAACAGAACGTATCAATTACAATTGCCTTTGGTGTCTGGACAGATGAAAATGAATGAGTTGAAAGAACACAGGCCTCATTCTTTCCAAAAGGTGATCAATGATTAAGATATTATGGATTTATGAGTTGCTTCAGTTTTAAAGTTGAGTCTATGAGCTAGTAGGAGATCTCTCCTCCCTACAAAACCTCAGGTGGCAATGACTTTGAGCAGATAGAGTTACCAGCCCTCTTGGCATCATTGTTTGTTCATGCTGTGTTTTTGTAAGCAATGTAATCTTGAATATATCAATCCATTTTCATGCATTAGCATTGGATGAACTCATCTTCTGTGATCACTGCTAATATTGTGAGACATTTGTGGATTTTTTGTTGTTGTTAGTTTATATACTGAATACATATTTATTATCTTTTTGTGTCTGTGTATTAATAGTCTATAAAAATGTAATAATATATATATATATATATATATATATATATATATATATATATATATGTGTGTGTGTGTATACATATACACACATAAGGTAGAAAAAGGTGTGTTAAGACAGACACGTAGTCATATTTTCCTAAACCTTATTTTGTTTCTGTAAAGTCTGATTTGTGTTTTATTCTTTTCTTTTTCTCTTTATTTTAAGTCTCATGTTTAGATTGTGATGGCTGCTTTGACCAGTGTTGATTTTGTTTTGATATTGTGTTTCTGTTCATCCAACTGGCATGTGCATTTACTTCTTGTTGGATTTTTCTTAAATATTTTGCAGTTCAGTACCCTCCACAGACTTAATATAACCTCTGCATTGTTTTAAAATAACCATATTATGTTTTAGATTTCTATCTAAAGTTTCAAACCACATCTGACACAGAAATTGGTAGCCTACTTTCGTAACAATCAAAGGTTTCCACAATCACACATTAAAATGAGAGCTTTTTTATTGGAATTGAAATATCAAGCCTGGCTGGAGCTCTGCAACGAGGGACCCCAAATATACCCCAAATATCTCAGGGATTTGTAATAGAAAACAACTCCAGCTGGGAATACGCCAGTTCTCAAAATGTTTTACTGCCTCTTACTAACTGAAATTACAACATGGCTGACTGTGCCATGGCACCCGGGCACTGCTTTAAATTGTTAGGGAGATGGTTGGTTTAGATTATGTTGCGTATATAAACTGTAGCCTTCGAAGAATGCAGATAAATATAATTTAGTGAAATGATTACAGTTGAATATAGATCCATTTGCCATCTGTGGCAAATTGATTGGTTTGTTCTCATTGGTTGATGGTGGTCACACTTTCCAATGATGAATCAAGCTTAGAATCATTCCCTAGCTATGCAAACTGTCCATATAGACAGCTCCATATTAAAGGGCTGGTGTTGTTGCAAACTCATATGACTTTCTTTTTTCGTATAACACTGAAGGAACGTTTTAAAGAATGTTCAGGCTGCTTTTCATACAGTGAATGTGATTTGGGACAGGCCTGACAGACTCAAAAAAGACAACAAATGTACTTTAAAAGCATTATACGTGTTTCATGCCAATCATGCACAACATTTCAAGTCTTTTTCCTGTTCATTTGATATCTTTGTGTGAGAAACAGACTGAAATTTAACTCACTATTCACTAAAAATGTCTGTGGTCCCCATTCACTTTCATTGTAAATGAACATGAAAAGTTTGGCGTTGCTAAAATTTTTTAAATTGTTTTTGAAAGAAGTCTCTTACTCTGTCAAAAGCTGTATTTATTTGTAATATTAAGAAATAATATTATTGATATTTAAAATAAAAATTTTCTAATGTAATATATTTTAAGATGTAGTTTATTGCTGTTTATTTATGGCACATCAGAATTTTCAGCATCGTAACTCCAGTCTTCAGTGTCTTGTGATCCTACAGAAGTCATTTTAATATGTTGACTTGGTGCTCATCGATTTGGTGGAAACAGATCTTGTTATTATCTATATTAAAAACAGTTTAATGGTTTTGTGGATTTTTTATTTGATGAATCGGACGTTTAAAAAACAGCATTTGTTTGAAACAGGAATATTTAGTAACAATGTAAATGTCTTAACTGTCACTTTTGCAATCCTTATTGAGTAAAAAAAAAAATTTCAAGGAAAAAAACTTTGAGCAGTAGTGTACAGTATCTCAATATTTACAGTAGGTGTCTTCTGACTCTTTGAGCTTTAGAAAATCATATTGAATTGCAAGGAGAAATAATGTGGTTTTCACGTTGTGAGAGAGAACAGGCTATAGATTTCTCTGTGAATGTTTCACATGGTGTGCTTGAGTGTGTTTGTGTGTGTGGGAGAGCGAGAGAGAGAGAGTTCCTTGAAGGAGTGCTTGTGATTGAGTGAACGTCTGTAAACTAGCCCTGAGGATTGAGGTTGTAAAGGTTAACTGTGTGCCCGGCTTTAGCTATTACAGCACAACATCTGTCTAACACTCAACTGCATTATATGCTACACAAGATCACATAGACCCTCCGCAAAACAAAACCTGTGTGATTTGGTGAAGAAACAATCTTGCTTGATGTGATGCAAGTCATGTCCAAGAGCACAAACTGTCTATATACATGGTCACTGAGTAAATTCTAGCTTTGCAATAACTTGGTCTTAAATAACAATCTGAGTGTGCTGCTAATTTAACCATAATTACAGATATAGTAGTAATAGATGCTAATTTGCACAAGCAGCAATTACTCTTCCCAGTAGCCACAAGCATCAGAGGGTCTTGCTGTACCACTCAGAACAAGACAGAAGAGATAAACCAGGTTCAGCCAAGGGTTTTCCCTGTGAGACCTCACTCGACCAGGTTGAGCTTCACCCCAAGTGCTGTGATGCATCACACTTTACCTTGCCATATCAGCGGACAGTATTGTGGATTTTTTATATTTTGATTCGTCAATATTGGATATTTAATTATGTGTGCACATTTCCCCTGTTACTGTGTTTGAAACAACTTTCTAATGTTCGTTTTTGCTGCACTGAATACTGTGAATTAACTTGCAAAACAGTATTTACAGATAATGTACACTGTAAAAAATGACCGTGAATTTAACGGTAAAAGACTGTAAAAATGCTACAGTAAAAATCTTTTTACAGTGTACTGTATAGACCACCATTTAAAAGTTGTTTTAATTTTTAAGAAATACTTTTATTCAGAAAAAAATGCATTAAGTTGATCAAAAGTGGCAGTATATACATTTATAATGTTACAAAAGATTTCTATTTCAAATAAATGCTGTTCTTTTTAAGTTTCTGTTCAAAAAAAGAATCATGGGGGGGAATTAATTACGGTTTCCACAAAAACATTAAGCAACATGAAATGTTTATTGAGCACTGATTTCTGAAGGATCGTGTGATACTGAAGACTGGAGTAATGATGCCAATAATTCTGCTTTGCCATCACAGGAATAAATTTTATTGTAATTGCAGTTATATTGTTGATTTATATCCTTAACCCTCTCTGTGTGTAATTGAATGCTTTACAGCAAATAATAATAATAATAATTTCGAAGATAAATTTATCAAAACATGAGTTGTCCTGCAAGATACTTGAGTAGACAATTTATCAAACATATAACTATTTGTCCAGTATAGTTTACAAAAAAAATCTTATTGTAGTTGATTGTTTATTTAAGCACATTGTTTTAGAATTAACAGACTCATAACAGTGCTTTGAACTCTCATAAACTCTCATAAACTATGTTGGACAGAAACAGGCCTGATCGCGCCACTACAGCAGTAAGAGAGCCAGAGGTTGGCGTCACTGCACCAGCCGTAGTCATTATCACTGACCTCAATGTTCATCATGTGACCCGACCTGTAATTCACAGACCCCTAAACGTTTACAGTGCTGTGTCAACTAGCAGTTAAGGAGATATTCCGTTCAGTTGGGTGATTTTCTTCAGCACACAGAAGGGTGATTTAGTGGCTCTTTAAGCAAGTCGGGTGTTATGCCTCTCTAAAACCCCTTCATCTCCACAGCTCGAGTAATGTGTATTTTTATGATTCTGGGAAGGAGTGTTTCCTTTTTTCTGAAGGACTTAAATTGTGATCCCTGTATATATTTATTTTCTTCTTTTTTTTGCACAGAAGCAGGGAAATTTTATTTGATGAAATAACAATCATCCAAAGCAAATATAGTTGAACCTTCTATGGTAAACGTTAACTGGAATATTTTTTCTAGTAAGATTTTCTTTTATTATTATTATTACTTTGTGTATTCAATAACAAAAAAAAAATCCAGAAAAAAGGGGAAAACTGTGCACCATAACAGAAAAAGTTAACTATTTTTTCTTATCTGATTGAATTATTTTTTCTTGTAATTGATTAATGTTTACTATTAAAACTACAAACTAAAATTAAATGAATCATTATCATTTGTCCTTCAGTGTTGTTATTAAAAGCCTATTTTATTCTTAATGTCAGAGCCAATGGGTAATCACATTTTTATTTTCCAGTATTAAGCACAGTGATGCAGTTACAGTATATTATTATCAATACAGTACTTACAAACAAATACATTACTGCAATCATGCTATTGATACTATTAACTATAAAAAAAATAGAAAATGAAAAAAAATATATATTTCTGTTGACATTTTTTGGCCATTCATTCTTGCTGTACTTCTATTTCATAGTTTGTTTCACTATTATTTTTCAAATGTGGAAAATAGCACTAATAAATGTTAGTTATTGTTTGTAATGTTTTACATATTTGCTGCAGTTTTGGAGAGTGTGAAAGGTTTTAAAAGCACAACTTCAAATAGAATAACAAAATAAAAGTCTAACAGGGTCTTGGCTGCAATGGGACTTTTTGACCTCTTAAATTTGGGCCTCTTGAACATCACTCAGTAGAGCAGCCCCGTTCACCTTCTCACATCAGTGCACTTTGCAAATAAACACAATCAATCTGCAAGTCAAGCGGTAAACTTTGCTGGCTTTAAACGGCATAGTGATATCGATATAGACGTGACTGCTCTCAGGTCAGATTTTTGAGTGCTGATATGGCTGACCTTGACTCATTTGGCATGACCCTCTGCTGGTGGGCAGCTGTGAGATGTAAGCCAATCCCCCAGGTGCAACGGGTTCGACAGGGTCCTACACTTGATCGCACTTTGTTCTATCAAACTCCTGCATGTGTGAATGTGCCTTTGAGACAAAGTGCAGGTGACACGTCTCATTCTGTCTCAGTGTTTTTCTTTTATTATTTATCTTTAGCTCAACATAGGTTCACTTTCATCATTACATTTGATTTTATTTATCATTACCAACACTAGTATGCTTTTAAATGACTCAAGCCAATCATTCTATACCTCATCTGTTGTCTTTGGGTAGGCACGTTTATTTGTTAATGGAAGTGGGAAATAACCATACACCCACTAAAGCTCTTTACTGCTTCCTCTGATATTTTTACACAACGTTTCTGTTTGTGTAATCTTGATTCTCCTTCCTTTGTTCCGTTCAGGACACCCGCTACAGTTTAGAGCATGACACAAGCGAAATTCCCTCAGAAAGTCAAAGCAAAGGATCTCTAGGCTAATGTTTTTCCAAGCCACCAGAATAGCATCCACACCCTTCTGAAGGTGACTTAACTCACACTCAAAGCTTCAGCCAACATTGTTTCTGAGTTCAAACCTCCGTTGCCTCTTAAACTGGATTAGAGTCAAACACTTTATCCATAGAGAGAGCTTAATGGAAGACACAGACCCAGATTGTGAAGCTTAATGTCATTTTAGAGACATAGTTCAAATGTCTCGGCAAAACTACTGATCGAATTGCAGCTAAAAACGTGTCTAATGCCTGCAGTGTTATAGGTCTTTTGTATTCCTTCCAATCAGTTCCATCAAGCTTTGACTGTTTACTGTAAAGAGACACTTATCTGTATAACTTGCTTCACAATCACCTATTACATACTGAAGTAATCGAAACAACAGCATTGGCTTTATAATCACTGCCAAGAAGGAATATTAGTCTGCAATCTTAATTCTACATGACAGGTTGCTAGTGGCTAAAGCAGTAACAGGTTGAATTTTGTGTTTCTAACTGTGTGTTCGCAGCTGTTTGGTGTACGGATGTCATTTTTTATGTTGACAAGTGAAGAGATACTGTAGCTTTCCACACCCTTTCATTTGGTTTCTCCTTTCTTGTTTTTCATATTCTAACTTCTATATCACAGTGACTTCATATCTCAATCCCAACTTTTTTTCATCTCTACATAGAGTCATAAGCTGGAGTGCTCCAAACTTTGAAATTACAGCCGATTTCTCTTATTCAACCACAACTTCCATTTTCTAAACAACTGTGCTTTGCTGTGCCAAGTGATTCGTTAGGCGTATAGTGCGAGCTGAGTTTGGCTCTTTGTTACTGAACAACACTCCTTGATTTGAACTATATACGAAACAAAGCAAACTTCATGGAATGACTAAAGCAGCAATAAATATGTTAAAACTGTTCATTGAAATGCCATTGAAACCCATAAAACCACAGCATGGTGACAATCAGGTCCTTGAACTGCAATTGAACAGGACAAGGGGTCTGACAAGTCATGGAGTCCTGTTAAAATTTGGCTCCCTGTAGGTCTGCTCTCTTCAATGGATTCACTAGAGATCATTCATGATGTAATAAGTGGCGCAATGCGGCCCGCTGGAATTGTGGAAAAAATGGAGTTGACTGTTGCCACTGTCGATTTGCTGAAGTGTCTTGCAGCCAGATATTTTCTGTCACAAATAAGGGTGTATAGATTTCATTTGGTGATGTGTCCTGATGTACATATGAACAAGTTGCACCTCACAACTTGCACAAGTTTAAGAGTGAAGCATAATGTACAGTTCTGCAGAACTGACATAAAAAAAAAAATTCTGATAATAAGCAGATAACTGTAATGCGATGACCGATAAAATGTGAATTATATATATATATATATATATATATATATATATTTTTTTTTTTTATATTTACATATAGAAATCTTTTGATATACTGAATACATTATTAAATTAAAAATATGAATAATTTAATGGCATTGTTAAATGTAAATGTTTTTATAAAACTACACAATAACACAATTAAAAAGTAATTTTTACATTTAAGCATGCTATTAAATTATAAGCGATTTCAAATGATACCGCCAAAAACAAAAAACAAAACTGAACTCTAGCCAGTAGTGATGGAGCTGAAGCGCAAGGTTTGGAAACTGATGGTAAGTAACGAGCCCAGATGTAATTTATAATCATTTCTAAAGACCTCAGTGTCAGTGGTCATCTCTTGAGGTTTAATCAACAGAAGTAGTCTTTGTGTTTCTAAAGCTTGTTCTGGTCTTGTCATCTCTCCAGCTAGAAGATTAGAATGAAAGCCTTCATGATAAACCCAAGCATCTCCTGTAGCTAGATATCTACATCTCTTCCTCGCTGAACAAATGACCTACATCTGCTTCCACCTACCTTTAAGACTGACTCTTCGAGAGTTTGTGTTACTGCTCTGTTTAAATTTGTTTAAAAATGAGCCGCTCCAGGTCATCATGAAGAAGCTTAGATAAGAAATTCCTTTAAAATGGTGCCAACATGGAAATATCCTTTCTTTAAAGAGTTACTGTGTCTTTTTTTGTAAAGGAAGTCATAACTGTGATGTGTTTGATTACCCCTGTGTCCTTGTGCTGAAATGGTGTCTCCTTTCGTTTTATTGGCCTCTTAAAAAGTTTGTCAAACTCTCCATGTGCTCTTGGTGTTAAAGTGTCTTTAGGACTGTTGGAGTTGTCAAGTTAAGTGTGTTTTACCTCTGAATGGATTTTACAGCCACTGGAGTGTCGATTGTGTCAGGCTTCAGAGGTCATCTGAGCTTGATCCTTTTTTTTTTACTTTAGTTTAGGCTTTTTTGGCATTTTAAATGCCATTTAAATCTGAAAAATTAGATTTGTGATAAATTTCTTTGTATAGGACCATGATCCACACTCCGCATAGTCTTCTTTATAGCATTTATTTTACATTAATCACAAATAGGATAAAAACACAAATGTTTTGACTCAAGGCCTTCTTCAGTGAGTAATTCAATCCCTCCACCCACTTTTTAAATCCTTAATTATATTGGCATCATTCATTAGCCAATATTCAATCATTAAAAACTCACATATTGCATTTAAATACTGGACAATGTCCATTTGTATACAACCCAAAATCTTCACCTCCACCAAAACATTACATAATATACCCACAACTAGAACATGAATTACATAGAATCACATATTTATCACAATTATACAATTTAACAGTTTAATAGATAGTTTAATAAATAAACAATCACCAGCATCTACTACCCGAATTAAATTTCAAAATGTATAACAATGGAAAGTACAATGATTAAGATCATCAGAAATACATAGTCATATCGTCATTTATGTCTTTATCCTATTGGTGATTAATGTAAAATAAACACTATAAACACTATAAAGAAGACTATTTAGTGAGTGCGGATCATGGTCCTAAGTAATTTAATAGATTGATGCACTAAAATAAAATATCAAGTGATGGAAAAGCGAGGTGCAAATGGCTTTGTGATACATTTCTTTACAATAACTGCCAAATTGATTATTTTGTTAAATAATGCAAACACAGCTAACAGGGAATATTCTCAGAACTTTAATTAGGGAAGTTTCTCTCGAAGTTATGAACAAATGTTCTTCCAATAATGTTAATAGAATTTTCCTTCTAAGTTATATGGTTTTTAAAAAAATTTCCAAAAATGTTAGGACATCATTCATTGAACTAATGTTTGTCAATTGTTACTACTGTACTGTTTAAGAACACTCAGAGAACATTCAAAAGTAACATTTCAATAATGTTTGCCAAATGATGAAATGGAATGTTCACTTAACGTTTGTATAACCAAGAAAAAAATTGGTTATTCTGAGCGATCCGACAACTTTGTTCAGAAATATATATTTTTTTAACTTAACTTCTGTTAAGACAATCATAGACATGGGTTAAATGTCCAAATTTTGGTGTATGTTTTCTAAAATGGTCTTTTTGCTTGTCACCACAGATTGAGAACTACATCAAAGACAATATGAAGACAGAAATAGTGCAGTTACAACAGAGTGCCGTTCATAACCACACAGCGGCCATGTTAGAGATGGGCACCAGTCTTCTCTCCCAAACAGCTGAGCAGACGCGCAAGCTAACCGATGTCGAGACACAGGTATGTTCCTCCCAGGATCCATTTCACGCTCCATTAAGCGAACAATCTTTTTTTTCTGTATATCCCTTTAATACGCCTCAAATACAGCCAAGAAAAGCACTAGTGCTGCATTAGACATACAATCTCTTTTTAAGTATCATGCTAATGTTTTTGTTGCTGAATCTTTTTATGACTTGTGTGCTTTAATGAGACACAGAGTGATACAGTACAGTTGTGTTTTGCTAATTTGTCAAATAAGAGAATAACTGTTCCTAAGTGCTACCGTATGGTGGTCCTGTTTATGACTTCTCCTGAGGTATCGCTCAGTTAGTATCAACTTACTTAATGATTTTAACGTCTGTGTTTTTGCGGAAGGATTACTGTATTTTTTATTGGAATGTTATTGTTTTTAGGTTTTGAATCAGACATCAAGGTTGGAAATTCAGCTGCTGGAGAATTCACTATCCACCAACAAGCTGGAGAAACAACTTATGATACAGATAAATGAAATCAACAAGATCCATGACAAGAATGGGTAAACCTCCCACTCCAACACAACTCCTCACACACACAAATATGCTAAATTAAAATATATAAAAGTGTATATGTACATATATAAAGGCATTGAACAACATATTTTTATATATTAAAAAAGACTTCCATAAATGTCTTTTAAACTGTATAATTATCCAGTAATATCATAATTGGGTGTTACAATCATACTGCAGGAACTCAAATAGGTGAACTTTTATTACTGTTTTTACTACTGTTATGCTAATGATGAATATAGTAAAGTTAGTAGCATTGCTGCATTTAATTTGTAACTCTCCAACACTGCACACAAGAAACAATAAGCTGAGCCACAAAAAACATTTCAGAGCTACAGTAGTGACCCCGCTTAAGCACTGTGCTGCTGTTTAATCTGCCAATACAGATGTTCAAATCTCACTCGCTTGTAATTTTTAGAAAATACTCATTCTTATGCCAGAACCACAATACAGATGATTGCACAAAATGATTTTCAATTCTTGACAACACAAGCTTTCAGACATTAGCTCGGTCCCATACGGCGCAGTGCAACAGAACTTGCCAAGACATGAGTGATGTCCCCTGACCCGCCGTTAAACTTTGTCCTCTGTGAAGACGAATTTTGCAATGCAAAGCTTTTGGAACACTTTCCAATTTTCTATGCATTGATTGTTCTGGTGGGACATGTCTGTTCCTGTCAAAATGAGGGTTTAATTCCCAGTGATCTCTCTGCTTTGAGCCCAGCTGTTGTTGAAAGGACACAAGCATTCATATCTCTATATTTAAAAAAAGTATGCATTTCTGTCTAGTGTTTTTGTTACCACAGTTAATGTAATTACTCATCCTATAATATAGATCGACATTATGACTTTCTCCTCTTTCAGTCTAAAATTTATTTTACATTCCTTTAAAGTTCTATGTGGATTGAATTTTGTTTTAATAAGATAGTGAATCAGGTTTCCAAGATGCACAGTGCAGATTTAAGGCTTGGATCCATTTTAGACGTGCACTAATGCCCAAAGCTATAAGATGAACTGTGTTTGTTTGTATGCTGTGTAAATTATGGAGATTGGCTACATTCATATCAGTATTTATTACAGCTGCAATGAAGCGGCCTTCTGCCTTTGAATACTGAAACACAAATACAGTATCATCAAAGGCATACCTTGATGAAGCCAGGGATTCCTAACTTTTTTGGCCCACGGCAAATAAAATACTTTTTTTTTTACCTGTGAGCCACACTTGCAAAACATGCAATATGATATATCTATGTTAACTATCTAAATATGCTCTTCATGACTAAAACAAAGGTTATTGTTTCATGGAACATTTGAAGTAAACCATTTTAATAAAAACAGTAAAATTGTAGATATGAAGAACAAGTTCTTCATTGTAACATGTAAAAAGATGCAATAAATAATAAAAAAGTTTGAAAAAACTATCACTGATTTGACAATTTGATGCTGTTTTCTGTAAACCTTGACTAAGTTTTACCATGGAAACCAGTTTTTGCCAAAAACTGGCCACCACAGTCTTAAAAAAATACATAAAAATTACTTGACTTTGAAGGAGATCCCATATTAATTTAAGGGTTTTATAGTAGTTACAGTGATTGCTGTAACAATGATATTTTGGCTGAATCTTTCATATCATGGCATACATTTTATTACAACATACTGTGACCCAAATTTATGAGTATGTGGCCCGATTTGACCCATATTTGCAGGAACTTGTCTTAGATTATTACATTTCCCATCATTTTTTACTTTAACCATCCTTTCCTTGTTTTCCTCTACTATCCTCAGTTTTCTGGAGGAAAAAATGCAGGAGATGGAGGATAGGCACAGAGAAGAGTTGGAGGCTCTGCGGGAGGAGAAGAGCAGTCTACAGGCACTGGTGAGCAGGCAGAGCTCAGTGATCCGGGAGCTGGAGGCTCAGCTGAGTCGAGCGACCGGTAACAGCACCGCCCTGCAGAGACAACAGCAGGACCTGATGGAAACCGTACGCAACCTGCTCAGCCTCTGCACCAAGGATGGAGGCACAGCATGTAAGTACAGATCTCATTTTTTGCACAGATTTTTTTCATGGAAATAACTTCCTAGCTGTGGACTTGCATATACTCAGAGTTGCTCATATTTTTATTGGAAATCTTTGTATTTATTTATTAATTCATTCATCTTTTTATTAGTTTGATATTAGGTCCTTGAGATTACATAAATTCATAAATACTACTTTTTATTTATGTATGTACATCAGGATATTCGCAGGATAAATTCTCTTTCTTTCTTTCTTTCTTTTTCTTTCTTTCTTTCTTTCTTTCTTTCTTTCTTTCTTCCTTTTCTTTGTCTTTCTCTATGTCCCTTTTCAAGATTAGTTTTGAGTTTTTCTGGTTACAGTGTTGGTCAAAATTATTAGAACACTAGTATTTTCACCAGCTAAAAAATGGTTTTAAGTCAGTTATTTCTATCTTTTGCTGTAGTGCGTCAGTAGGAAATAACAATTTACATTTCCAAACATTCATTTTGCCATTAATTGTAATAATCCAGTGAGACTTTTGTTTGCAGAAGGAGTCTGACAACAGCCAGTGCTCCAGTCTGTCTGGAGTGACATGAAGAATCAGAACAAACATCTCCAAGATGCTTCAAGAGACCTACCTGCAAAGCTACAGTCCAGTTAAAAAGTTTTAGGCACTTATGTAAAAATGCTCTAAAATGCGGATGCTGTCAAAAATAAATAGATTTTCTTTAACAACTTAATAACATCTATTAACTAAATTAATTCAAAATTTGGTGTGACCATCCTTTGCGTTTTAAGGCAGCTTTTGCCCTAGGTGCACTTGCGCATAGTTTTTCAGGTAGTTTTGCAGGCAAGTCTCTTGAAGCATCTTTGAGACGTTGCCACAGTTCTTCTGGATTTAGTCTGTCTCAGTTTGTTCTGATTCTTCATGTTACTCCAGACAGACGTAAAGCTGGTGAAAATTCTAGTGTTCTAATAATTTTGGCAACCACTGTATACAGTATATTATCTCACCTGAATCACTAAGCAGGCCAGGACCACCACTGGCATCCCCAACCCCCTAAAAATGGTGCGCGGCATTCCTAAAGTAAATGTCAAACAGGAAGTGATAGAAAACTAAAAATGTAGCAGGCAGAACAGGGCATTTTTAGATAAAAATAGCCCATTACACAGTATGTTATCAATGAGAAAAGCTTCTTCCTGGTAGGTGAAATGTGTTGTTTTCTTGTTAAACGTCACATTTAGACAGACAGCGATGTGAACCTCAACGGATTCGGCTTATCACGCTTCAGCACACTGCCTGTGGTTAACAGTTGACTGAAATGTCAAACAGCCCCTGATTGAGTTACAGGCCAGGCCTAACGTAGCCCCAGCGTAGTGATCTGGGATTGGGGATAAACCTTGTGGTTGCCTCTACCAGCAGGAGTCAGTGTAGTGAACTCATTACCCTCGTTTTCCCCCCGCTGCAACCCAAGTGTGGCCTCTTGGCCCCATCTATCCGACGTCTGCCCCAGGTCTCCGTGGTCACAGAAAATTTACCTTGAATGTCTGAGATGGGACTGCACAGGTCATGGAGTCTACTCAAGCTCCTGAGCTTGCTGTGAGGGCACCAAAAGCAACTCTACTTCCTTTTTTCTTTTGGGTTTTGAGTGGCCCTTAAAATGACAGTGGTTTCATATCACATGGCAAAAAACAGAACATTTTGTTTATTAAAGCCATGATGTTTACCAGCAAAAATACTGGTTAACAAACATGGTCTTTCTCATGAAACCATGCTGGTTCTTTGGAATATAAACGTGGTTATTTATAAGATTTGTATTTATGCAAGCTTCTGTTTTCCATACATTGGTAGTGAATGGTGACCACAGGCAAGACAAGATTTTCAGTGAATAAGTAGTTACATTTCAGTGTTTCTCACACAAAGCTGTCATATTGAGATGAAAGACTTGGAATATGGAGAGTTCAGACATTCTTCTAAACTTATTCTTTAGTGTTCCATTGAAGAACTTATGAGTCATATGAGTTTAGAACAGCATGAAGGAATATGTATCATGTTCTGTTGTGTGTCATTGACTCTAACGTTTAAAAGTTTTGGGTCATTAAGATTTTGAAATGTTTTTGAAAGAAGCTCACCAAGGCTGCATTTGATTATTTGATATATACAGTAAAAACAGTAATATTGTGAAATATTATTACAAATTAAAATAAGTCTTTTCTATTTTAATATATTTTAAAGTGTAATTTATTAATGTGATGTAAAACCTGAATTTTCAGCATAATTACTTCAGTCTTTAGAGTCACATGATCCTTCAAAAATAATTCTAATATGCTGATTTGCTGCTGAAGAAACATTTCCTATTATTATGTTGAGGACAGATGTGCTGCTTAATGGTTTTTTTGTTGTTGTTTGTTTTTTTTTACTGGGAAAAACAGTATTTATTTGAAATACAAATCTTTTGTAATATCGTAAATGTCTTTACTGTCACTATTGATCAAATTCATCCTTTTGATTTCATTCATCCTTGCTGAATAAAAATAACATTTTTTAAACCTTACCGACCCCAAACTTTTGGGTTTGTGTAACTATGGTTGACATCTACTGCTCTGTTCTAGTTGAATTGTTTTTTTGAACATGTAGTCATTGCTTTGGACCAATCCCAGGTCCCACACTTGCAAATTTATATTCTAAAATAAATGCTTATTTGTTTTCATGATCTGACAGTAGATATCCAAGTACCTCGGTTAGAGAACACACACAGGAAAGAATATCAGCACATATTGGAACACCCTGCAGCTTCTTGGATTTAGACGTTCCTATTTGTACATCAGCCAATCACGCTAAATGAGACCATTTTTTATTCCAGCTTGGTTTTGATCTGTGCCTGGACTTGAAACCTAAATAAAACTTCACAATTGGGTTCATTTAGTGGGTCAATTGAGCGTATAAAATACAGTTTAGGTTCACTGTGGTTTGGCATAATGGTAAGATGGGACCCATAACATGATTTCTTGGTGATTTTAACAAGCAAGCATAATTGCGCACATTACCAAACAAATTATGATAAATGGAGATTTTAAATAGCCTTTTGTTGCATTGTCCAGCTCCAGTGTGCTGTAGAGGTCATTTTCCTGACCTCTGGCTGAATTCGTCAAACTTAATGACTCCTGTGGGACAGCCCGTCCAAATAGGTGGCAAGGAAGGCACCGTAGGTCTCTGTCTGAAATCATGACTCAATCAAACTTGCAAAACAATGTTCTAGTAAAGCTCTAAACTCCCTTTTTGGGAAAAAATTAGAGAAAGCACTGTTTATCGTGTTGCTTTTCTCATTCAAACATGAATATGTCATTGTTTAATGTGCTTAACCTTCATGTACCTAACTATTTGAACTTCACTGCAAGTTAACTGCCTCGTCATGTGCGTCAAAAGGAGAGATGTGATGGTTTTAAAACATTGTACAGCATCTTTGATTGCAGTGAGTTCATAAATGCAAAGCTGTTATTTGTGAAAATATTATTTGATATTATTTGAAGCATAATTAAGGGTTATTATGAAAAATATAAGCACAAACTCATTAGATTGCATTTTTAGATATAACTGTTCTCCCCTTTGGATGGCTGTAATCAATCCCTATTTGCTAATTATTATTTACTCACTGGTATCAATCATTTTTGTGATTAGAAGAACAAAATATTATTTTCTGTCTCCAAATTAAGTTCACTAGGGACAGGCTATGACTCATGAAAATATACTGTAAAAAAGGTAATATGTCAGAATATGATTTTGGGGTTTAGGCACACATTATGATTAAGATGGTTTATGGCTTAGGAAATAAAAAATAAAAAAAACTCATTATTGCAGTTCTGCTCACTCAGCTGATGGTCATCATTCTCACGGCCTCTCAGTCCAATTGAAAGAATCAGACTTTATCGTCTCAGATGTTTATATAAAGATGTAGTGCAGTAGTTTGAGTTTTCGTTTCGCCAGCACACCGCACTGGGATTTTGAGTTCTTGCTTATTTTAAACTTTATTTTGTGTCTGCGAGCGTGTGGAGAATCCTGATTTATCAAATCACTCTACTTGGATGTTCTTTTCACATCAACTTGTTCCAAACAAAAGTCCCAACTGAACCACCAAGAATTCAAATGTAAATAAATAATGTGATTATAATTTTATGAGCCAGGACGCAAGCTGTTTAATAGCTCAATTTACCATAGTTTAGCTAAGAGTTACATGTAAAGTTGTTCCTGGGCATTCAGACGTGATCAGAAGTCCATGTTTTGCAAAGATCCAAGTAGTTTGTGCCATTAGCTAGGACCAAACTCCAAATTCAACATAAGAGAAACCCTAAGCATTTTAAAATATTTCATAACTCTCTACAACAACTTGGATTAATCATGATCATTTTTTATTTGAATGTGCAATAATTTTCATAATGATATGCATTTTTTATTTCATTTCATTTTATTTTATTTTATCTTATCCAGAGCGACTTACATTGCATTCAAGGTACACATTTTATTGTAGATTTTAGTTTTTGCTTTTCCTGGAAATCCGATCAATGACTTTGGCATTGCTAGCACCATGCTTTATTGCTTATTTTTATTATATTTTATAGTATTTTATTTTTTTTATATTATACATTTTATTTTAATCATACTGTATTACATTTTCCCATACATATTTATTTAAATGTGCAATTATTTTTTTTACATTTTATTTATTTATTTGTTGATACATTTTTCATTATACATTTATTTTTACAGCAATAAATATTAAGATATATTTTCTTTCGTTAACGTCGTGTTTTGTCTTTGCTTGGGTTGAACTTGTCTGTCACTCTGCTCTCCAGTCCTGCCACTTTCAGCTCCTGGCTATAAGCGGTAAATTGCCGTTGTCTGACACAGCTGGGTTTTTGTTGTGTTAGACGCCGCAGTGCGAAGTTCCCCTCTGTCAACCTGTCACAGCAGGAGATCCTTGTCACTGACACTCAATCCTTTACCGAAGCGGCAGGAATAATATCCCTGAATGAAGGGTTGCCCGCCCAAGCCCTCCATCCTGCGACAGGGATCAAAGTTCTGCCTAAACACCCCTGACACGTCTCTCTTAGCAGTGACATCTCCTCTTCTTAAATAGTCCCAACAGAAACAACAATAGTGTGAAAACTGAGATGAGGTCTTTAGCCGTGAAAGAAAAAAAAGTAGAGGGGAATCGGAAGGAATTTCCATCTATATAACTAGGACACGGTGGGTAAATATAAACCACTTGTTATAACAGGAACTTGAAATTTATAGCTTGTAGTATTTTGTCCGCAGACTCTTGCTTGGTTTCAAAATATTGGCGGCGTAATTGTCTGCAGATGGAAAGAGACGCAGCTGTTGGCTTGCAGAGGTCTGTCAGAGCCGAGCTGCTCCTCTCTGAGAGCCGGAGATCAGCACTTTGATTAAAAGCCTTTCACACTTAGAAATATGTCAGTCACTGGAAGAAGATCATGTTGATAATGCAAGCGAACTTGGAAGTCCTTGCTGTCCTTTGTAATTTCAAAATAATTCTAACCAGATTTGAAATCCTGCATGAAAACCGATACAATATTTTGAATTTGCCGTGACTCTGTGTATTATTTATTCCATTAACTCAGGATGTGATTTATTCCACAGCGTGCAATATTTTTCAACATTATTAGTTCTGATATTGTACAGCAGTGTCATTTTCTGCTCTGCTTACATATTTTGAACTGTTTTAATGGGTTTGTAACATGAAACAGATATTAAGTGCGGACAGCTTTATACACATCCCTCCATGTAGGCCTGCTGACAGAAGCTAAAGAAATAAATACTGTATATTCATTGTCAATCAAAATTATGCATTTGTTAATAATCCTCTTCTATACATATATACGTACAGGATTCCTTTTTAGGAGCTGTTTCTGGTCCAGCTCCAGAACATTCCACCTTAAACCCTCTTTTATTAAATTCAAGGAGGTTGATGTAAATTATTTCGGATTAAACTGTCGCACAGCTCAGTGGGTCTCTCGACAAATAGCTGTCACCTGGCAGGATTTGAGAGGTTTGTTAAAATATCATTAGGCTGTTTGTCTGCAGTATTGCTGTCTTGTTGAAAAGGAAGTCACGGTGTTGACATGTTCTGTTAGGCCGAATATGAGGCTCGCTCATGCTGAGTGAGAGAGTGAGTGGAAATTGTTTTATTTGTTCAATGCATCAGGGCAGATCCACAGACGTTTTCTGATGTACATGTACCAATATAAACAGCTCCATTTATTATTTCTCTGATCGTTTATGTTTGCTATTTCTAACATGGTTTTCTTTGTGTATTTAGTGGTGCCAAACAGCACAAAGCAAGCTGACGAGGAGAGGAAGTTCCATGACTGTGCCGACCTCTACCAAGCGGGATTCCAGAAAAATGGAGTTTACACCATCAACATTAGCCCACAAGAGACTAAAAAGGTAGGAATTCTGTTTTCAGATCAGCTATGCTGGAATAATATAATATCAAGAGGTAAACATAATGGCACAACTTTCAGGATCGAGATTTTACAGTGGTCGTAAAGTGGTGACCCAAATGATAAAATTATACTTTGAAGTCCTCTACTGTTAAAATTGTCTTTGGTACAGAAAAGACAACACAGAAGTCACATAAAAATCATACCTGCATAATATCAAGAAGACCACAAAATTTTGCACAAGATCACAAACAGCTAAAAACAATTTTTTTTTTTTTTTTTTTTTTTTTTTTTTTTTTTTTTTTATTTTATTAGTATTTATTAATAATTTCATCATTTTTATTCTAATTAAATTTAGAAAAATGTTAAATATATATTTCAAGACAAGATATTCTAAGTCTTAACGCTTAACCCAAAAATTTTAACAAAAAACAAAAAAACAAAAAAAAATTTTTTTTTTTTTTTTTTTTTTTTTTTTTTTGATGTGATGTGGTATTCCCATTGCATGTTGATCTGACTAGTCAATTAGTTCTAACATTACTGTCGACTAAGAATGAAGTTTACATATAAGCCAAATACACATCCTGCTTCCATCCACAGATTTTTATGCGAGTTTTGAGATATTGTATTAAAAAGACCAAGAGTCAACACCAAGATGCAAAAGAAAAGAAAAAAGATCACAAACAGTTAAAGAAATCTTTCTTTGATTTGATGTATTTTTTATTTGTATTTTATTTTTTGCACTTTGAATTTGTTTTACAGCTTATTTCATTTTAAATAGAAGTGAAAGTAATTACAACATTAGCTGTATTTGTTTGTTTTACAGTTTTTTTATTTAAATTTGTTCTTAATTATCATTTTCATTTAGCATTGTTTTCCTGCTATCAGAACAGACCTACAGCCCATTCTTGATCAATTGACTGCCAAATTGAGAACTACATATTTCTGTATATCACAAAGAAGCATGTAGAGGTTATTAAAAGGTTCACCCCCAAATTGTCCCAAAACTGTATGACTGTGTCTTTTTTTCTGTGGTCTGTGGAACATAAAAGAGGATTTTTTTGGAGGGGGGAACTGTTTGGTTTCAGGCAAGGGTGTATTGTATGCGGTTTTGTCAAGTAGCCTAAAATGTGCTAGTGTACATGTGTTAACATATAAATTTACTAATTTTTTTCTGGTCAGAATTACTATTTAATATGATTGAATCAAACTGACTATTATGTGGACACTAACAAAAGTAATTTTTTAAGGGTGAGGTGAGGTAGAAGTGCACATTTTACAGCGTGAATGTGTGTGAAAAAGGCTGCATCCGTGAATGTACATATCGGTCCCTGAATATCTGGTTTTGGTGTTGCTCCAGCCACCGATACTGGATTAATTGCAACCAGGTTGGTCTGTGTGTTCAGCTGGGTGTGTGTGAGGTGACGCCATGGCTTTCTATCCACTGTGCTAGATTACAGCCAGGTGTCCCTGAGCGCCACAGCTTTGATCTCAGGCCTGCTACTCGACCTCTCCACTAATCACTGTTTGGAGAAGTCACTAAGCTAATGGGGGTATCTGTTGTTGTTATAAGGATATACAGATCCATAAGGTCAAGATAAATGGTTTGTGGTATTTCTGTCCTTGTATATTTGTATGTGTGTGATGTGCAAGTCTGTCTCCAAACAGGTGTACTGTAACATGGAGTCTGCGGGCGGAGGCTGGACTGTAATCCAAAGACGTGAAGATGGTAGCGTGGACTTCCAGAGAACATGGAAAGAATATAAAATGGTAAGTAGCCATATTCCTTCCCACTAACCTCTGTTTCACTCGCTCTGTAACGGTGGACATGATCTTCATCTTTCTCATTTAAGCAACGCATATGGGTGATATATCTTCTCTGTTCATCTGTTTTTGATTTAGACTAAAAAGAGTGAAGGATAACCGTGACACCCTATAGAGTAGGAAACAGATGAGTCAAATGAGATAATGGGATTCTCCCTGTGCTTAGGAATGATAGTTTGCATGTAGTCAGTGTTATTCTTTATTGGAAAAAAATAAACAGTATAAATACAAAAGTCATAGCGAAACTGGGACATCAGTGCTGGCTTTGTTGTTGCTGCAACAGGTCAAAACGTAACAATTGTTATGAATATTAAATCACTCAATCATACTTTGAGACATTATTTGTAATAATGTGATGTGGTATTCCATTGAATGCTGACTAGTCGATTAGTTCTAACACTACTGTCGACTGAGAAGAAAGTTTACATATAGGCCAATTACACATCTTGCTTTCTTCCACAGATTTTTATTTGAGTTTTGAGATATTGCATTAAAAAGTACAGGGAAACACCAAGATGCAAAAAACAAAAATTACATGCAACATACAAATATACATGCAGTGTACATGTTTTTTTTTGTTATTATTATTATTTCTAATATTTTAATATTTTGATATAGTTATAATCTAGGTAGTTTCTTTTTCAATAAAAATACAAGTTAACTGACTAAATAATTCAGTCAGAGAAGAAATGTTGATCTGGTCCAGCATTACATTAAAATAGCTTTTATCTTTATATTTAGCATTTTTATTTGAATTTCATTTTGTATGTACTTTTTCCATTTTATTTGTATTTCTTTAATTTATTTTAGTTGTAGTTTTAGTCATTTTAAGTCAATCATCTAATATTAAATTTTGTTCAGCTTTATTTCAATTAACAAAAATTATTTTGAATAGTTTTAGTTAATAACAGCAAACCTTCTGTGGTCATTCTGAAATGCTCGAGCCAAAGGCTTTAATAAAAATAATGGGCTGTACTATTACCTCCCAGAACTTTCTGACATACTGTCACATCCAGCCATGAGGCATCTTCCACTGATTGCTTGCAAACATAGCGCAAATTAAATTCACAACTTGGATGGAAGCATAGCTGTTGAAGAGATCCAGACTGAGAACTAACGCAGTGTTGGATTTGCCAGAAATGGCAAAGATCAAATATGCCTATTCCGATGATCAAATCTAGGACAAAAAGTTCAAAATATTTGTCTGTGTTGCAGTGTGATGATAATGAATGACAGCTATGTTTTTAAAAAACCATGTCTTTGACCTGGACCTGTTTGAGGTTTAGGGACATAAAATCGGCACTGACTCTCATGAAAGAGTTGGTGCAATTCTCGCTAATGCTTTTATTTGTAGTTTCTTTTTTTCTGGTTTGGATCAAATAAAATATTGGAATAACTCCACCTCTCCTCATTTGAGTATCCACTCCAGCCAGTCACTATCAGCACCATCAAGGTTTTAATTTCTCTTTTCCCAATCAGTTTCCCAAAGGAAGATGGGAGAAACTCTTCATCAGAATGGAATCAGATATTTAGACTATGGAAACAATTGTTCCTAGGTTTTGGCAGTGTTAATCTGACTTTTCTCCATTCCTCTCTACAAGAGAAAGGGTTTTGGACAGGCCACTTTGAATGGCTATTACTGGAATGATACATAGCAACTGAGTGCGTTGTTGAGACACCGATGATGTGTTGTATAGAAAACCACACACCCAAGAGAACTCCCTGTTTTAGGGTATAAAATAACAATTGATCTTCATTTTTCCTCTACATTACTCACATAAGGAATGATGCGGTTTCATGGCGAGAAAGCTTCTCAGGGACGATCCCAGGCTTCCCAGGGGAAACCCAATCAGAACAGAACAAGCACCCCTGGACAACATAAACAGATACAGGTTATGGAAAAACAGCCATTAGGTATCAGGCATATTACAAGGATTTTTGGAGAACAGACCCTCTTTACCCTCACAGGAGTGCTACAGGCAAAATGAAATACTCATGTTTACTGCACTGTTACTCTTGCTCATCAATAACCTGCTCCCATGGGCCAGCAATTAATAAGTGAGAAGAAGGTTTCAGTCAGTCTGTAACGCAATATGAGTGATATCATCATCACTTTGCCTGTAGCACGGTTCATTTTGGTTGCAGATAAACTCATATAGGCGCTGTTTAATTATTTAACCCTGTGATACAGTATAGCCATATGGCAACATTATTTACTTTCATTTCTTACTTGTTTCTCATCCAATAATATGACCTTTGATTTTCCTTTTCAAAACTCCCTTTACAGTGGAGTTCTCTGCTGCAGTTCTCCACAAATTTGTCTGTTAATAAATTTCACTGTTTCTTCTACATCATGACATAGTTTTACAAAAAATATTGATGTTTACATATGACAATGCTTTATTGTAATGGAAAAATGGCTGTGTTCCATTTACTCCTTGAGAATGTTTATAGATGCTGGCATCGATTATATTACATTTATTAATTTATTTGGAAGCACTTTCCATAATACAATTGCATTTATGCATAAATGACACAATTATGATTTGCATTTCTTCTTTTCAGACAAAAATAAATACAGCAATGTTTTATGGAAAAGGCAAAACGTGTGTTGGCTGTACCAAATTGCAACAATGAGAAACTCTTGTTGGAAAGAGCTATTTATTGCTTTTATGAAAAACATTGAAATAACTTTTCAGTTCAGAATTACACAAATAAATCCGTTAATTCAAGAAATAAAGAAATGTCATTTTAATTCAAGGACATTTTTTAACACCATTTTCCACTGTGTCAATGTTATTCATTTACTTATACATCTTTTGTAATTATATATATTTCTTATTTACATACAGAACACAATTTGTACCATACAGGGTTAAAATAATACATGATGGTATGCGTATATGTTAAAATCCATCCAGCACTCGTGATTTCCATTGCCCTCATTGGAAATTTTCTCATTTGCTAGAAGCAGGGAAAGGTACACTAATTACAGATGTTGCCTATTAAAGATTTGTATTCGTACTTGGATATGGTTCTGTTACGCTGCACTGTAATTATTACTGTCGCTAGCACCTGCACTGCATTATGGCATGTTTCAGAAGCCTTTCTGCAGCTGTTTAGAGCTGAATGGATCGATTACAGACATGGAAACTCGTACAAAATATATTTTGGAAGCAAAAGCATGACTGTTAAATTATTATTATTTTTTTTGGTCATGTGTGTTTGTGTCCATAGAAATGACATGAGACAACATGCTGCTTCTCATCTAAGTCATGTCATGCACTACATGTTTAATCAGATACTATACAGTTCTGCATTTCTCATTGGCATTACAGAAAAAATTGTATATTAGTGCTGTGAATGGCATGCCATAATGTAGTGTTTTCTCAGTCTTTCCAGATCTGATGCAACCGTTAAACATTTAGGCTCAGAAACGGACCAGTGGTTATTGATACCTTCATGTGTCAAAATTTTATAAAAATCTGTAATTATTATCTCAAGAAAATGATGAATTGTGGAATTCCGTCCCTGTGTTGAATCTGTTAAGCTTGAAATATCTTGGACAGGATTTTCTTTCCCACTGCCTTATCCAAGGCCTCCCGTGACCCAAGTCGATACTTAAACTGACCCGGATTCCACCCTCTTTTCTAGGGCTTTGGGAGCGTGTCGGCCGAACACTGGCTGGGAAATGAGTTTGTGCACATTCTGACCAATCAGAAGCAGTATGCCCTCCGTGTGGAGCTGACCGACTGGGACGGACACCAGGCCTTCTCTCAGTATGACAGTTTCCACATCGACAGTGAAAAACACAATTACAGGTACTTTCTGCTTTTTTAAGTGAATGCTGCTCATTATTTTAATGCAATAGGCTGGAAAAAGATATTGCTCAACAGCTCATTAATCACTGATTCAAACAGTTCAGAAAGTTATAAGGGTTTATATAAAAGACCTTTTATTTTAGGTTTTTATATGCTGAACCGTTCTTCTAACATTTGGGTTCGGTACAATTTTTAAACGTTTTTCGAAGAAGCCTTTTATGCTTACAAAGGCGGCATTTGTTTGATTGAAAATACAGCAAAAAAGTAATATTGTGAAGTATTATTACAATTTAAAATAGCTGATATTTATTTTGAAATATTTTAAAGTACAATTTATTCCTGTGATGACAAAGCTGAATTTTCAGCAGCCATTACTCCAGTCTTTAGTGTCACATAATCCTTCATAAATAAATAGTAAAAGAAATAAAGAAACAAAATGCTTATAGGTATATGTTTATATATGAAATGTATATGAACCATTCTGTTATATTTAGTTTGTGGGAACATCACGGGTAAGATGAAAGTGTTGTTATTCTTAAAGCCTGATGATAAGTTCCTGCGTTCATTCATAGTTTTACTCTCTCTGGGATCTTTAAATGCTATTCATGGGTGAAGCTATGGGGAGGAATAAAGCTATTTGTTTTAATTCCATCTGGGGTTGAATTAGGGTTGTCACGCGAAACACTTCCCCTTTTTTAGCCCTGTTAACCACTAAGATTTCTTATTTTAAAATGCAAAAAAAAAGAAAGTCAAACACAGTTTGTGTTCTTTGCACTTGTATCTCATGCACAGGTAGGTGAACACATACGAGCTCTCAACTTCAAATTATTTGGATCTTAGCTCGGCTGTGGTCCGTGGTGTCCTGCACACTTGGCTGGCCCATAGTGGCCTGTGCTGGTAAAGAGTTTCAGGAATCTAATCAGCATTCTCATCTCTAAAAATAGATTTGTTCTCTCAAACTGTTATGCTATGGTAATCACACACTGCCTCTTGAGAATACTGGCTGAAACAAACTCTTTCTTTGGCCCAACACAAAGTGTGCAAGAGGTTGCCATCTCTGGCAATTCAGATTAGACCTTCAGATTCTGACCTGACAACCTTTTTAGTTTGTGTATATAAAAAGCACAACCGGTAGATGTAGTATGCAGATAGGCCTGTCTAGTATGTTTACTTTTTAAAACCCAGCAGCGTCAGCAAAATGTTTACAGCCTGTTTTTTGGAAGTTTTATGCTGTTCCAGTGTAGTTTGTGCTCTCAAGTGCTGGTTTAGTCAGCTGTAGTCTATAGGAAAGGTGAGCTATAAGGTAGTTACAGGCATAGCTCACCCAAAAACAAAATTTGTCATCATTTACTTGCCCTCATGTCTTTCCAAACCTGTGTGTTCCACAAAAGAAAGAAACTCATACAATTCTGGAATGACATGAGGAAGAGTAAAAATTATTTTTTTTATTTTGGGGTGAAATATCCCTTTAAGAAGTATGGCGGTAACACCAGCATTTCAGAATTCAGTTGGGCTTAATGCATGCACACATACTGTGCATATGCACACACACATAATCTATGGCACATAAAAGCACTTTAAAATTCCACAAGCGTGTGCATGAATCTACAATGGATAATTTAGAACTTAACATATTACGATGCATAAGCATTTCTATTTGTCCGAACCAACGTGGAGACTTTCCAGTCAGGAAATATTTGTCTGACTGCCAGCCACTTGCATTCGCTTAAATTTAAAGCTAGTTTACAAAAGAGTTGGTATTAGAACAGCAGTAATTGCATACAGAAATAATGGAGCATAATCCCATAACCTAAATCATGACTAACTGGCAAGCTTATTACATTTTTTTCAATACTAATGATTTCCAAACTACATACAGGGTAAAGGTTGAAGTGAGCAAATAGCACTTGGCTGAATGTATACCATGCCAGAACAATAAATTTCAAATAATGACCATCTCCTTTTTTTTTTTCTTGACATAACCAAGTTTCTGCAAAGGTCCGAGGCAATAATTTTGGGTATATGAGGGGAGTGAGAAGTGTGATCCTACAAATCAGTCAGCGTTATTAGACGGCAATATTACAAATGCATATTAGTTTTGACACTTTAATAATTGAATAGTAAATCTCTAATGTTACATTTAAGTGATGTTTATAAACAAATTTCGGGAGGAGCACGCACAGATAATTAACACGGCCAGTTCATCATTAGTGATTACACCATTTATCCAATCAGCGCAAGAGAAAACTGCTCTAAATAACAAGTACGTCCTACCTTCGTTATTTCTCGACTTTCAGCATTCGGTTTGCTCCTTTTACCACAGACCCAATTTCTTGTCCAACGAAAAGACCTATACTGGGGATTTTTCAGATCCTCGGCCGCAATTTGCCGGCCCCATGATCACTCCTTCTCGCCAGACACGGCCGCCGAGCACCAGGCTTAATCGCGGCCGCTGCTCTACTCGACAAGCCACACGCTCTGGCCAATAGACCATGCAAAGCCCCGAGCTCACCTCACTCGACACTACCATCGTCCCGCACAAGACCCGGCTCTCCTCGAGTGCTGGGTCGCAGCAGCAGCAGGCCTTCAACGAGCCTGGGCCGCGCCCCAGATCTCACCGCAGCAAAGTCTCACTCGCTTCCCGCTGTGGCTCAGCCTTTCACCGCGGCTCTTCCGGCCGCAGCGCCGTACGCAGCCGGGCCTCCAGCTCTCTTAGCGGACGCTAGCTCAAGGCTGCCTCCGCGAACTGCGCAGGCCGTGTTGCAAATTAATTAATTTTCAGGCAGGTTTTCGTGGCTAAAGTTTGTTAAACGACGTTATGACATAAACGGATGTTGATGGCATTTTGTAACCACCAGGCAAACATTTTTTCCCAAAGTTTATCCACACTAAAATGTCTGAAAGTGTTACATTCGCCTTAATGTGCATGTATAAAACCTCACTGAGATGATACAGACGGAACAGACATAATACATTTCATGCAATTCTTCTGGCAGGATCAATTCATTTATGGACAGTGTTGGGGGTAACTCATTACATGCGAGTTACGTAATCAGATTACTTTTTTCAAGTAACTAGTAAAGTAACGCATTACTTTTTTTAAATTACAAGAACATATCGGAGTTACTTTTTCAAAAAAGTAATGCCAGTTACTTTTTCCCATTTATTGACTGACAAGTCTCCTGTCCCCATATTGAGAGAAATCAGGAGTACAGAGGCGTTGTGTGCGCTGTGTGAACATGATGTTACTGTAGTTCTAGACTAAATGTGAATGTGCATTAATTCATCCCACTCACAAAAAACAGATTTAGTATTCATCAAAATGAATTAAAACAGTAAAATGCAAACTCAGAATATGACGCAAACCTGCAATAATTAAATGTTAAATAACACAAATGTATCCAATCCCATTTTATTAACCAATATCTTTGGTGCTGACCTTTGATGATCCAGTTCAACCATACTAATAAGCAAAAATGACTTTAGAGAAACTAACAATTGTGCTTCGTTTTTTTTATTGCTGAAGAGTGTTTCTTCTCCTGTGTTCTACTGTACAGACGTGAATTTACTTTTCCTTCAGCCTGAGGTTTATTCATTACACTTTTTGGTGTGAAAGGGCTTTTACATTTGCTATAAATAGAACTTCTTATATTAAAAACAATCAAGCCCTGCTTATATTTAAAAAGTAATGCAAAAGTAATATAACGCATTACTTTCCATAAAAAGTAACTAAGTAACGTAATTAGTTACTTTTTTTAGGGAGTAACGCAATATTGTAATGCATTACTTTTAAAAGTAGCTTTCCCCAACACTTTAAGGAAATATTTCACCATTTACTGACACGCCCACGGCGCGCTCACTCAGAATTGATCTAAAACGCAACTGCCCTCGTGTTTTGCCGCAGGACAGCAATCGTGAGTAAATTTTCTGCCGTCTTTTTAGGTCTGTAATATGACGAGCGTGCAAAGTAAATATCTTTAGCAACAGTGTGAAAGTGAATAGCTCATAACTGTAAAATTAGCCTTACTAATTTAGTAATAATAAACATGTCTATTGGTACAATGCAGTGTTGCCAGACGTACGATAATTATCGTATTTGTACGATAATTTTTAGCGATGGAAAAATGAAGCTTTGCGAAGCACCGAGGCTTTCCCTCAACTGTATGTAAAAAAGTTTATTACTCGAAGCTTTTCAAGACGGTGCACACTAACGACATCTTGGGGTCAAAAGGTGGAAAAAGCTGCCTTTGCGTCCCAGACGACCCAGCCATTTTTGGACGGTTTCAGATAATAAATGAGTTTGTGCTATGAAAACCTGTATAAAGCAAAGAAAATATGAAGTCTATATAAATAAGTCTTCACGTCAGTCATTGTATTACACAATATGAATACATGAGTGTGAATAAATTTGTGGAAAATAGGCAAGGCTGTAGGCATATATAGGCTATGATCAAAATAACCGAAGATTATCATAGAATGGTCAGTTAAAGTGTCTGAACCAGGAATTAATACAAAATGAACATGCACAAAACTACACATGCAAATATTTATTTGTATTATGATTTATTCTTTTCAAAGTGAGTGACACCTGAAACTGCAAGTGGTTCGCGTTATTTGAATCAGAATACGAAGCAGTCACATGGGTGTGTGCGAAAACGAAGCTACGGACATCACATATCACGTGGTTTTGGCAAAATTAATCAAGCTCCGATACAGTGCTTCACTGTGAGATGTTTCCTTTTTTTGATACATGCTTCGAAGCCTCGGTGTCGAACGTCACATCACTAATAATTTTGACACCTGTACCATGTACGATCAATAATGAAAAAATAAATAAAATCCCATAATGTACGATAATTTCATAATTTTATGACAATTCAAATGATGGTAGTTGTAGTCTTAGGGCTTCTATATTCGTGCACGAAATCGACTCTTTACAGACACTCTAAATGAGCTCATGCACACCTCAGAGTGTGTTAAGAATGCATGAGGGTGCCTTGCTTTAAAGCCAACGTGCACTATGTTTGCTGTCCATGATGGCAAGAACCCCCTCAACATCTGGCAACACACAGGCTTCCGATGACAGCGGCTCAGATGTGGAGTTAACAGCTGAAGTCTGTCTACACTGGATGTGACAAAGTGAGTGTTAAAAATCATTTTAATACGTCATAAATGGAACGAAGCATTAGTTTCCTGTCGGGATGTGTCGGGATGTGTCGTGTCGTGTCGCATCCAGTGCAAACAGTCACTGATTATAATAGTTTCTATAGTATTTCGTCGCACTGCTCGTGTCCAATGTAAACACGGTACGCCTAGTTATCTATTTGTGGTAATTTGCAGGTCGTGTCAAAAAGTTGTTGGTTTAGGTAAATAGCTGTATTCTGTACGTTTGACTCGCGTACGATAATTTTCTTCCAAATACGATAATTTTGAGCTTCTGGTACGATACTTGGACATTTCCAATCTGGCAACACTGGTACAATGTGTCACATGACTAAACATGCGTCATCGTTTTCAAAGTCCATACTAAAACGTGAAAACAGCATTTTCAAATGTATCCGCTCTGGAAAGCATTTTAAAAGCTCTGTTTTCCTGGACTCCTTGTTTTAGTGTGGATGGAAGGCCAAAACGAGAGGAAAAGATGTGTTTTCAACGGAAACGTATTAATGTGGACAAGGCTTGAGGAGTTGCCAAATCTAGCAACAAATTGACTGCAACTCAAACTAAGTCTGCAACACTGCAGGCTACCCAGGCATTTCAGCTTGTCCTGCTAAATGTCACTAACCCTTCCACTTTCTCGTGGCCTACAGCTATAGCAGCCGAAGCAAGCGCAAAGCTGCTTCCGCTTGCAACACAGGCCCTCACATCTCAGTATTTCCGTCCTGTGACTTTTAACCCCCTTTATTTCCTTTCAGTGGCCTCCAGCTCCCGTAGCAGACGCTAGCGTGAGGCTACCTCCACTAGCAGTGCAGGCTACACAGACTCTTCATGACGTCACAACCCCACCCCCTTCCCATGGCCTACAGCTACGACAGCTGAAGCAAATGTGAGGCTACCTCCATTTGTAACACAGGCCCACATCTCTTCCGCTCCCTCATGCTACTAATAACCATTTTTCTGTTCAGCGGCCTCCAAATCCCGTAGCAGATGCTAGCGTGAGCACGCCTCCGATAGTGGTGCAGACCCATCCACAGCCCATTCCTTACCCCACTCCCAACCCCCTCCCCTACCCATGGCCTACAGCCCCATCGTCCAACCCTAGCGTGAGGCTGCCTCTGCTAATGGCGCAGTCCCCGACGCCCACCATTCCCCCTCTCTTCCCCTCCTTTTCTTCCGCTCCCGGAGCCGTCCCAAGCGTGAGCATGACTCCGCTAATGGCGCAGGCCCCGACGCCCACCATTCCCCCTCACTTTCCCCCTCTTTCTTCAGCTATAGCTACTGGAGCCGTCCCAAGCGTGAGCATGCCTTTTCCATATTTCCCCACTGCCGCAGCAGTGTCTGCTCCCGCAGGAGCCCCTTTCTCTCTTTCCCACTGCCACAGCAGTGTCTGCTCCCGCAGGAGCCTTTTCTGTATTTCCCTATTGCCGCAGCAGTAGCCACTCCCGCAGGAGCCTCATCTGTATTTGTCTACTGCCGCAGCAGTGTCCGCTCCCGCAGGAGGCTCATCTGTATTTCTCTACTGCCGCAGCAGTAGCCACTCCCACAGGAGCCTCATCTGTATTTCTCTACTGCCGCAGCAGTGTCTGCTCCCGCAGGAGCCTTTATCTGTATTTCCCCACTGCCGCAGCAGTGTCTGCTCCCGCAGGAGCCTTTATCTGTATTTCCACACTGCCACAGCAGTGTCTGCTCCTGCAGGAGCCTATCTGTATTTCCCCACTGCCGCAGCAGTGACCGCTCCCACAGGAGCCCCTATCTGTATTTTCCCACTGCCGCAGCAGTGTCTGCTCCCGCAGGAGCCTTTACTATATTTCCCCACGTTTGGTGTAATTATGTTTTAATTACATTCTTTTTGAAAGAAAGTATTACTTTTATTCAGTGCCTGCTCCCACAGGAGCCTTTTCTATCTTTCTCTACTGCCGCGATAGTCGAGTCTCCCGCAGGAGCCTTTAGCTTTGTCTTTCAGCACTGAACACTTCCACAGAAACCAAATTCTCTTCCTAGATACTGCCACAATAAACGTATACCAAAGGACGTCCAGCACCCCTCTAACATTAAGCCTTGCTTTTTGGGGGGTCGTAAATGCACGTATCTGGCTGCTGTCCTGTTTTAATTACTTTTGGGGGAGCGCTTTTTGGCCGGGCTGGACACCGAGCTCGGACCCCTCTCCCCGGACAGCACGCCAAATACGCATAACCTTTATTTAATTACATGTAAGTGTGAACTTGTGAAACTGAGATCATTTTTATTCTTTAGTCAAAGTCAGTAACTTTTTATGTTATTCTGATAATATTCTTTATACAGTATATGCACACTACCAATGAAAAGTTTGGTGTAATTATGTTTTAATTACATTCTTTTTGAAAGAAAGTATTACTTTTATTCAGCAAGGATGCTTAAAATTAATCAAAAGTAACAGTAAAGAAATTATATTTCTATCTAATTTTAAATCACATTTTAAGATATTAAATATTTAACACATGTTTTACGTGTTGTAATTCAGGTTGGTGTTTCTTGTGTGTGTGTGTATTTTTAACCTTGTGCTACAACATGGATTTAAGTCAAGAATATTTCAGCAAAAATTCAAGTGTAGACTGAGATATACTCTAGTGTAAACACTAAAACAAGATGAAAATCAGACTTTGGCATGGAAAAAATAACCTTTCCAATTAAATTTTTTCCAGGTCTTGTGCATTCTTTTGGCAAACCTCAAGTATAGTTATCTACCGCTATCACAAAGTAATGTTATATGCCTCGGTGGAGCTAACTGACCACAGCTCTGCCCTATGCAGACTTTTTAGGCTTATGCAGTGGAAACTTCAACTGGTTTCAGGAGCACTGAATAGGCAGACCATGACAGCAATTGTGAAAATAATCAATGCCTGTGACACTACACTGACTTTTGACATGGGTGGACCACAGGGTCACTGTCTCAGTCTCACAATTTAGTTTTGACTGGTGAACAATGGACAGCATTTGATTTACTAGGGATTTTACAATAATTGGTTTACATCGGCCACAATGGAAGTGCATGTCAGCTGCGGTGGATCTGGCAAAACAGTGCATCCATTCAATATAATTGACAATCATTGTGATATATCTGCAGTGACAACATTGGAAAATATCACACATACAGTATATATATATATATATATATATATATATATATATATATATATATACAGTGGGTACAGAAAGTATACACACCCAAAGGGACTGAATACTTAGGACTATGTGATATTTCAGTTTTTCTTTTTTAATAAATCTGCAAAAATGTCAACAATTCTGTGTTTTTCTGTCAATATGGGGTGCTGTGTGTACATTAATGAGGAAAAAAAATGAACTTAAATGATTTTAGCAAATGGCTGCAATATAACAAAGAGTGAAAAATTTAAGGGGGTCTGAATACTTTCCGTACCCACTGTATATGGACCTCCAGGTATTATAGACCTATGTATATGGTTTAAACTGTCAGACTGCTGCATCTTTGTGCAAAAGTGCTAAATATTTTTTCTTCACTATTATGTAATTTTCTCCATCCTGTAATACAGAAAATTGTGTATTTTAAAACTGCATAACTTGAGGAAGAAAAATTATAAAAAAATATAGCATGACAAAAAGGAGAGAGGAAACTGACATGAAGAAAAATACCTATTACACCATTTATGTCATGTATAAAATTTCTTGACAATTTTGAGAGCGCTGTTGCAGATGCTGCTGATAAACACCAGCTCTTATTACAGTCATGTTTACACAACTTATGAATTCTGAAGCTCCTTAATTTCGGGGAGTGTAACAATCAGCAAAATGGATCTTGAGCGTAATTGCTTCAAAAGATCAATGCTGGACTAATGTTAGCTTGGCACCTATACAGTGCTCTACATCACTAAATTGAATGTGATCATAAATTACGTTCCCAATCTCCAGCCGAGCAGAAGCATTTTATTCAGCTATTTTAATAAGCCATGTAAGGAAGAGTTGAAAAATGATATCTAGCAATAATTCAGAATGAATTATATATATATTTGTTTCATAATGTGGAAGTTTTACAGCAGCCGGTTTGAGTTTTTTTAATTGTATGAGTGTTGTGTGAGCTGGAATTGGGGAGAGCCCAGTGTTTTGTTTCTATGGTGAACCTACACAAGGAAAGTTATGGAGGGTAGGGGTCAGTATCTGGGAGTCTCTGAAGGGACCTGACAGTGCTGCTGCAACCTTGTTTTCCCATTGGGATGGGGTCATGCCGGGGGGTCAGTCTTGTTCATATTGCCTGGCTGAATGCCACTGACCCAGCGCCAATGCCCACAGCACTGACAGACACCCAGACTCCGCCTGTGTTTACATGGCTGCTTTGTATATTGATTGAGTAGAGTGTGTATATCCCTGCTGAGAAGACCTGCTTAAATCAGCTCTGTCCAGGCTGATTTGTGCCAGCAGAGCCACAGTGTTTTCACATGGAGCTGATTCACCAAGCAAGTCTTGCTGGTTAACCTACAGTAGTTTAAAAGTTTGGTGGGGAAACTAGCATTCCAGTGTCCCATGCTGGGAACCAGCATCCAGAACAAAACATATGCTGATGACCATGATGATCTTTTTGCATGAGCGTGTGTTTGTGTGGGCATTCTTAGTAAAATATGCATTAAGCTTTAAATTAGGAGAGAGGATGAGGTACAAAATAATTGAGGGGGAAAAATCAGTAGAAAAGGTGAACAGCAGTTAAAAGCCAAAATAAACTCACTGGAACTTCAGCATTTTTATATTTTATTGCTCACAATGTACTTGACTTTGTTTTTAAAAACAGTCTTAAAAATAGAAGACCTAATTCTCAATATTGCATAGGCAAATGCAATGAGGGGTTGAAAACAAAAACTTTCTTAGTATTTTTTGTTTGTTTGTTGATTTTAGAGTTTTTGTTTTTATTTGTTATGAGTGGTCTTTAAGTTTTTTGTATGTTTTTGTTCTGTTGTTTTGCATGTTTTGTTTTATGTTGTTTTTGTTTAATTTTGTTTTTGATCAGTGTTTTGTGCCCCCCAATGTGGCATAAAAGCAAAAATGTTTTGTTTTGTTTTGTTTTAAATTAAAGTATCAACTGACCTGGTAAATAAAAATGGCAAGGAAGTTGACTGGACTACTTTGAAACTGAGAAAGCACCTGAAGTAAACATGTTTATTTGTAACCCTGGACCACAAAACCAGTCATAAGTAGCACGGGTATATTTGTAGCAATAGCCAACAATACATTGTATGGGTCAAAATTATTGATTTTTCTTTTATGCCAAAAATCATTAGGATATTAAGGAAAGATCAAGATCATATCAATGATATTTTGTAAATTGCCTACCATAGACGTATCAAAACTTAATTTTTGATAAGTAATATGCATTTATAATTTAAAGGACAACTTTAAAGGCGATTTTCTCAATATTTGGATTTTTTTTTTATATTTGGATTTTTTTTTTGCATCCTCAGATTCCAGAATAGTTCTATCTCGACCAAATATTGTCCTATCCTAACAAATCATACATCAATGGAATGTTGAGCTTAGTTATTCCGATTTCAGATGATGTATAAATCTAAATTTAAAAAAAAATGGACCCTTATGACTGGTTTTGTGGTCCAGGGTCACATTTGATCTTTAAAATAGTGCCATGTGGCTTCAGTAAAGCATGTATACTGTACCTGAAATGTTATAATGTCACAATCCAGTACCAAGAGTGACTTGAGTATATGCACAGACACAAGTGATGTCAAACCGCAAGATATACCTGCTTTTCAGGTCCCAGAAAGACATAATTGTGCTACAGTATATGTTTGTTTTTGAAAGCAGATTAAATTATCTTGATTTAATATCTTCCATCCAGCCAAGTTTTAAATCCACAGATTTTGCAAAGATCACCTCAGCTGTGTCTGGTGTGAATTTTGTATGGAGGTCTTGGCACACACACCCTGAAGGCTGTGAACTCTGCTCTGAAGCATTAAAAGTGTATACTATCAATATCACAAGGTTCTTCCAAAGTGCTGTCAGCAAAAGGGCGCACAGATACATCTCAAAGGTCTCCTTTATTGACAGCCAGTTTTTGTACATTATTTGCTCAATGTTATATCCAGATGAGGTCAAAAAGAAGTAACCGTGAATGATCACTTTCACCTCCTAGATGAAAATGAAATTTTAAGATGTTTTGGGCCAGCAAAAGGGCGCAGTAACTGTCATTAGAGTATATTTAAGACGCTGTATACAGTATTTCATGTTTCCAGAGACATAAATTTCACAGCAACATTACCAAATTAAAGAAATATTATCGCTGCCGGATCGTTGCATGTTTCAGATGGGATGTGTGATGTGGCGCACGGCAGGAGCTAACCGTGGGTTCCTCTCAGGAGTGGGCCTCACATTTATCACACTACACTAAGATGGGTTTTGACATGTCCCACAGCTGCAGAGAGGAAACGATATATAAGGCTTTTTATTTTCAGTCTTTGGCAAGGGGCTCTGACGCATGGACCCCTATGGCATGTGTGACTTATAGCACTCAGGTTTTTGTTTTTCTGCTGCTGTACTGTAAAAGGACTGTGTATTTGCTTCCTGCCTTCTTTTAGTTTGTGTTGCAGAATAATAGTTTAGTCTGATGAACATGATTTCAACTAGGAAAAACACATCCATACATCCTCTTTTACTCAGAATAAACATCACATATCCGGTGAGGAACATTACCAAACTGCCATCATTTCAGATTGGGAAAATAAAATGACCGGACACCAGAACACTTCCCTCGGGGTGCTGTTGTGAAACACCAAATAAATCTCATTCCATTCTCAGTTTTCATCACAGCTTTTCCTAGTAAGGCTTGGACTGATTCAGCAATAGTTCATTGAAGCTGGTGAGAAGGAGGATAAGGAACAATATCCTGTGTTGGCCATGCAGATGTTTGAGCTCAAAACTGAAAAAAAGGCCATAGCATGACATGACATTCGTGGGACAACAGTAACTGAACGCACACGACTTGAGTGTGTTGCCTACTTGAAACTACAGTGACTGGAGATGAGTAGGTGTGCATTTATTCACCTGGTTTTTGTGTGTGAAGGACTTGATCTGAATGCTTTGAACCAGGGTTCTTCAACTGGAACAGTTTTGTAAAGCACTGTTTGATTATCTATCAATAGACTGTTCAAAAGTTTGGGGTCAGTAAGTTTTTTTTTGTAAAGAAATTAATACTTGTATTCAACAAAGATGCATTAAATTGATCAAACATGACAGTAAGGACATTTATAATGATTCAGAAATATTTTTGTTTTATGTAAATGCTGTTATTTTGAACTTTCTATTAATCAAAGAATCCTGAAATGAATCACACTTTATACAAAAATATCAGGTTTGACTACTATTTCATTAATAACTTTAATAATAATAAAAAATGTTTCTTGGTTGCCATTTCAAGAATAAATTGCATGTCAAAATAAAACATTGAAAAAATGTAATAATATTTCACAATATTCCTGTTTTTACTGTGTTTTTGATCAAATAAATGCAGCCTTAGTGAGCATGAGAGACTTCTTTCAAAACATTTTAAAAATCTTGCTGAACCCAAACTTTTGAATGGTAATATAAACTGATTTCTTAAATACTACTTTATTTTTGAGAGAAGTCTTGGTGAGTCTGTGTTTTAATAATAGATATTTAAAAAATATATGTTTCTTGGTTGCCATTTCAAGAATAAATTGCATGTCAAAATAAAACAGAAATCAGTTGTTTGAAAAAAATGTAATAATATTTCACAATATTCCTGTTTTTACTGTGTTTTTGATCAAATAAATGCAGCCTTAGTGAGCATGAGAGACTTCTTTCAAAACATTTTTTAAAAATCTTACTGCATCCAAACTTTTGAAAGATATATGTTAATATTCAATCACTTTTAAATTATAGCGCACAAATCTGATGATTTATGTGCATCACTGCATAAGACAAAAATTGTTTCTGAAAATAACTTTTATATGTTGGCCAGTGTCAGTGTTTTAATGTAAACTTGTCACACTCTTAATGTATATTGAGTATTTAGTATTATAGTATTTAGTCACATTTTTATAATGTTTGTGCATTTTGGACAGGTCTCTCTTGAAATAGTGATTTTAATTTGAATAAAAACAATTAAAAAAAGTAAAAATCAATTTAAATTAATAAAAAAAATATTAAATACGGTGTCTGGCTAAGGTCTATGAAGTAGTGAGCTTGTAAAGTGCAGTTAAATTGTGCAGTTACAAGTCAAATTATGCAGCAACATGTTTTTGTCTGCCGTTAAAATTCTGAGGATGTCCTGGAAGTTTATTTCCTCATAAAAACTGAAACTTGACAAGTTTGACATCTAAATGAAGCATGCAGTCATTCTGAACAAGTGCGATCAGTATTGCATTTGTGTATTATAAAATGGCTGTTAAAATATAGTCTTTAGTGTCAGCGAAGAACAAAATACATTGGTTTGGCATCAAGCATATCCGGAAACCACAAACAACCAGTTCATTTATCTTTGTTTAGAGACCACAACAACGCACTTCATCTTAATGGACATGATGTCACTGAAGAAAGTTTGCAACCGATATTTGATGTGGGTGGCTTTAAAATGATTAGACAGCTTGTTATAAGAGAGTCTATAAGATGGATGATGTGTGTGAGGACCAAAAAATTTAAGAAAAAAATCCCACTTAACAATAAGAACGGCAATCATACACTTGGCCTCTAAAGCCTGTTGTTGCATCACTGGCCTCTTTGGACATCCCTAAAAGGATAACCAAAAAATATTTTCCAAGTTGCTTTCCAAGATTCATCTTAGAAGAGATTTATAAAGCTCAATCTATTGTCTGATCTTATTTGTGGTGATGACTTTCAGGAAATGATTTTGAGGGGCCGAACATGTTTCATTTGGTGTTCCTTTCACTGCTGGAATGCCCATGCAGTATAGTATTTTGGCTTTGAGTATGACACTTTGGATAAAAAAAAAAAACAGTCAGAGGGGTAATAACCCTCAGGTTAAGACCGTGGGCAGAACTATTGGTGACACGATGAAGCAAGATGGGAAAATCATAGGCCACCCTTCAACCACCAAACTCTGGGCATCAGTGCTGCATAAAATTAAGCATTTGAATCCAAGCCTGCATTAAGTGAGGGTTTTGAATTTGCGGTTGAAATCCTCAAGTGTAGATGGCTGGAGTTGAATTACACACTCTGTGTGGTTTCTACGTGTGCTTTGGTGTTTGGATTAAATGGTATGGGGTTTCCTGGCCAATACTATTAAAAACTGATGCTAACAGTAAAGAATGGGTCATGAGTGTGAAGGTAATCTGTATAAATCACTCGTGGATGTTTCTGGCAGTAATTTTTTTTGTCTAAGGCCTCCTTGTTTACAAAGTCTTTCTCTGTGCTCTTATCCCCTCTCTTCTTCTCTGTCCTCCCTCTGTCTCAGGTTGTTCCTGAAGAGCCACAGCGGGACAGCGGGCAGACAGAGCAGTCTGGCGATCCACGGCGCTGACTTCAGCACTAAAGACATGGACAATGACAACTGCACGTGCAAGTGTGCGCTGATGCTCAGCGGGGGTAAGGCAGAAATCCTCTGTTCTAGCTCACTGCTGCTGAATATATTAATCTATTCCAGCATTACAAGCTTGTTCTTGTTCTTGGGATTCACTAGCCTTGATCCTCAAGATGATACTGCCATTGCATGTAGAATAAAAGCTTTTAAATGCATTACAACGGGAAAAGTAGAACATTTACTTTTTTAATGATATGCAGCTAGTGCAGTGAATACTTGGAACATATATAATAAGAATGATTTTAACATTTCTGTTAAAGATTCTTTTTTTTTTAATCTTGTTACATTTACTGTTGCCAAACGATGAAATGACCTAGACCAGATTTTATATTAGGATTTTATATTTATTTTTACAGATTTTATTTTTATATATATTTTTTTATTTTGTGTTTTATGTATGAAAATTAATGATACTTTGAAAACTAGTAACTTGCAGTTCAGAAAGTCAGTTGAGATTGAATCAGTAACCTCTGCAAATGAATCATTCATGTTTAGTTTTTTTTTTATTCACTAAAAATAATCATTAGTCAGTAATCAAAATGTGCTTGCCATGCTGTATTCTTTTGATTCATTAATAAGAACTGGTTCACGAGAGTCATTTGTTTGGAAAGTGAGTTGCACTTGTCACACTGTATATTTTTGATTCACTAAGAAAAAAAGAGTATTTTTTTAAGGAATCTAAATACACTGCGCTAAATGTTTTTCACTGGGGACAGTTTTTCTGTAAAGTGTTCTATTCACATCAGCACAACTTAAGAATATAACCCAATCATGAATCGTTCTGTTTAAAAAAATCAAATAAACTACTTAAAGAGCTGCTATAATGTTACGCTCTGCATACACTCTTGTCCCATTGTGAATTAAGACTTTGTGAAGTGTGCAGACAGTAGGTTCCAGTCTAAACACTGTCTGTGTACACAGCTAACTGCTGCATATAGGACCACCTTATGCTTTCTTTTCGGCAAAAGAACTGCATAAAGCTTTGAGCAAGTAGTAATGAGGTCTTTGTGGACTTTCACATCCTGTGAGGAGTCTACCAGAATGGGCTGAACACCAAGTATCTGTAGGTCTGTATAGGACTCCCACAGTCTCTCCTAGTGGATGCAAACCACAGACAACTTTTACTTTTCATACAGGAAGCTCTCAGGTCTCAAATCACTGTGCATCATTTAATAAAGCAGACATCGAGAGAAATCCTGTCCACCCAAATCTGCCGTCACCTTCTCTGTCCTTGGTGGCCACATGCGAATGAGACCCTGACAGTGATTCATCTCGGAGATATTTAATATCAGGATGAGAATAAATGTGAGCCTTACAGTAGGATGACATGCATAAATCTGCTGTATGTGCAAGGGGATTTGGGCAATGCAATTAATAAAACAGAGCAGTGTCGCACTGAAACATTTTTAATGAAAGTTTTTCATAATGGAAATGTTTGAAATTGTCAGTCTCGAAGTAGAACCCTTTAAATTCTGTAGCGTAAGTGCTTTAATGAAAGACATATTGGTTCCAGCTCTGGTTTATATCATGAAATCAAACTTTTACCATTCTGTTGCCTCATTTCTTGTTATGCAGTGTGGTTAACAAGCTTATAAAACACATACCCTAGAGACAACCGAAGACCTCGGCCAGCTAACGGCCTGAGATGCGAAGGCATAGTAACAAGTAGAATCAGCATCCAATCAGTTTACTGTGTCAGTGAGAGCCGTGATAAAGGGCAGCGTATTTGGCTCATGGGACGGCTGTTAAAATGTCACAGATCTTTGGCATTTGAGCTTGTGAAGTGAAGCTCAAGTTCTTCATGGGAATGGGATGTGCCAAAATGGGCACTCTTTTGTGTATACGTGTGTAATTGAATGAACAGGCCAGATTAATTTTATTTAATGTGCTGAAAAGTTGTACAGTGACTCAGTGTTGTTATTATTAACTACAACTACTAAGAATATTTTTTGGCCACTTAAATATATATAAACTTTTAGACGAAAACAACAACTAGATAAAAAATACTTCAAATAACATTTCAAGTTGAAATACTAAAATTATGAAATAAAACTGACTACTAAAAATTACAAAAACACATAACAAAATTACTCAAACTTAAACTGAATTATAATGAATACTGAAAATACATCAGTAAAAGATCATTTAAATAATACTTAATGCTATTATAAATTATACTAAAATAATGCCACAGTGACTTTTGGAGAACATCCGAGGATCTTAAAGCTAGATGATAACAATTGATAACAGATGATAATGATTTGCAAGCAAAATACAGTATTCCAGTTTTAAATGTACTTTATTTGTTCTCTTGTGGTTCAAACTCATGCAAGTTTCATTCTTTTCTGAGAAGAAGGTTCATGCTTCTTTCTTACTTATAATGAAAGTGAATGGGGACTAAGGTCTGTCAAGATTTTAAAAACGCAAAAGCATAAACATTATAATATTAGTCTGTATGGCTATTTTGAGTCCTATGAAACAATATAGATAGCTTGGTGTGAGGGAGCAGACTGAAATTTAAGTTGTTGAACTGAAAATCTTGCGTTTTTAGCTTTGGTCACCATTCACCTTCATTGTATCAGGGGAAAACAGCATGGAAGTTTTACTATAAATAACTAATTTTGTGTTCCTCTGAAAATCATACAGTTTTTAAAAGACCTGAAGATGAGTAAATGATGACATGACTTGAAGACATTTTGGGAGACTACTTTTTTTAAGTTCAAGTCCATCATATCAGGTCATCCCTCGGTATACGGCACATGCTATTAAAAGTGCATCTGTCAAGACAGGCATTAACACAAATAACACTTCGAAAACCACAGAAGAGACTTCTCAAACTCAAACAGTTGATTTAAACAATTATGTTAAACATATGATTGGCACATCCTCTTTACTCTGTTACCTTCAAGTATACTGTATACTGTATATATATATATATATATATATATATATATATATATATATATATATATATATGAGCAATATCACTATATCACTAGAGCGATACCAGCTCTATATCAGCATGGCTGTGATTAGACTTTCCCTAAATACCTTAAAGGTTACTGTTTCACTCACTCCTATACCACAGTGCACCTGCATACTGTTGGATCCAGCTTCAAAGCTGCCTGCATAGCCTGACAAATACACAACTAGACTATCAGCTATAAAAATAGTTGATAATCTGAAATAATAAACCAAAATAGTATCACACAAGTACAAGCAGAAGTGGCTTTTTATGATGTGGTTGTATTTTTATTTATTTTTTAAGAAAAGTACAGTAATTAAAATGACTCTGTTACAATGTATATATGATTTATGTTGTGTGGTATTGCATTTGTTAGCTTTCTTTCAAGATAATGCGATCCTGAATATATATATATATATATATATATATATATATATATATATATATAACTGTATTACCAGTTGTTCTCAATTGTAAATGTTTTTGTTTTAGGATGGTGGTATGATGCCTGTGGCCCATCCAACCTGAACGGGGTGTACTACAGACAAGGACAACATGTCGGGAAATTCAATGGAATCAAGTGGCACTATTTCAAAGGCCCCAGCTACTCTCTCCGATCCACTGTCATGATGATTCGACCGGCCGACTTCTCATAGTTCTCCTCAAATAGCCCAAAACATTTTGGTAAAGTGTTACTTTTTGGCCCATGACATTATCAAGTAACACTGTATAAGTGGTTAGCTGCTTGCCATGTGGATAATGCAGCATTCTTTTGAGATAACAGCTCTCCAGGAAACAGGAATCTTGTGAATAGAAGGCTGTCCTATCACCTTTGTGGGACTACATGGGAGATGGCATGCTCTTTGGGAATTTAGGGCAGGAGCTGACTTGGCTGGGCTTTTATTTTTAAATATCAGAGGTATGAATTCAAGTGCCATTCACTTGTCACTCAGGACCTGTGGACTGCTGAGGCAGGCACATCACCTTTGATGGTAGTGTATTGGGTTGCATCGCCTAGCAATTGCCCCGTGCTCATCTGGCTTTCAAGTCTCCAAGTGAATTTAAAGCAGCTTGAATGTCCTTCAGTATCTTAAAAGGACCTATTAATGTTTAATACAAACGTGTTGCACAATTATATTTGGGTTGTGATACTTTACTTCACATTTTTATGCTTTTTTACCCCAATATATTATTATTATTTTTTTTTTTTTGTGTGTGTACATTATTCCTGTCAAAGTGAAGAAAACCATAGCATGCAGCATTAATGGTGACTTACAGTGCTATTTACAAGGGACATTTTTGGCAAAGAATAGCACATCCATCCTCCAGCCTGATTGTATTGATTGTGCACACTGCATATTATTATTGGCTTTGAACTTTGGTGACCTTTTAAACACATCATAACATGGCATACAATTTTGAAATGCATGCCAAAGATCACAGCTATTAAAGATAATACCATAAAAATATTGATCTAATATTAATCATCGTTAGAACTGATGGAGTAAAGCCAATGGCACATACAGTACTGGTGCAGTATAATACATATAATAATGTTTTAATTGATTCAAACCATGTTGTCTTATGAGGATTTGTCATATTGGGATTGTTTTGCAGTCGTATTTTGCAGCTCTTGTTTAAAGCAGCATTACTCTTACCGACAAGCTTGGATGAACTTATTGTAAATTTGTCCTTAAACCTAAAACTATAGGTTTGCAAAAGTGTTTAATAATTCTGAATGACTCTATTATTGAAAGGAAACGTTTTGATATATGGAGTCAGATAAACATCTGAGTTTCATTTGTACATGAAGTTTATTTGTAGCAATCGTAATGCTGGTTCACACAGACTGCATTTTTGTGTTTCGATATGCCACTTTTAACTGTTTTCACATATAAACATTTGCTAAACGGACGTCTTTGACTGTTATGCTAGGTTTGCTACTTTTATAGCATCGTGTGCTTGCTGTTAACAAGCCAAGTGAAGTTAAAAGTTAAAACCGCATCTTTTCCATTCCATCCATTGTGTGAGAGAGCCATTAAGACATTTTGTAACAATGTACAATAAGGTTCCGTTTGTTAACATTAGTTCAGTACATCAGTTAAAATGAACTAACAACAACAACAACAAATACTTCTGAAGCATTTTTTGTCTTTGTTAATGGTAATTTCAACGTTACTAATACATTATTTAAATCCAAAGTTGTATTTGTATCTTGTATCATTTTAATTAATGGACCTGAGCCAACATGAACAATGAACAGTTGCATTTTTAATCATTAACATTAACAAAGATTAACAAATACTGTAACAAATGTATTGCTATTGTGAAGTAAATGCATTAACCAACGTTAACTAATGGGACCTTATTGTAAAGCGTTACTGGACTTTACAAATGTACATCAATTCTGTTGGTACAAGTGTTTTGGTTTGTGGAAAAAAAACATCATTTTGTATATGTACTTTTTGTAAGACTTTTTGAGTTGGCAGGATTGTAAAGAGGCTATTTTTAGCTTACTTACTGGCATGCTCACAGAAGTCATTGAATAACATCAGAATTCCTATCTTTCATCAAAAAAGTCTGATAATACTCTTCCAGTAGATTGTTGCTGTATGCAAGACTACTACTACTGTCTTCCATCACGTAACAACAGCATGAAGCATTTTACCGGAAAGTGGTACTTTTATTGTAAATCCATAAACTGTCTGGAAAGCTGCAGAATGGCATGTTTCATATCACACTCCAAATACTGTAATTTAGTATTTAAAATTGCTTTCCAGAGGAAAGCACTGCTTTGCATTTTTTTATTAACTCAGAACCATCAATATGTTCTGAATTAAAGATGTAGCTAAAGCAACATTAATGGTATTGACCTTGTTTGCCTGATTCACATTTCATTTGCCATGTTATTTAAACGCCTCATCCTTTGTAACAATGTTCATGATGTTAGTTCAAATAAAAAAATAAACTCGATGCCCCAAGCTTAGCTGGATAAGCAATTTTGAGTCATTTATTACTGCCTCTGGAATCCAGTCTTTCTTTTTCTTTCACAGAGCTATTCAGCATTTTCTATTTGAGTCACGTCGCTCCATAGACACAATATTTACACATGGCAGAAGAAAAAAATATAAAGGAGCTCAGTTTTTGGACAGAATGGGCCCTGAGCAAGCGAGCCACCTTTGTGTCCAGAGCGAGCAGACTATTAGTTCTTCACCACTCTGCCGTGACAGATTGCTGAGGTGTCAAACGATGCTGTCGGGACCGCTAAATCCCCCCATAGCTGACATTCCTACACCCTAATCGAAGGGTTAAGCAAACGACGGGCGCTTGTAAACTGCCGCCTGTCCTTCAACACCTGAGCTGACCCACTACACCCTCCAGAATGCAGCCGCCATCAGATGGGCACAGACACAATGGAGGACCAACCGGGCCGTGTTGAACCTACAAAAAGGAGAATCAAGAAGCATTCAAGATGTGTGATGGATTCAAGCCAACACTTAATCTAACAGAAGAGGTGAGTTATGGTTGTTTTGCATTGCTGAGATATAGTTTAACATATGTATTGATGACACATTGATATCGTCCAGAGCTTAAAGTCTTATGTGACCAGGAACGCTAGGTGAAGGCCGACTCAGACGCCTCTGCGGTCCACTGGTGTTTCTGAAGACGGATCATTTCCTGTTTGCACAAGCTGAATAGGGGGACAGGAACCCCAGAGGAGAAACAGGATTGGTCTACTGACGAGCAATGGGCCTGACGCCAGGCCAGACAAGAAAAGAGACAGTACCTGTAGTGAAAGGGAAGAGATAGCAACATCACACACCAGAACATGAAAAATATTATTTCCAATAGCAACTGGAAATAAGGCCACCTGAATAAAAGAAAAATATGCATTACTCTAAAAGTATGTTTCTGCATAGTCAAAGTTCCAGAAATAAACCAGATATAACCTTTTAATGAATAATGGGCCGCAGTTCAGCAATCTTTTCCCGCAAGTTAGATTTAGGGAAGCGAACAGAAAAATGAATCTTCTGGAATTTCTTTGGCTCAGGACCACTTGAACTTATTCCCAGGGCGAGTTTAAAACATGCTGAAGCTGTGGATTGCACCGTTTGGGGCTTTTTTGAATGTTTTTTTGAAATTCTTTCAGCTTATTGAATTTATAGAATTTAAACAACTACAACTAAGGTTTCAACATGTTCCATTCATTGTTTGTTCAAATTAGGATTAATGCAGAAAAACTGTTGTGCTGGCCTTGCTGTTTAACAGATGTAAATATAGTTGTCATCACTTCAGTCAAGTGAAGTAAAAAAAGTCAAGTCAAGTCAAGTCACCTTTATTTATATAGCGCTTAAAGCACTACAAATGTAGCCTGCATGACTCTTGCTCCATACGTTGTGTGAAGAACCAACTGAAATGTAAGAAATTCAACCCAGGCTTGTTGTAAAAATATGCCTGTGGCAAGATTTTAGTTAAATGATATGACCACTTTCAGCAAGCGGTGCTAAAAGCGTGTTCAGATTTATTTGAAACAAATGAATGTGAATCTTGCAATGTTTTTTTTTCACTGGTTGTCATACATATTGTGGCAGTTCAGAAGTGAAATATCCAGTGAATGGCACTAAAAGGTTAATACTCCATTACGTTTGAAAATAACATATTGTACCACCACTAAATCTGATTGTTAGTGTTAACTATAGTAAAAATATAATAAAACCACATTTGCTGAAGCAACAGTGCCTTGATAGCTTGCTTCTACAAGTGTTTTAGAATTTTTATCATGACTCACGTATTTTACGGGACTCATACCCAAGCTCTTGACATTGCGACTGCCATGCTGTACCAGGTGAGATACCGAGCAAGTTTACAACACCAGAAAAATATTTTTAGGTCACGGCATAGTTGTATTGTGTAAGGAACTATGCATCTGAATCTTTATTAATTGATAATCTGCCCCTGTAACCAGTATTTGTGTGAAAAGTAATAAAGGTATTTGGTCTTTTATTGTCATTAGTGGTTTAGAGTTGGAAACTGCAGTGATGTGTTTGTATAGGTCAATTTTTAGAGTTTTGCAAAAATGTAAGAAGAGAAGCATGTTTTTCCATTGAGTCTGTTTTGCCCTTCCATTCACATTTGTGCACATTCAAACATCTCAAGAAACGTGCCAGGGTGACGTTAACCATGACCGATCTTAACATGGTGAGTTGGAATGATGTGCAAAATTTCTCCTTTTGAGTTCCATGGAAGAAAGAAAACAATACAGGATTTGGAACGACAAGAGAGCGAGTAAATAATGACAGAATTTTCATTTTTGGGTCAATTCTAGTGCTTCAACTGCCTGAGAAACGCACAACCTCACTGCGACACCAATGAGTAAACAGTTCATTTTAAATATGGATCAACTTGTTGATCTCAGGGTCTTTATATTTTTAAAATGCAATTGCGGTTACTGGCAGATCCTCGGTTTTAGAGAAACAGATACTCAGTCTATCGACAGCTCAGTTGCCCTGGAGATTTCCCTGTTTGGCATTGTTAGGCTGCATTGATTTTGAGTCTGAAAGGGAAATAAAAGTGTAAACACACAGTTAGTGGTTTGGGACTTTTCTCCCCCTTTTGGAAGTCCAGAAGGTGTTCATGGTGATTGATGGATGAAGAGAGTAAGAGTGAAATTTGGTTTTGAGGCTGAAGGGAGAGAGAGGGAATGGGCTGAGGTAATGCAGGAGACTAATGGGAGGAGGGAGGTGTTCAGAAGAGTTATGATGAAGCCGCGAGCCATAAGGCCATCAAAGGCCTGTTCATCAGACTCCCTCTCGTCCTGTTAGCCAAAGCTGAATCAGACCCAAGAGGGTCCTTCCTCCCAGCCACACTGAAGTGATTGACTGTGAATGTGCTCTGAGAAAAGCTCTGTTTGTTTGTTTGCTCAGTGGCATTAACCTTTATTTCACCAGCAGCAATCCTAATGTTTTTGGAGCACAGCAACACAGCACCCTTAGAGAATCATGCCCTTGATAAAAGTAGGACTGTTGTTTGCTTTCAGTGACTTTATTAGACGGGCAAAAGTTTTGTATGCTAGTCACATCAAGGAAAGCGCGTGGGGCCATAACTGGGTGTTAGATCCCCAACAAGCAGCCCAGAAGGAACTGGCAGACCCAACACAATGAAAACTACGAAGCAACCATTGGTTCACAACAAAAATGGAATATAAATCAGGACCGAAGAAATGAAGCTACAACACAATGGAAGTGAATCTGACCACAAGGGGGCAGCTTCTAACATTCGAAAAAGCAAGATTTGAAAAAAGTCTTACAGGCATTACATGGCAACAGATGCAAATGTATCATCCTATTAGGCTATGAACTTATGTGGCCATAAAGTTACAGTGCAGTATGTTATCTAAAAATTAAAGTATTGCATTCAAAATTTCTCAAGAAAATCTGTTGGATTATATATGAGAGATGCTGTCTTGGGTTATCTAAAAGCTAAAATAAGACATACATGAGGTTTTTCTTATGCACAAGGTCTCGGACAACAGACAACATGGTCTCATTCCTCATGAAGATGTGCTAGTATTATTTTCACAGAAAGGCTCGTGCCCAATATCACGTATTTTAGAACATCTAGAAAACATCTCTCTGCAGTCGCATACATGTTAAGAAAAGGTTTTATATCCTCTTGTGCATCTGAGGTAATCCGCACAGACATTCAAGGATGAGTATTTGTGTAAGAATAGTTTCCTATTCATTATGTCCAAAAGCATAACTATTACAGTACAGCAAAGATGAGGGACAATCAATCATGTAACACACAAAAAAGGCAAGACCTCTTAATTATACCTCACTGTAGAGGAGAGGAAGCATGTTTACATGATATGGCCCTGTCCTCCCTCTCAGATATCCAGCTGAACTCCTAGATTTTATCCTTCATTTTTAATACCGTAATATGGTGTTGTTCTTCTCAGGAAAGTTTATAATGGATGTGCTAACACTACCTCAGGAGATTTAGTGTCTGACATACAATTCTGTAGCATGAGGTCATGGCTTGCTGAGTTTGCTTAACACTTCTCCATAGGGATGCTGACTCAGGGGCAAACTCATAAAGATGAACAGATTCCTGAAAATATATATTACAATAAATAAATTAAATGGAAATAAGAACAAGCATGTATATATACAGTATCAGTGCTGTCAATCGATTTAAAAAATGTGCTAATTAATCACACATTTTTTCTGAAATTAATCACGATTAATCCCACCTAACATTAAAGTTTTTACATATACTGTTATCTTGCAATAATTTCACATTCAATCTTCAAATTAATGTACAACAACATAAAGACAGTATATTTTTTATATTTGTTTAATTACATATTTTTTTTATGACTGAAGGCCAGTGTCACTGATTCCAATACTTCTACAGATGTCTCTATTAAATTGTTTTCCCCCTAATATTTAACCATTGACTATAGCCATTCAACATTATGTGAAGTGAAGTGAAGTGAAATGGCATGTGAAGTGACATGTGGCCAAGTATGGTGACCCATATTCCCCATAATTAGTGCTCTGCATTTATCCCATCCAAAGTGCACACACACAGCAGTGAACACACACCCGGAGCAGTGGTCAGTCATTTTTTGCTGCAGCGCCCAGGGGCACCTTGAGTTACAGTATAATTGAGAGCTATCAATTTGATCATTTATTAGACTAGCAAGTTGGAAATATACAGAAATTAAATGAAGTTATCAAACACTAATGTCTAAATTAAATATAGATGAATTCTTAAAGCTATAAAAGTTGTTGATTTCCTCATTTCTCTTTTGTTATTTGATTATCAGACATCACAGCAGCTGGGTTGTTAGGTTATTTTGGCTGCTATTACTTTAAGAGCTGCCACTGCTGAACATGACGTGGATCTGACATGCACCGTATTTTCTCACAACTTGTTACCTTTTCTGACACACTTCAGGTCTTAAAGTCTCAATGAGCTGACGAGCTGAATCAAGTGTGTTAGATGAGGGAGACAGTGCTGGGCTGCTCCAAGACAGTTTTGAAAACCATTTCAGTTTTCACTTTTTTTTCACAGTTTTGACTTAACTGACGACATAACTGCAACATTGTATGCTCATAGTTTCTTTCGTGCTTTGATATGAAATGATACAGGCTAGCGAGCGCTGGCGCATTTGTGCACATGCTAAGAGCACAGTATAACGATTGATAGGACAGGAAAATTAGTTTTTACTGAATTATGGCCTGAAACATCTCATCTGACTGCAATTCACTGATGTTCTAGTGAAGCTCCCTCATCATCTGTACCGTTTCCATGCTCGTTTGACTAACACCTGGCACTAAGGCAAAGTGGAGTGCATGTCTGAACTGTCTCCGGATTCAGTTCCGCGTCTAAATAAACGCAATTCTTGTCAAGAAAAAAAAGAGACAGAAGCAGCAGTTGTGAGTGGCGTGGCTATCCCTAGCCCCGTCCCTACGTTAACTGCGCTAAATATTTTTAATGCCGTTAAACTAGAAAAATTAATCACATGCGTTAATGCGCTAATTTTGACAGCACTAATAATAATAATAATAATATATATATATATATATGATTTTTTTTTATTATAATATATTTATTAATTTCAATCCTTTTTAATGAATCAGCCAGGACAAACTACTCAGCTCATCTTGCCAACCCTCGCGCCAGCCACTTCACGCTCTGTCAGTCGCACACAGGAGTAAAAAAACAACAAAACGTGATGTTTTCGCGATCCATCACATATGTAACTCTTCACTTTTCACGTGCTTGCCCCTAAAAATGGATACATAACAAATGTGTCTAATAAATTCCAAACTACACAGTACCTCTTGGACCATAATGAGCTCATCTGATTGCAAGAGTCCACTCACTCTTCCTGATACTAAATGCGCGCGAGATGGGATGAAGGTGGGGGTGAGATTTCTTCTTTGGCCTTTTGGCGGGTTAATTTACCGTCCATTACATTTATTTATGAGGCTGCTCCAGACAGCTAAACACAATCAATAACTTTCATTGCAGTAAAGCTTTATTGGATTAGAGACAGATTTGAAGACCACGAGCTGACATTGTTGACTTTGGAGCGCCCAAAATGTTCGAGGCAACACTTAGGTTGTTATCCATGAAAAGCGAATGTTGTGATTATTTTTTCTTTTTTACTCATCTGCTTTTTCTCTCTTATAATTTCTATGTCTAATTTCTATGTCTGTCAGAGAATTGGGCACTGTTTTTCCTCTACTGTGCGGTCTTGCAGGTATTTTTTATTCATGGTTGGCAGCTAAAGTTGGACGGCTACTCCAAAAACAACATAGTACAATATGATTCTCACAGTACAAATGTTCTGTAATAACTATGAGTAAAACCCTAGAGTATAATTCTTCAAAATTGTTACTTTCAGGACAAAGAAAAAATTATTTTGATGGCAAAGTGTTCCACCTACTGCAAATATTTTGAAAACCAAAAGCTTTGCCTGCAATCTCAGTTTAAAAACAGAGCAATGTATTTACCTCTTAATCAGAGACAGATTACTACAACAGAAATTCTATTTCCCTGCTCAGAATGATACGCAAATCAGAAACCCCAGGGCTTCGGATAGTGCGGTGAAGTCTGTGCCTGCTCAATTAGCTATGATGTCCAAACAAAACAAGCTCAGGAATGGTTTTAGACTCGGAGGAATTGAAAGGCAAACAGAAAGGCGGAAAAACAGGGAAGTGCGACACGCACCAGCAGGTACAGGTGCTCTTACTCTGACTCTGGACCCTATTGCCCGCCTTGACCAGGAGAGATTTTCGGTCCAGATGGATGAAGGAACCACTGGAGCATAAGTCTAGTGCAGACAGCCATACCAGACATTTGGGAAGTCAATTCACACCTGGCTTTTTGGATGAGGTACCCATCCATACCAATGATGAATGTAATAAATCAGTTGAAAGCTTGGTCGGAATGGAAACCATCTGAGGGCTGGTGTAGGACAAATATCTGTGTACTAGATGAGTTAAATGAGGTATTATGGAAGGAATGAATTGTGCACTGAGAGTGAACTGTGTCTCAATTAGCATTTTTAATTTAGATGAAGTCGTGTGGACAATCAAAACTGTGTAAGTGCTCTTGGCCATCAGTTTTCTTTTTACAGAAGTTTTGGGAAAGTGTGGGGTGAGATGAGGTCATTTAAAGTGGTCTCAGTTCGAAACACAAAGGGAATTTGGGGCCTTGACATTTGACCTGCATTGCAGAATGACCCCATATATCATTCGTTCTGGATGATCTGCCTTTATCTCAACATCTGCACATGATTGTGCTTATGCTCTAATGATAGTCTACATTTTTGGTCTTTAAATATCTCCTAAAACACTTTTCACAGACCAATTTATCACAGATTACTTGTTGCATTTATGCTTTGGTAGAAGCTTTTAGATACATTGCATACATCTGATCAGAGATTCCCTGAGAATCAGACCTATGACTTTGGCATTACTAGCAGCATGCACTACAAATAGCTAAACATTGATTTAATGGTAAACATAATAATAATAATAATTATATACATACATATATCTGAATCAGCATATTAGAATGATTTCTGAAGGATCATGTAATATTGAAGACTAGATTAATGGTTGCTGAAAATTAAGCTTTGCCATCACAGGAATAAATTACATTTTACAATACATTCAGTTAGAAAACAGTTATTTTAAAATGTAATTATTTCACAATATAATTGTTCTTACTGTATTTTAGCTTTGGTGAGTTTAAAAGACTGCTTTCAAAAACATTAAACAAATCATAATTATTCCAAACTTTTGACCTGCAATGTGTATATAATACTGTAATTATATATAGTATATGTGCACATTAATGTATTAAAATAAAAGTTTAATTCAGTTTAAAAAAATTATTTAGTACCCTACATGACAGCTCTTCTCAGCCATTCAAATTGGAACACTGTTGTTATGAGGTCCTCTGCTGGCGACTCAGTGCAAACACACTTTACAAACGCCAACATTATTTTAATTCTGCAGTGTTTTTTTTATTTTCTATGTTTACACTCTTAAAAATAAAGGTGCTTCAAAAGGTTCTTCAAGCGATGCCATAGAAGAACCATTTTTAGTGTCACAAAGAACCATTCAGTCATAGGTTCTTTAAAGAACCATCTTTTTCTTACATTTTTATAATCTCAAGAACCTTTTTTCGCCACAAAGAACCTTTTGTGAAACAGAAAGGTTCTTCAGATGTTAAAGGTTCTTTATGGAACCATTTAGACAAAAAGGTTCTTCTATGGCATCGTGAAGCACTTTTATTTTTAAGAGTGTAGGTGATCTTTAATTACAGCTGAGATTTAACCAAGGTTAAAAGGTCAAATTTCTTCTACATTTTGTAACCTATGCTAAGGTTTTGACCAAATTCATTTTTAATTTTAGCCCTTTTTGACTGTAGGTCAAATGTGCTTTCTTGTTAGTGGATATGACTGTTGAATTTGTTCTGTTGCACTGTGCTCTCTCTCTCTCTCTGGTCTGGAATATGCTCCATTTGTCTAGAGTTCTCTTGCAGTCACAGTGACTGTCCACTATGCATTCACACTGACACAGCTCTACATCATGTGACTGACAGCCAGCAGCTGCCTTTCCTTTGCTTCATGCAGATACTATTAATAATGCCTCTCAATGCTATCAGAAAACAAGCCGATAAACATAGTTGACATACTTAAACACCTTTTAGTCAAATACACAACATTTAAATATGCACAAGCACAGTTTTCTGCACTTAAATGCTTTTCTGTGGTATAAAGAAATAGAAGCGTTTCTAGTTCAGTTGCATTTTAATTTTGTCAAATCCTTTCTGTCTTAGCATGCTGCCAGGTGCAATGCAAGAATATCCGCTGTGTATGTAAGCAGAAACTCCTTCAGTGTTTCCTTCAGGTGACTTTTTTCCTTACCAAAGACATCTCTGCTTCTGTCTTGGATCAAGTGACTCCTTGACATTTGCTCTTCCCTCAATCAAAAAGGTTATTCATTTCTTCTTTATTATTATTTATCTTGTTCTCTTGCTTGGACTATAGGGAGATATGTTATCCTATAATTGCATATCTTATGTTTATTGAACAACTCCCATTTAGCCCTTTACATTTACATTTGTTATTTGAATACACACACACACACACATGCAAAAACAATAAATAAATAAAAATATTGGTGTATAATTTACTTTGAAATTATTTTAATTCAAAACATTGCTAGTAAAATGCACAAATAATTACGAAGAAATAGCAAGTACCACATTGAATTAAATTCTATTTCAAGTAGAACAAATACATATAATTTTCTTGTAAAATTAATAATCTTTGTTTAATTTACAACTCTGAAAAATAATTTTTACAGTGTACATACATATAATTGTAGTTAAAAACTATTACTATTTACTGTATGTATTAAATTATATCATTAAAATGTATTTATTACTATATATATATATATATATATATATGTTATAATAAAATTATATATGTTATATCTATATATTAGGCCATCTTTTAACTACATTATTTTTCATGAGGTTGAAATAAACCATGTGGTGTGATGGTCTAAGTAACATTGTAGTCTCCAGGTTTAAATTTAAAAAATAAGCTTTAATACAGAACTTCTACCTTAAACTTGGACATTTAGTTGGAATTGTTGTCAAGAATCTATTCATTCCCACTATAATTATTCACAGTATAATTGACTGTTGGGGCAACCTATGCATATGATCCACACAGTTCACATTGGTAGTTTACCACTTAGCATTGACAACATGGACATTGTTGCTTTTGCTAATTGACACTGCTAATTGATTATCTTGATAAGCATCAGGTAATGCTAAAGACAAAGTCAACTGAATGCAAGTATTCAGATAAGACGCACAGAGCAGCTGCCTGCACATTTACGCAGCCTAGGAAAAAGCTTAACACTCACTGACATCTTTGCCCTGTTTACCCCCAGCGATGGGCAACGTCTATGATGAAACGTGATTCCCCACCAATCCCAGAGGTCGGTAAGTGTCAAGGAAAGATGATCAGCGGAGATGCCTGGCATACTTTCCACCGCCAGATTGGAAAGTAGGTTGGTTGACCCATTTCAAAACCGCTAGTGCCTAAGGGAGAGCTCAGAGTCTAGAATTTACTACAGGTTGGGAATCACAACGAGGTGCTATATAAAAGCCATCAGGAACAAAGAACTTGAATGAGTGAAGCAACCCCTTGGAGGTAAACAATGTCAGAAAAGAAGCCCTCAACGAACAAGAACATTAAAAAGCTGCGTGCCATAAGCATGGTGTGCAGCTTAACACGGAGCTGGCAGCAGTGGGTGAGTGAAAATGAAGAGAAGCAGTTCAGCGAACCCAGCGGATGGGCCCCGAGTTACCCAGAAGACCCCAAAGATGCAAAAATAGTAGTTCCAAAGCTCAAACCATCTCAAAAGTCTCTTTCCAATCAGGACACTAGAAATAAAAACCAGGATGATGTGGAGGCCGCCGAGGAGTCACGCATCAAAACCACACAAGTGGTGAAAACTGTGACGAGGGAAGTTCAGGAGAAAAGTGCGGGCATTGACTTCTTGACCAAACGCATCTGTAAGGACCCGGTCACGGATGAACTGGACAAGATGCTGAGCAAGAAAGGGTCGCCCACACGCCGCAGGAAGTGCTCCAACATGGTTTCAGAGCTGACACGGAGCTGGAAGGAAATGGAAAAAGAGAAAACGCAGGCTCAGGAGGACAGTGAGGATAATGAGGATAGAAGCCTGCAGCTAGGAACCAACCAGGAGGACACAGCGAATAATAGGACGAATGAAAATACAGAGTCTGCGGTCACAATCAAAAGATCCTCTGATCTCAGGTAAGTTCTGGACTTCTAATGCAACAGTTGATATAAAAAATGGAGTGGGTTTTTTTAGAACAAAAAGTGATAAAGTAGATTAGCTTTTAGTTGGGTACGAAACGTTAGTCGGTTATGGTAATATTTAGATGTTGTAAATCTTGCCGTGTTGCTGTGTTTGATGGAAATGCACCATAGAGTGCACCATTTATGCACCATTAGATATTTTATTAGGCTATAATACTTAGCAATATAAGCAATATCAACACAAGCCATACTGATTATAGAGCCAACTTTTTTTTCCATCCAACTTTGTCTTTTTATTATTACTCATAAAGACAAATCAGTTCCTGAATGAATCTGTGTTTTTGAGAGAATTGGTAGAGTAAAAATTATTGCCATTTGTTTTGTTACTGAATGAATCCTTGTGTTTAAATGATTCACTAAAATGAATAATTCACTCATAATTCTAATGGCGCACCGACTTCTGATAAGGCAAACAGCTTCTGTTTCTTTCCCATGCTACTCCCTGCTATCCACTGTAATTACCAAAGTGATATTTTTATGACAGTGAATTCCACTCACTTAACTGTTAAGGGGCTACAAAGTCACAAAATACACAAAGCTACATACTAGGGCTGGGCAATATGACCAAAATATTATATCACGATATGAGTAATTTTATTTCACAGTAACAAAATATCACAATATAGTTATTTTTGCTTTACATATGGTCTTTATGGTATCAAAATGTTTGATAACATAGACATTTTATAATTTGTCACCAGTGTCAATATCACAAAAAACTACAAATAGCCTAAAAAATAAAAGAAACTCAAGCTCACTGAAGACAAGTAAACAGTCAGCAATTAAATAAGAATAAGAAACTAACTAGAAGCAACAGGACAAAATAACTACAGTAGAACAAATAAATAAGAAATGCTACATGCATTATATGAAGTAATCAAATGTATAAAACCGGCATATTCTTCACTGTGTAAATTAAATATATTTCTTAATATTAAATTACAAAAGTGATTTAGTCAAGAGCAGTGAAAGATTTTCTCTCTTTTGTTGTTTGATTAACATGAATGATAGACAGCAGGAAGATTAGACTGCTGTCACTTTAAGAGCAGCCTGGATCCAACTTATTGTTATAGTGTTTTCTTTCTCAGCTGTTTGCTTTCACTAAGACCTACTATGTTTACGAGGATACTTGCAAAGACAGGCATTTTGACACATACAAGTGTGTGTATTTAACCATTCAAGGCCTATAAAGTGTCAAAAATAACTATAGCGAAATATAGCAAACTAAAGCGTGCATATAGCGAAATGAGTTCTCTTTCACTGCTGATTGCGTTTCAACGGTTTAAAATCGCTTGTTTTTAAACTGCAATGCTTTAAAATGCATGAAAATTATTAATTTTCATGACCATGTAGCACATCAACGTCACGTGAACGTGTAACCATGATGGAGACAACAGTCCAAAATCTCTACCAGTTGAAAAATTTCTACCAGTTAATTGTGTCTATGGTATATATTGCCCCCTCCTATACATACAGTTGCTTTAAACAAATATGATCAAATGGCTATAGTATAGCACATTTTGTTGCACTTAAGTAGCCTACTGGCATTACAAGTTATAAAACAAACATTGTTTTATAAATAATATGCATTATTCTAAATAATATGCTATCTTTTTAGGGGCAAGAAGGATGTTGAAGATGCCAACAAAATAAATACCCTGTCCAAAAAATACAGCGCTGTGGGCAACTTAAAAAGCCGCTGGCAAAACTGGGCATCAGAGCATACCGTCAATCAGAAGCTCAACCCCTTCAGCGAGGACTTTGATTATGAGTACTCCATGTCAACACGGCTGCGGCGGGGTGAGGAGGGCTATGGGAGGCCCAAAGAGGGCAGTAAGACAGCAGAGAGGGCCAAACGCGCAGAGGCACACATCCACCGGGAGATTGATGACATGTGCTTCATCATAAGGACCATGGTGGACCCGGATCCAGACGGTTACACTAGAGTGACTTTTGGCGATCTGTTTGACAGATATGTGCGGATCTCTGATAAAGTCGTGGGAATACTAATGAGGGCCAGGAAGCATGGAAAGGTGGCTTTTGAGGGGGAGATGCTGTGGCAGGGCCGGGATGATGGCGTCATTATTACACTGTTAATATGACACAGTGTGGGGACTCTGAACTGAATGTGAAAGATTTTGCTGCTAATGATAAAATATAGAATATTGTTAAATTATATTATTAAATTATTATGGTTCTAACTGTTTACATGTATTACAGTTTGTAAGTTTGCAGACTGAGTTTTCTGAGCTGTCTCAGCTCTTGCCGTGTTTGCTTATTCATGTGTATGCATGTACAAAGATTTGTTCCATTGAATCATGCTTTGTAAATAGGGAACTACTAAAACGAATTTGATTTTTTGCATTAAGGCTATATATACAGTAGAGATAAAAAGGGCTGCTGTTAGTATATTATTTGTCATACTGTAAATCATCCAGAAGAGGGAGCAGTGCACTAACGCTACAATTTCCTCCTTGCCATGTATTTGCAGTCATTATGAAACTGGAAATTATCTCTGCATCTAGTACATGATGTACTTTTAATAAAATACAAGTAGTTGAGTAAAACAAGATGGGTCTTTGTTTCAATTAGTATAGAACTGACAATAAAATCTGTCCTTTACATATTCACTCACAGACGCTTTCTTAAAACAATTTGGAAATTTGGAAGTAGTCTACTTTGCAAGAAGCACATGATTTTTATTTTTATTTCAGGGTGATTTAAAATGAAAATAAATAAGCAGTGGCTGTCTCTTTCGAAATATGTCATTACAGCAACAAATGACCGCATGTTTATGGAAAGCTTATGGGAACTGTCAACCTACAGTACAGTAAGTGCATGAAGACATTCATGTAGCAGAACAACACGTTTAATCACAGAGCAAACTGATAAGCAATGCCAAACATTCTTTGATTGAGCAAGTGAAGCAAAGCGCGCACACACACACACCCGAAAAAAACCTATTTGAAAAAACAACTACACACTCACTTAAGCCGAGGCTATTTATTATCCAACGTTTCGGCTAGTAGCCTTTGTCAAGGTATAGTGTCACAAAATGGAGTGTAGTATAAGTAAAGGAGATAATTGTACACAGCTGAGAGTGGTGAGATCCAAATCATCCAATAATTAACCAATTGACAATTAGACTCTAACATGGAAAGTAGTTACATCAACAAATTGATCTATACAAACAGAATAAATACAAATTACAATCTAACAAAATCTCACCACTCTCAGCTGTGTACAATTATCTCCTTTACTTATACTACTCTCCATTTTGTGAAACTATACTTTGACAAAGGCTACTAGCCGAAACGTTGGATAATAAATAGCCTCTGCTTAAATGAGTGTGCAGTTGTTCTCTTTCAATTAAACATTATTTGATTGTCATTTGTCTGGAAACCAGAAAAACTAGAGCTGACTGTAATCATCAGGAATGCGGAATAAAAAAACATTAACAGTATCATGCTGTATCATGACATAAGCATGTGGAACAAAATCTTGTACCTGGACCTGATGGACAGGCAAGCTCTGTAGCTCAACCTTAAGGTTTCAATTTAGGTCAATTACATAATAGTAGTTTACACTTCATATACAGTGTGCTCCATATTTGCTAATTATTTGCAAAGTTAGGTGCCCACTGATGAAAATAAAATTAAAATAAAAAGTATAATTTCAGGAAAAGCCACTTGGTCATTATTTGTTCCAGGATCCATGATGTCTACCAAGGGGCTCCAACTGTAATGACATTCATCTGGAAGCACACTCTCCATTCACTGGCTGTCTGTGGTAGTTGGTTGAACAAGAGCCTAGAGGGTTGTTGAGCTGCCAAAAGGCGACCTCTAATTGTCACAAATTACAGCTGGAAGATGAAATTACTGGTGTTTTACTTTCCTGAGACTTGGATAATGACCTTGTTCTTAATGTAGGATGCCTCCACTATATTTGTGTACAGATATTGTTCTCCATCTCCCTGCCACAAAAGTACCCCCAAGACAGGCATTTCATTAGAGGGGGTTCAACAAGATTGAATCAATAATGTGCAGGGGTTTTTTTTCTTTTTGCTCAACTAAACCTGTTCAAAATACTTTCATACTGCCACACAGAAGACCCAAAGTGAACCATGTGTAATTATAGATGACATATATTCTAACACATTTCCCATAACCTGAATTAGGTTGTGATGTGATCAGTTCACGGTAATAGGGATGTAGGTTTACTTGATAATAGTTTTCTAAAGGCTTCATGCTCATCATTATTGTATTCACTCATGCAAAATAAATTGAGAAAGCCTGAGTTCTGCAGACAGTGATCTGTATCTATAATGATGCCTCTTCAATCTCTGCATTCTTCACTTTATACTAGCTTCTGTCCCTCCCTGCAATGTCAAACTCTTTCACGGCAAGTGGCCCTGATTAAGAGCTCAATAAAGAATTTATGTGGCTCTCTGGATGTTCTGACTCAGTGTTGTCCTTTTGGACAGCTAGAGCTGAAAAAGTCAAAGGAAACCTTTGCGCTAGCTACCATATGAGAAAAAAGCACACCAACTTTGAACAATAACATGTTTTGAAGGGGACTTTGACTTACAGTTTGGAAGCTTGTAGGTTAAGATTTATATGGCTGTCTTTCAAAAATGTTAGAAATGATAACAATGAAGAACCCTTGGTCACAATAGTCAGAACTTTTCAAAAAATAATATCCAGTGAGTTAGAGGTATGCAACAGGTTCACAGTTTCACAAGCACAAATTCCACAAAAATGAGCCATATTTGTGAGCAACACCCCAAATTTCTTGCAGCTTAGAATGTGTTTGTAACCAACATACAAAAAATAGTTGACAAACAGTTTACTTTCAAATGCATAACACCCACATTTCTCGCAGCGTGTAGCCTATAGACTATATTGAATGTTGGATGAATGTTAGCCTAAATATTTATTCATATTTGAAATAAATAAATACATATAGGCCTATTTAATATTTAAACAAGTTAACTAACAAACAAACAAACAAACAAACATGTCTATGCTGACTAATATAATTAGTTGAAACCGGTTTAACAACGTGGTTACAGATCCAGTAACTTAAGGTGGAACTACAATACCCATGGCTCTTCGAGTACACATTTCATGCTTTTTCAGCACACTCGGCTTTAACAGAGGTTGCTTGCAAGTGTTAATAAGCAAGACGCTTTGGTGGAGTGGGGCAGGCTACTCTGACAACCTACAGCTTTACCTTCCTTCCCATAATGCGCGAACTCATGGAGTAGCAGCATGGCTGTTCAAGGTAAGACTTTAACAAACGTCTCGAGATGTATTTCTGCGGAAACGTTTGTTTATTGAAAAGAACGCTTCAACAGCAAACAAACAAACAAACAAACGAAGCTTCCCCTCAGCCGGATTGGGATTATGATTGGCTGCCGATCAACCGCAGATCTTTGTCCTGCTTCTGCACTGGAAACCTAAGGCATGGAGATGGGCTCGCGGGGCCCGTGGGCTTGAAATCAGTCTATGCATATACTGTAAAGATTCACGATCTGCATCATTCAGCATCTGCACGTACACCCACTGATTCACATCTCGCCGCGGAACACCATTGAGAGGAACAGAACACAATACAGCATGTTCCTACTCCGAATGAACCATTTTAATGTTTAGAAACCGTATTTTGTGTGACTCTTTCACGTAGGTCATTGAGTTGCGAATGCGCTCTTCATTGAGGAGTAGCGGACTGGCGCGAGCGCGTTATTATTAATCAGCTTTCATAAGGCGCGCGAGCTGGACACTTCTGTCAGACAGGTGTTTCGACCGTGTTTCGACCACCTGCTCTGGTACCATGATGTTAGGGCAGTCTCCTCACCTTATCGGGGGAATCCTCTGGATTCAAAACCCAATGCGAGGTAGGTTATCTCTGAGGACATCTGTGTCGCTGTAATGATCTGTCATTTCTGGAAACTTGCGTTGAACGACAACTTCTCGATTGTAACTGTATCGCATTGGCAGATCAAGCAAACCAGTTTTGTAAGGTCATGAATAATGTCAAGAATTAGCATCACTTCACTTCAGTCATATGTATAATCTAGTGCTTTTTCTGCCATTGAATGCTTATTAAAGTTGATTTGTGGAATGATGGGCTATGTTGGGGAAACTGGGACTAACTGTCACTCGTTTAACGTCGGTATATATTTCTAAGGGTCAAATTATTTTTTAAAGTGATTTAAAGTCCTCACAACAAAAACCTATTTGACATACACTACATGTTTACCTTTGTGACAACATGCCCCAATAGCCCTGCATGTACAGTATGCTGTATGAACAGTTGTCCCAATGGAACCTACACAGCCTATTATGGCAATCATAGCAATTAAAAATTAAAAAACAATTATTAAATAAAACGTTTACTTGCACATTTATAGAAATATGATAATATTTTAATTTGGAAAACAAATGGGGGTTTGGAAATCTTAATAGGATCAAACAATAACCCACCTATAATTATATAATAATCCTGACTCTTTGAAAAAATGTATGTTTGTTTCTTAGATTTTTGTTTGGTCTGGTTCCAAATATGATATCAATTCCATTAACATTCCTTACATTCTTTAAATGCTTATGCTTTTATAAATAACATTTTACCTATAGTAAATCGATGGATGGCCTCCAATTAGTTTAAAATAATGACATGCAGTTTAAAAAATGTTTTTAAAGTTTCATTGTTTACATGGTTTTGTGTAAAACAATATGAAAAAAGTAGTGTTTTTTTAAGTATACGCTTGACTTACTTGGGCAAACCATTATAGAGTTTGTTTGAAGTTTTATGTTGTACATTTGTATGTTTAATGAAAACATGGTAAAAGAAATACATATTAACAAGCTTTTTTGACTTCCTTTTGATGGCTCTGTCCTTAATTGGCGGGTCATACTGTACCCAATACTGTAATTTGCATCCTGGATAGGGCCAAAAGCTAGAATTACATATCCAAACCTTTTGTAGGCAGCATTTTGAAGATGTCTAGTCTCAGCAGGCAGTCAAGAGAATAAAGTAACTGAGAATATACGTTTTACATTAAAGGCGTGTGCACAAAAAATGTACACATCTTTAGAGATAATAGATCTTTAGGGAGTGTACATTGTTCAGTGTAACTCCTTGCTTGTACTGCTGGCCTGCTGTTTTATTCCACTGAAAAATGGGCACTCCCTACAGATCTGTTGCAAAACTCTTAAGTGATTATATATTTTAAACACTTTGTACTGTAGTGTGGTTGTTCAAAGAGTCTTGCCATATCATCTCAAGGGATCTCATACCTTATCTTGCTCTGGGTGTTTTTGTATGAATGCTTTGGCTCTTAAAAACACTTTTTATTCTGCTTCATGATTGGTCATCAGGGATGTGACATATAAGCTGAAACCAAGCCTGAATGAACAAAACACAGCATTATTACTCAGCTGGAGGGCTGCTTAGTTCATGCTCTGCTGAATGTTTCATCCTTAGTGGATACTTTTCTGCTTTTAGAGGGATGTTCAGACATTATAAAACAGCAGAACACTAGATTTCTGCATGTGAGAAATGCATGGCACTAACATTAAGTGGCAGAAATATGTATGTTATGTTGAAATGTTTGGCATGTATAAAATGAGGAATGCAGGTATGCTTCCTGTGTGTGAAATTGAGTTGAGAAATATATGTTGGAATGGCCTGGTGACAGAGTGCTTTCATAGTCACAGGAGACATTCAAAGACATTTGCATTCTCAAGCCCCTGAACTGACTCGAGATCAAAAAAGCGAGAGACTCTCACCCACTCCAGGCAGACTCAGAGAGTGATGTGGTGCAACACATTGCTAATATGTATGCAACGCTGAAGAAACTGTCGAAAGATAGTACGTTCAAGAACACAGCTTCTGAAGAGAGCAAGCTCTCGCCTTTGATCAAAAGAGCTGACAAGGTGTTACAAGAACCGGTTTCTGCTATATAGGACAGTTGAGTTGGCAATGATTCTTTTAGAATAAAAATATTCTTTGTTACATTTACGGTTGCTCAGATCACAGTTTTGGTTTTTGGGTGCTTTTGGCAGTCCTTCAGCAGTGTTATTCCTTATTTAAAGTGCCCCTATTATGCCATTTTTAAGGTTGCTAATATTGTTTTATGAGTCTCCTAAAACAGGTTTACATGCATGCAAGGTCAAAAAACACGTTCGTTTTCTAAAAAAAAAAAGATCTAATTTCTAAATGATTCGTAAACGACTCGTGCAAAGCAGTTCAAAGAATCAGTCTCTCTAAACCCCTCCTTTCCATAAGCCCTCACTGCTGTGATTGGTCAGATGGCTCGGTCCTTTGTGATCGGTCCAGAGCCGTAGGGAGATTGGCTCTGGATTGGTTCAACGCGTACAGCGCATGTCAGAAACAAAACGCCCTTTGCCATGATGGAATGACAGCCCTGGAGACTTGTCAATACATAGAAAAGATGGTATCGATTGTACCTTACCAATTCGAGCCGGAGTCTGATGATGAAAAGTGGCTGATCGACAAGAGTCTGATTCGCAAGAAATTTTACTGCTTGTGGGCGCCTGGGCGGGCAAGTTGGCAACGTAGAATGTGGGCAGACATTATGCAAATGTGTTACTTCATGACGTAGAGCCATAACAGAATAAGATTCGAATTCCTGACGACTCGATTAGGCGATTGCGAGCCAACTCGTTTTTTTGATAGACAATAACTTTATTTATCGTGCACTGTCGGCTTCACAACTTTGCAGATAGTTTATGTTCACATACCACTACATGACACACTGCATGAAAGGTAATATTCGAAAAGGCATAATAGGGGCACTTTAAGACAATTTAGTCTAATTTAGACAATTCGGTCACACTCTATTTTAAGGTTCAATTCTCACTATTAACTAACACTTAACTATGAGAATTTTGCCTCAAAAAAAATATAATTGGCTGTTTATTAATAGTTAGTAAGGTAGGCTAGTTAAGTTTAGAGATAGGGTAGGATTAAAGGTTCTAAAATATGGTCATGCAGAATAAGGCATTAATATGTGCTTTATAAGTACTAATAAACAACCAATATGCTAGTAATGTGCATTCTAATAAGCAACTAGTTGGTCCCTAAACTAAAGTGTTACCTAATTTTCTTTTAGCATGCAAAGGGACCTGTTTTGAAATCCTGACCTATATACACACTACTGCTTCAAGTTTTGGTCAATAAGATTTTTTTTCTTTAGAAATGAATAAGGATGCATTAAATTAATCAAAAGAAACAGTAAATACTTTTGCAACCAAAATATACTTCAAATAAATGCTGTTCTTTGGAACGTTCTACTTGTCAAACAAACCTGAAAAATATGTATCTTGGTTTCCACAAAAATATTAAGCAGCACAACAGTTTTCATCATAAATGTTTCTTTAGTACCATATCAGCATATTAGAATGACCCGGTCCAGATAATACACTGAATACTAGTGAAATTTGGAGATGAGGGAATCATAACTGAATCAATATGCTGCAGGTCACAAGGGAGAAAGGCAAGTGGGTACCGATTTTCCCAGGCATCTCAAATGCCATGCCATTGATATAGGTTGTTTGCAATCATGTGATTCTGATGACGCGCGAAATGCAGCTGGAGGGCAGGAAGTGATTTTTCTCCATAGAAATCACTAACAAAACTCAAAATGCCTGTGTTTTGCGTTGTTTATGGATGCTCAAATCGACCAAACCGAGAAACCACAAGGAACTTTTATCGTGTACGAAAATGTGTTGTTCATAAGGGGGGAAAAGTCAAGAAATTGGTTGAAAAACACAGGAAAAAGTGGCTTGTAAACCTGCGTCTGCGGTCGGGAGGAGCGGAGCCGGATAATGCTTGTGTGTGCAATGCTTGTGTGTGCAATTAATATAAGATATAATAATATATTAAATATATAAATAGATACAGGGTGACACAGTCAGAATTCACTGAATGCTAAACGCCACACATAGACATGATGTAAATAATATATTATTGGCAGTTCTGAGAGCTTCATATCACGGAATCGTGAGATTGCGATAAATTGAAGTGAGTGACAGCTTTTTAGTGATTAGCGTTATATGAAAACGCAATTTGCTCGCTTTCCAGGCTATAATCGATTCAAAATTTTAATAAAAGTTGTTTTATGTGCTGCTAACAGAACCAACAGTCACATACCCTGTACATGCAGCAAAGCTTCAGGCGTGACACATTCCACATCCCTCATATAAATATACGGGATTCACTTTCAAAATAGTTGCTTAGCCTATATCCACCGCCTCAATGGCAGGCAACTATTTCAATTTAGTTTAAAAATCGCTCCTCTTCATAACATATGGATCACGTCCAACATATGTTGTGATTATACCTTTCTCTTGTAATAGCGTGGTGGTCGAAGAGAGATCCCCTCATGATTGTAAAGTGCGTTGGGTGTACAGCAATACAGTGAAAGCGCTATATAAAAAAAATGCCTCATGCCAAAAAAAAAGTACAGTACGGACTTTCCACCATCTCATCCGTTCTGCTTTTTTTGTCACTCCTTAAACTTTGCTTCATGTAAGTTACAGGTTATGTGGCTGTTGGTCCTGTTAGCAGCATCTAAAACAAAACTTTTATTCAAATTCTGAATTGATTATAGCCTAGAAAGCGAGCAAATAGCGCTTGCATATAATCACTATAAAGCTGTCACTCACTTCAATTTATCGCAATCTCACGATTGTAAGGGAAACAGGTCAATTTAGCTCAAAGGGAATCATTTAAATGTTCCTTTATAATCAGTGAAGCTTTCTGAACTGCGAATAATATCTTATTTACATCGTGTCTACGTGTGGCATTTAGCACTGATTGAATTCTGAATGCATGAGAGACCGCAGACGCAGGTTTACAAGCCACATTTTCTTGTGTTTTTCAACCAATTTCTTGACTTTTCCCCACTCATGAACAACACATTTTCTTACACAATAAAAGCTCCTTGTGGTTTCTCGGTTTGGCCAATTTGAGCATCCATAAACGACGCAAAACACATCCATTTTGAGTTTCTGCTAGTGATTCCTACGGAGAAAAATCACTTCCAGCCCTCCAGCTGCATTTCTCACGTCATCAGTGACGTCATGTGCAAACAACCTATTGTAGAAGTTAATTTTAGTTCTTTAGAATGTAAGAAGAAGCTACATTTACAGAATGTAGAAAGATTGCAGTCATGTATCTTGGCTGGAGGCTAGGAAAAGATACAACCCAAAGGAGGCTTTCATGTATTTGATAAAGTTACAGAATGCTTGCAAGTGGGAGAAACTTTTCTCAAGGTATGAAAAGTATACAAGTTTAATATGTATTTAATGGTATCACAAAACTTCAACATGCTTGGTGAATGAGATATAGGATTTACAGAATGATGCCTTGAAAGCTGTTTACTCAACTCGTATTGAAGCTGGTTGACTTGCAGATATTGGAAATACACCAGAGTGTTTGTGTAGCAACTTGTTCTGAAGGTTTCAGACTTTGTAGGCTTAGAAAGTGTGGAAACGGATTAATATTGTTACATGCACCAGTTTGAGAGGTTTAACTCCATGCCATTGATACATAGGTGCACTTTTCTTTTTCCAGCTCTTAAAACTTTGTTTTAATCGTGTTTTTTGAGGAAAACTAATTTGTTATTATTTACTGATAATTATCTCCTCAGCTGCAGCTCTCAAATATCATTAAATTGTATATATTCGAATCAACCAAGTTTGATGTTAACAGTGTGAAACGATCACACTGAATTTGAATATGTGCATATTCATCGGCCAGTCATTGATGATTTGATTTCCACAGAATAATCAGTTAAAATCAAGATCACACCACAATGCAAGGAACACTATGCATGCATTTAGTTCAAGTTATCTGTGCAACTGTTGACACCTGAGCAATGTAAATTATTTGTTTCTCATAGTTGAAGTGCTTAGATGGGGTAAAAATGGCTTGTCTTGGCACATTATGTACATTTCTTCTATGAATACTATGTGAACAAGTAAGGAGTATCGATCTGATAGATCTTCAAAGAGACCTCACATATAGAGACTGAAACTTTTTCATTCTGAGTCTCAGGGCCGTGGCAGTATGCTGCAAATGCTGTCTCACCCACTGGAGGGATCAATATGGATTGCTCTGCACGTCTATTTATTCTCTCCTCCTAGCTATTTTTACTTTAGAGAGTTGATGCTGAAGGGAAGGGATAAAGATCGTCAGTCTAATTTAAGCCCTGATTAATATTAATCTGAATTGAGGCTAGAGGAGCTGGCTGCTATTGTCATGTTCACAGGAATGAAGCATATTAAGTTTGCACAAGTGTGCATGTTCGAAGTATTTTCAGTATTTTTAGTACAGTACCTGATTAATTTATTGTAATTGAAGCACTTTGATGTCATCATCTCTCTTTTAGTGAATTTTAGTATAGGATTGATCGGATATTGAAATATGTTATCAAACTTGTGCCAGGAATGGATGTCAATGCAAGTCATCAAGAGGTTTTTTTTCTTTGTGGTGTGATTAACAATATCTCAGTGTCACGTTTTTATGGTATGGTTATACATCTGTTGCCAGATGATACAGGGCAATTTTTGTTTAATTTAGATGAGTTCAATGTCAGTATCGTCAGATCATAAACTTTGTTTATAAGCATTATTTTGGACACGCATTTAGTTTTCTGCAAGGATAAGCTTCTTATTTGCATGCAAAGCAATGCCATTCCAACTGTTGCTGTCAGTAATAAGTCATCTGCTGTCAAGATTGCAGGTAGATTCATTGGATGCCATGAATGAATCACTTGATTCACACTGAGCTGAAATATGCTTTTCAGAGCATTGGTTTGTAAGGCTATAACATAAGTTAACAAGCTAAATATCACAAAAATGTTCCCAAAAACATTTTCCCATAATTGTGCACTTATATGTACAATACAGCTATGAAGGAGTCACTGAATGTTTGCTTCAATATAATTCAGGTAAAGAAATAAAATTTTAGAGGAAGTGACATGTCTTATATGAGAAGTACAGTGCTGACTGTATGTTGCTGAGCTTGACTTGTATTGTATGCTAATGTCAGCATTAGCAGGAAATAGCAGATGTCATGTATCCCTTTCCTTGGTTACATTTGCTGAGGCTATGTATCAAATTTGGGTAGCCAGATTTGAAATGCTTTCAAAATCTTGCTTCTGATTAAATATTTATATCTGTCTCAGACTCTCAGTACTTTGTGTCCATACTAACTTGCAATACTTGCTATTTATTATCTCTCTCAAGACCTTGACTGTTTCAAATGTGCAGTGAGTGTTTTGCCTCTGTTTTGTCTGCTAAGCAAGTTATTGGTAGGTCAGTGCTGAATATATTTTTAGAGTAAAGTTGTCTATTTAAAGTGGGTCACTAGCTTTTTTATAAACTCACTTGAATTAGTAATTTATTTGGAACAATGTACAGTACATCTTAGTATGCAAGTTTTTATTGCTCTGCATCAGTTGAAGGACTTGTAAAAGATCAAAACCCTGGAGACATTAATGCTTGGTACATAACATTCAGTCTTAACTTTTGATAAGATGTCAGATTGAATCACTTTAGAAATGATGAAGGGCAAACCTTCCTCTTGTTTTTCTGGTCCGACTTGAACCCGACTGACCATCGGTACCCTGAGATCCAGATTGGATTTGGAGATGTAATGAATTCAGTAGACCAACGCTTTGTCTTCCAGGGCAAGGTCCAATATCCATATCCAATTCCAGAATTAAGGTGACCTACTTTATAGAGCAGGGACAGTCCCTTTATCTTGGTTGATGGCTTAAAATTGAGAAAGGGGCCAAGATTGGAAGCTTTTTCTTGGCTCACATATGGGACATTTAGCTCTCTCTTTTCCTCTTTGTCTGTGCATCTTCAAAGAGCCCAATTAGAGCTTTAGCAAGCGTGTAACAAGGAGTCCACTGAGAAGTGGCCCTGCTGATTTGAAAGCTGTTCTTCAAGAGTTTTCTGAGCTAGCGTTATTGAACTTTCTTCTCAGATTTCAACTGCACAGGCCTGCATATTTAGATCTGTCTAGCAGATACAATTTTGCTAGTCAAGTCAGTCATATTATTTTTATTTGAACTCTCAGAGACCCAAGCTTGATGGCAATGATGTGTTTTATTTTTTCCCCCATTAACCATGCTTTAGAAATCCACTGGCTTCATGATGTGCACACTTTTTTTTCAGTAAGTTTTAGGAGCTCATTTTATTCCATCTCCTATCCTGAAAAGTCTGTCTTGCAGAATTGACTAAAAATTAGCTCCTAAAACTTACTGCCAGATTCTTGAACATAAATTCTTCAAACAGTGGTACAAGAGGATGTGGTGCTGCTCCTTCAAGAGTCACTCAAAACGTATCTGCCCATAAAGCCTATAAAAAATCAGTCTTAATGTATTTCAAAATACTTCAGCATGTTATTCTTATTAAGTGAGCGTTCTTTTTTAGGATTTTTTTACCCAAGCAGAGTCTCTGAGAACATGACACCTTGTAATTCTGGAGACTCCAGGAAGGTTGCAGTTCTGGAAAATGGGGGCGCTGGAGACTAAATGTTTCCTGATGGTTTTATACCTAATTCCTCACATTAATTCTTAAAGGGGTCCTATTATGCTCTTTTGCAAAGTCTTGATTTTGTTTTGGGGGTGTACTAGAACAGGCTCTCATACTATGTTGTTCGAAAAACACATAATTTTTCACACATTTTACATTATTACAACACCTCTCTCCTCAGTCTGGCATGAACGGCTCGAATAGTTCCTGTATCAAATGAAGGCCCACCTTCTGAAATACGAAATGTGCTGTGATTGGTTAGCTGGGCCAGTGTGTGTTGTGATTGGCAGCACTCGGCACCTGGTCGGGAAATGTCATGCCCCTTACCATAGCCGCCTGCGAACTTCAGTGTAAATATTGCGTCAAAATCAAATAAATTTGAGCGCGATTTAAACCCGGATGATTGTAACCACTCTAAGTTCGTCTGCCTTGGGAAAATTAGCGTGTCTCCGACACAGTGATAACACTCTCTAGTGCCTTCTCTAGTGCAGCTCAACCAGGTCTCGTCCCATTCGTCGATATTTGTGATATCACAAATCCCGGAAAATATGCATTGTAGTCCAAACGAGTCGTTCGTTGTAGTTTTTGAAAAGTGATTTCTGTTAAATAAAAGATCTCCTTTTGAAGTGGACTTTGAGCTTTGTAACTTTGCAGATCTTTTTTATGCTCAAACAGCAACATTACAGACTAACTAAAGTTGAAAAAGTGAAAAAGCATAATAGGACCCCTTTAATTCTTTTGTAGTTAACATGTGTCTTTTCTTCTCCACCTGTTTTTTTTCTGACCCCACTATCCCAGTGAGGTTCAGTCTGAGTTAAACCTCTTTTTTTGGCTCATTTTATCTGTAAAAGAAAACATGCCTAATAATTCTGCACACCTGAATATAAGGAGTTTTTCACTTCCAGCCTTCATGGTCAATTATACAGTATATCATTTATAAATGATTAAATACAAAATTAATAGTAGTTATTAAGATTGTTGTGGTTTGGAATTGGTAAAATGTGCTTGGGAAAAAAATATGATCAGAATATCAGTGTGCTTAATAATTATGCACGCTGTGTATAAAGAACAAAAGCATTCAAGCTCAAGCAGAGCAAATGGAAAAATATAACAGACCGTACCAATTACAGTACAAAACGTACATACACTCGAGTCGGCCTGTGTTCATGGTGTTTATATTGTTTCACATGTTAATGTTGAGAAAAACAATAATATCCACATGCTTGGGTGAAAGTTTGTTCCTCAGTCTGATAACAATCAGAACGCGCCGACAAAGAAAACAGTGTGCTAACAGTTTTCTCTCTTCTTGGCTCACTTGGAGTACAGCTGCGCTTACCTGCAGTCATGAATGCAGTTATGGACATCTGTCTTTCCTCAGTTGACTGCTGTTTGGATTTTTAATGTGATTTCTCATTGTGATGGTGATATTATGATAACTCAGTTTCACTGATTCATTTGATCACATGAAATTCCATTTTGTAAGATCATTTAGTACGATATTTTTGATTAAAGGAATTCCAAACTTCACAAGGCAGACAGCGATATTCTGTGATCAAATATAAACAACTTGTTAACATGCTTCACAGCGCCACCCAGTGCATTTAGTTACAACTGACTTTTAGTTTGCTTAGGATTTATCATGGTTTCCCTGTAATAATTACAGATTGAATATTCGACTATTTGTGCACACCCATATTTGGAAGAAGAAAAAATTATTCAGAACAGTAATGAAGTCATATTTTCCTGCCTAACCCCTTGCCATGATACATTTCTGTTGTTATGAATATGTATTATTCAGTTGCCTTATACTTGTGTTGCAGTTTTTCACAGTGGGTTAGTTGGGGTCAGTTTTTTTCCTTTTCTCTTTTTTATTAAATTTTTTTTATTCCGCAAGGATGCACTATATTGACAGTAAAGACATTTATAATGTTATAAAATATTTCTATTTCAAATAAATGCTGTTCTTTTAAACTTTGTATTTATTAAATTATCCTGAAAAAAAATTTATTCCAATTTCCACAATAATATTAAGTGTGCAGCACTAGTTGTCGACCGATATATCGGCCCATATTTGGCTTTTTCAAATATCGGCATCGGCCGATAATATTTTCTGTTTGGCCGATGCGTTCGAGGCGGACTTTTATTCTGACTCACATTCTCCCTCTTGTTCGCTGTCATCGTTTAGTTCTGTCTAATACGGATAGAACTCTGTTTAATAATCCGATAGAACTGTTAAACAAAAGGAATTAAAATGTATACAAAAAGTATTATAACGATTGCTTTTATATTATTAGTAATAGAAAGGCAAACACTATAATACTTTCTCGTTTGCCGTCAGCATTCAGCAAATTCTCATTTACATAATTTAAACAAATCTTTGAATGGCTAATGAAAATTTAATTTCACAAAACTTGCAAACTTAGTAGAATACAGTTGTAAGATCTTGTGAAGTGTGCATGTGACCTGCATGATCGCGTGTTCTTTTATGCTTTAAACATAAATTCATGATTTCAAATTATGCGGCACTTGCCCACTGTCATAATCATGTCATTTTCACTGTGTGCTGTATGTATGATGTGTGTTATGAGTGTTACCGTGGCTTTATTTGAAAAAATATGATTCCCAATGCACACAAACTTCCCAGAATACTGAGTGCTCTGTTGGTTACAGTTTACTTCCAAATTTATTTATTTGTGGAAAATACTTTGTCATCTAAAGTATAAGTATGTTTATTTTACAAAATTATTTTTTAATCCATTTTCAAATGATTTCAAATTTCTTAAATATTAATTAAATAAATACAATTATATCGGCCACCCAGCTTTCCAAGATATTGGTATCGGCTGTCAAAAAATCAATATCGGTCGACCACTATGCAGCACAACTGTTTTCAACATTGATAACAATAAGAAATGTTAGAATTATTTCTGATCAGTAATGGCTGCTGAAAATCGTCTCGGGTTACTGATGTAACCATGGTTCCCTGAGTAGGGAACGAGACACTGCGTCCTCTAGGGGTCGCTATGGGGAACGCCTCGTCGTGACTCGTATCTGAAGCATACATTGAAAAAACACCAACTCGTTGGCCGGCGACAGCCATGACGTCACTACCGGTGCGACTACAGTATAAATCGGTGCCGGGAGCTACACATCATTCACTTCTTCGTCTGAAGCTTGCGTCCGCAGCATGGCAAGAAACCTAGAGGACGCAGTGTCTCGTTCCCTACTCAGGGAACCATGGTTACATAAGTAACCCGAGACGTTCCCTTTCATGGGAACTTCGAACTGCGTCCTCTAGGGGTCGCTAGGGGGAACGGTATACCCACGCCACCATGCTGAGGGGAGTGCAAGCCAGAACCATGGCGAGCACTAAGAACCAACTCTACCATATTGCTATGGTCATCACAGGAATAAATTACATTTTAAATATATTAAAATACAATACAGTTATTTTAAATTATAATATTTCACAGTTCTTTCTTTCTTTATTGATCAAATAAATGCATGCTTTTACTAGAAACTAGAATTTAAATCACGTCAGTCTAGTCCTAAAGTCAAGGAGACCAGCATGGTCTGGTCATAGTTGTTGGTTTCTCCTTGTGGATATTGTATATACTGTAATAGGTTAGTGATCCCACCCTCCATCAGTGTGTGTGTCAGAGCAGTTTACATACACAGCCCTCACAGTACAGTAGACTCTAAGCTTTATTTCTTCACCCCATCCAACTAGTGATGTACGTTTGTGTTCTGAATCAGCTGATTCTCAACTAACTCCACTTCTGTTTCTGGGTCACACACTGAGTGCACAAACAAACCACTCCACTTTTAAATGACCTGCCATCTAGCCTTACTTCAGATTGTATAGCCATCACAAGCACAGCCTAACCCATCATGAAGCACACTAGAGCGCTGCAGATGATATACTCACTATACTGCTGAGGCTAAGGGTAATGTGAGTCGTGATTTTCAGACACTATTGAGCTGAATCGATCCTCTGTTCATTCATCCTTTCCGGCCTTTCGCATTATAGGAAATGCTTCACTGTGTAAACCAGCACTGCTTTCCTTATCATTTAAAGGGACATAACATTTTATGTCACTTTATCACAAATCACATTATCACTCTTTTGTTTTCTTTTGAATAATCTTAATTCAGCAGCTCTTGATATTGTGTCAAAAACATGCAGTCCTTGCAAACGGTGTAATATTCATCTTCTGTATATTTTTGTGATGAACACTGTAATTTACCCTTTTTTCCATCAAACATTACTCTTTAATATTTAAATATTTCTGTAATAGTACAGTACAGTGCAAGAAACGCAATGATTTCTAGGGAAAGCAATGTAAGCAAATAGACTGCATTGCATTGGACTGCAATGCATTAATGGAAATGTACTGTAAATATGACATCAGGCATCATGTTTGAAATGCAAAAACTAGTTATGTTTGAAATTGTAACTGACATCCAAATTCATGTTATGCTTCGTAAGGTGCCATTTTTGATTGGAAGGCTACAACAAAGGGCATTTCTGTTTGTCAAACAAATCTATTGTATGACTTAAGAAAAGATACACTACCATTCAAAACTTTGGGTTCGGTAAGCTTTTTTTAAAAAGTCTCTTAATGCTCACAGAGGTGCAATTATTTGATCAAAATATATTAAAAATAGTAATATAGTATATTACTAATTGATGTTAATTTAAAATAGTTTCGGTTTTAATATTTGAAATAGGAATGTCCCAAGCTGATCTCCGGGATCGGGATTGGGACCAATCAAGCATTTTTTTTTAACTGATCAGTATTGGCTCTCCAAAGCCTGATTCTTATTTTACATCAGCTGTCATGATGGTGTTGTGCAGTTGGAGGCAGTATGCACCTTTAAGTGTGTTTACCAACCCCCATTAAAAGGAAAATAAGTTATTGAAAATGTACGTGCATAGTGTGCAACAACCATTGAAGTCTATTCAAGCATCCATGTTTAACATATTTAATGCACACTTAATCACTCATTTATCGTTTACTTTTATCTTCCGACAGACTGTGTTGAGATGTCGTTATATGCATCGCTTTGGGTTATGTCGTTCTTCAGATTTGACTGACAGACTGACATGATGGCATTCGCGAGCTTCATACTTTCTTACCATATCTCCACTTTTAACCTTTATGTTGCAATTATTCTGCTTTAGGGTTGGGCCGATAGACGATGACAGACATGACATGATAGACATCACGATGTTAAGCTGACATCGTGATTCCTTCCCCACCCACCCCCTCTCCCGCAATCCGCCGCATTCCAGTTCCGTGTTCGGAAAGGAAATAAAGTGTACTACGGAAACCTTAAAGGGAATAAATAGCCAACGAGATGGAAGGATAAAAAAAAAATTTCAATACTTTTTCTTGCAATTATATCGTTGGGTAAGTATAGGCGACTGTATATAAATTGCGGGCATCAGGTAGCCGCTATTGAAACTGCTTTTGATTGCGCGCCCTCATTTTACTTTCACTTTCACTATTGAGATTCGCGATCACAAGGACTCTATACTATCGAGCGGCAGTACTTACCACATATTTGACAAGATTAGATGTTTGTCATTGGTGCTCAGGATCTGCAAATCATTCGCCATCATCCTATCAGACATTTCTCCTTACTCTGTGTATGTGGTAAGTGAACTTTCATGTACTGTAATGCAACAGGCTACCGCTAGCAAGCGGCTAACCTTTTAGTGGCTCCGTCTTATGCGGTATTTGTTTCACGCTTCAGGCACACCCCTAATCCCGCCCCCGATGTCATCGTCCGTCACGATGTTTCACTGTCGACATCGTCCGATGCCAATTTGGTAGAAATCGCTCAACCCTATTCTGCTTATTGTGCATAAAAAATACAAGAAGTTTATATCAGTAGTCCCATATTCATAATGATGACCACTCTGTCTGTGAAAAGTGTCTACCATTGTAATATGTTTACCTCTTACATCTATGTATGTGTGCATACATATACACTAGGGCTGCAACAACTAATCGATAAAATCGATTATTATCGATTATGAAAATCATCGGCAACGATTCTCATTATCGATTAATCGGGTCTGCCCACAGTGCACGTCCAACGGAGTTTACATACTTGTCCAACTTCAGCCGGTCGCGTCAAATTAAAGCACTGAATTACTTATTTCTATGGACAAAATGCATCTAAAATAGTGGAGGAAACAGAATGAGATGCTGAAGGAGAGTTACGTGATCCCAGCTGCCCAAAACATGAGAATTCTTTATTTTAAGCTTTAAGCTAATGCATTAGCGTAATGGCTTGCCCTGTCAGGCACTTTAACAGATGCGTGTGCGTCCTCAGTGCAAAAACACTTTCAGTTATATTTTATGAGAGTAGGAACTGTAAGGGGATAACAGCGTGTAATTGTCTGAATATAAATATCAGACGCTTCAAAACCGCCTTTTAACAGGATAAAGAAATGACACTAAGCCCTATTCGGAATCCATGAGTTTTATCACTGAGGTGATAAGTAAATTTATTTTTACAGACGTCCATATGAGAAACAATTACCGTCCGAATTGGGCTCTGACGTGACTGTGATCAAAGTGAACGTGTTCCTGCAGGGCATCAGGTAGCCGCTATTGAAACTGCTTTTGATTGCGCGCCCTCATTTTACTTTCACTTTCACTATTGAGATTCGCGATCACAAGGACTCTATACTATCGAGCGGCAGTACTTACCACATATTTGACAAGATTAGATGTTTGTCATTGGTGCTCAGGATCTGCAAATCATTCGCCATCATCCTATCAGACATTTCTCCTTACTCTGTGTATGTGGTAAGTGAACTTTCATGTACTGTAATGCAACAGGCTACCGCTAGCAAGCGGCTAACCTTTTAGTGGCTCCGTCTTATGCGGTATTTGTTTCACGCTTCAGGCACACCCCTAATCCCGCCCCCGATGTCATCGTCCGTCACGATGTTTCACTGTCGACATCGTCCGATGCCAATTTGGTAGAAATCGCTCAACCCTATTCTGCTTATTGTGCATAAAAAATACAAGAAGTTTATATCAGTAGTCCCATATTCATAATGATGACCACTCTGTCTGTGAAAAGTGTCTACCATTGTAATATGTTTACCTCTTACATCTATGTATGTGTGCATACATATACACTAGGGCTGCAACAACTAATCGATAAAATCGATTATTATCGATTATGAAAATCATCGGCAACGATTCTCATTATCGATTAATCGGGTCTGCCCACAGTGCACGTCCAACGGAGTTTACATACTTGTCCAACTTCAGCCGGTCGCGTCAAATTAAAGCACTGAATTACTTATTTCTATGGACAAAATGCATCTAAAATAGTGGAGGAAACAGAATGAGATGCTGAAGGAGAGTTACGTGATCCCAGCTGCCCAAAACATGAGAATTCTTTATTTTAAGCTTTAAGCTAATGCATTAGCGTAATGGCTTGCCCTGTCAGGCACTTTAACAGATGCGTGTGCGTCCTCAGTGCAAAAACACTTTCAGTTATATTTTATGAGAGTAGGAACTGTAAGGGGATAACAGCGTGTAATTGTCTGAATATAAATATCAGACGCTTCAAAACCGCCTTTTAACAGGATAAAGAAATGACACTAAGCCCTATTCGGAATCCATGAGTTTTATCACTGAGGTGATAAGTAAATTTATTTTTACAGACGTCCATATGAGAAACAATTACCGTCCGAATTGGGCTCTGACGTGACTGTGATCAAAGTGAACGTGTTCCTGCAGAACATTACTCTTACCTATTGGTTACTACTGAGTTTGTGATTTGAAGATATTCGTCTTTATCATCTTTATTATTATTTACATTTTTAATGCAGAGATTTAAACTATATTCACTATATACAATGCTTAACAAATGTATTAAAACAAATTTATGTAAGGTTTTTAACAAATTATGGTTTGTGCCAATGCTGCTCTAAACTAACAGTACTGGTGATTACCAAAATCATTTTTTAGCTTTCTGTATGGGTTAGTCCTCCAATATGCATAAGCTCTTTAGTAACAGTAGTAGGCTGTTTCTAATGCTATAATATAATTATTGCTGTTATCTATGAAAGAAAGGCAGAGAGCTTTATAGTGTTTTTTTTTCAGATACCCAATTACAGTCAAAAAGTACTTAAACAATGCCAGCAAGAATGCTAGCTATGAAGGGCATAGGAGGCCATTTTTATTATGTGAATAAATAAAAGTATTTAGTTATAAATAAATGACAATAAAAACATTTTGATTTCAGATTCCTAAAATGTGTTTTCTCTTTATTTAGACCACCTGCTCTTTATTAGCAGGTGGTCTAATAAATTGTTAAGCACTGTATGTTTTCATAGCATTCAGTTGGAACATTTGTTTTAAGGACATTGGGCAGAATGTGGAATAGTGTGTTTTTGTCAATAAAATAAAATAAGAAATTTTTTTGTTTTTAATCTGATTAATTGAAAAAATAATCGACCAACTAATCGATTATCCAAATAATCGTTAGTTGTAGCCCTAATATACACAGAGAGAGAGAGTATGACAGTATCTCGGTATCGACAGATACAGATATATTCGATGACTCGGATCGGATGGGGTGCACAAAAAACAGCATTTTTCAGCATTGTTACTCCAGTCTTCAGTGTCACATAATCCTTCAGAAATCGTTCTAATATGCTTATTTGCTGCTTAAAAATATTTCTTATTATCTATGTTGTAAACAGTTGTGCTGATTAATATTTTTGTGGAAACCATGATCATTTTTTTCAGGATTCTTTAACGAATAGAAAGTTCAAAAGAATAGCATTTATTAGAAATACCAGTTTTTTTATTAATGCCATTGTCACTTTTGATCAATATAATGCTTCCTTGTAAGATAAAATCTTACTGGCCCAAAGCACACAAGTGTTTTCAGTGGTACATTTTTTTGCTTATGAAGTTTCTATGATCACTAAGCTGTTGTGAATATTCCTAAAAAAAAATTCTTATTCTATTTAAAAAATAAAAATAAAAACGATATAAGGGTGAGTACATATTAACAGCATTTAAATTTTTGGGTGAACTAGTGCTTTGAATGAGGGGGGGGGAGAAGCAGGGCTGGATTAAACCGTGAAGCATCTCTCCCTCTTGTCTCTCGCTTCCTTCTCTCAGTGCGCATGACGTACAGAATTCTTATTCTATTTAAAAAATAAAAATAAAAACGATATAAGGGTGAGTACATATTAACAGCATTTAAATTTTTGGGTGAACTAGTGCTTTGAATGAGGGGGGGGAGAAGCAGGGCTGGATTAAACCGTGAAGCATCTCTCCCTCTTGTCTCTCGCTTCCTTCTCTCAGTGCGCATGACGTACAGAAGAGAGGAAGAACATACTGATCTATATTTAGAGGCTAAGGCAGAAAAAGCATCCTACCCACCTCAAGGCCCAACATAACCCTCCGGCACATGTACACCCCTCCAAACACACAAATCAAGGGCAATGCTCTGTCTTTGAAATGAATGGATTTTTTGTGTGTGTGTGTATTGTATTGTGTAATGTGTATTGATGTGAATTGATGTTAGTAAACACTATGGGATGCAAGACATTTTTTGGAAGAAATTCCAACAATAAAGTGAAAATTGAATTGAATTGAATTAAATGTATAATTTATATATCTTGTGGAGTGCCTGGCCATTAGACAACCTGACCGAATTGTTTCCATTTTGTGGACCCTAAGAAAGATGGAGAGCGAAGCATGGAGAAAAGAGAAAGGGAGGGAATCTGAGAGAAGGAAGCGCTTCGTGCTTTGCATGCTAAGTTGCTTTTGTTTCAAGGCAGCTTCTTTCTTATAGATGCACTGGCTCTGTCTGTTTTGGAACAGACACATCAGACTGGATGAATATTCCCAGCATTCACAGCAACGGGCTCAGTAAATAATAGCAGAGAAATCTGTTCTGCTCAAGTTATCAGTCGTTCTCTTCTCTCACTAATGGTATTTAGCAGATGTCATCATGGCTTAGATTCATTTGATGACCTGTTATGCAATGCCACAGGCTGGTGTTAGCATTGAGAGCTTGTTGAGCTTATCATCCCAGTAGAATTAAAGAGAGAGATCACCCAAAAATTACAATTCTGAACATATACTCACCTTCATGTCATTCCAAACCTCAAAAAATGACAAAAAGCACAAATAAAGCATCGTAAAAGTAGTTCTGTGAATTATGCACTTTATTAATATAGTCTTCTAAAGCTATATAGGATCACAGGATTCTGAATGTAGGGCTGTCACCATTTACTTTCATTGTATGGAAAGGAGCAGCATGGACATTCTGCTGAACATCTCCTTTTGTGTTCCGCAGAAGAAAAGATTAATACATGTTTTAAAAAGACACAAACAATGCAAAACAATGACAGAGTGAAAGTTTTTGGTTGAGCTATCCTTTGAATAAACTAAATTTCCCCCGTGGTTGTTAAATGCTCTATTGTAAGTTGCTTGTTTATTGTTTGCAAACAGATGCGATGGAAATTATTGAATTATTAACTATTAAACACAGTTGGCATATATGATGCTTCAGTGATGATTTTCTAGTCACGTGTACTCTGAACGTAATCACATATGGTTGTCTTAGAGATCTGTGGTTAGTCATTAACCGCCCTATGTTTCCATGCTATGAGGCAGCACTCGGTTTTATTTTGGGCTTTAAATTCAGTCTTCAGCTTTGTGTAATTTCTGCCAGAACAAGCTTCGTCTGGCTCTCATCTGCTTGGCCTCAATTCACTTCAGATAACATGACAGATGGATTTGTTCAAGTGTTTTACTCTTTAATGCTCTGCAGTTTGTCACAACGACAGACAGAAAAAGCTTTAATTGTGCTTTGTAAGCAAAAGATTTTAAGACTTTTAAAAGATTTTAAGATAATTATTTCTTTCTTTATTAAAATTATACCTAAAATAATCACAAAATGGTCTGTAAGCATTAACCGAATGATTCTGTTCTCTCTGAGAAATATAAAAGCCTGTTTTTTTTGTTTGTTTTTTAATAAAAGTTACCAGATATTCTTTGTCCATTAACATTATGGTTTGTCCTAAAAAGTGAATGAGACATCTGATTTCAATCAGACAGCATTATAGAAATGCTGTGGTGTCTATCAGGCCTCGGTAGACACATCATTTTGTCATCTCATGCCATCTAGAGGACGATGTGAAACGTATTTATTAAAAAGCATGCCTTAAATGCTGGAATTAATGCTTTGTATTCTTCAGATACTTTATTTAGCATTACATATTACAAAAAAAAAAGTTAAAGGAGATGCTCTTGCACACTTCAGCTCTAAAGATACATTTTGCAAGATGTAAAACTGAATTACTGTCAATAACATTCACAATATTCATAATATTATGTGTTAAACCTTCATTGGGGAGTCATTTCATGTCTTTTTGTAATGTAGTCTGGAAAGAGTCATCAGTTGCATCTACAGTATGTTCACATCTGCACACAATGGCTCCACCTTATGGCCATTATTGGTCACTAACCAGTCCTGGACTTGTTGATTTCCACAGCTGTTCACTGCAATCTGACCCAGAATGGGATTGACCATCAGGTGTGTGCAGAGGATGTGACCTCACACCTGGAGGAAGTGTCTGTTGATCATGGACTGGATGATGACAGCCCAGGCTTTCAGGACCAGAGTCCTGGTTTCCAGCGACGATCTCCACCTCAGCGCTCCATCTCAGAATCTGAGCTCTCCAGGGTGAGAATAGATTCAAGACTATTACCATGATCTCAAACACTAATGCCTTCTATAATTATGCTACCGCTTAAAAGTTTAGGGTCTGTACGATTTTTAAAAGAAATCGTAAAAAATATTTTATGCTCACCAAGGCTGCATTTATTTGCTCAAAACTACAGTAAAGTAATATTGTGTAATGTTGTGATATATTATTGCTATTTAAAATAAGTTTTCTATTTTAATATATTTTAAAATGTGATTTATTCCTGTGATGGTAAAGCTGAGTTTTCAGCAGCCATTACTTCAGTCTTTTGTGTCACATGATCCTTCAGAAGCTATTTTAATACGCTGATTTGGTGCTCAAGAAACAGTTATCAATTTTGAAAACAGTTGTGCTGCTTAATATTATCAGATTCTTTGAAATAGATATCTTTTATAAAATTATTAGTTTTTTTTTCTTTAAAATGTTTTACTGTCAGTTTTGATTAACTTAATGCATCCTTGCTGAATATAAGTAAAACGTTTGAATTGTTGTGTATAGTAGAGAATCTCACTAATTTTGGAGATATAAAAAGACTGAATACATCCCAAAATGTACCATATTGTTGTAGTATTAGTGACAGTAGATAACATTGTATTTAAATCTTATCAAATTATAGATATACACAAGGTTCATCTACCAAAGCACAGTGGTTTACTTTTGCTTATTATCTTTAATGATTCTTACATGAATGAATATTACAAAAGAAACTGCTTATCTTGTCACCTGCCATATTGTAAGAAATGCTTGGCTTTGCGTGTTTCTTCGAGACACGTGTAAATTGTGACTTTTGGCAATCTGAAAATCTGGGCCCATATTTATCAAGATTCTCAAAGTGCCCTTTTAGTCTTAAGTGCTGAGAATTTATTACATTTACTCCTACTTTCAAACTTAAGTATAAAAGCAAGTTATCAAATTTCTTAAAGCTAAGAATCACTCTTACTCTCCCAGTTATTTAAGACCGCTCGAGAGGTCTCTCAAGTGGTTAGGAGTTGCCAATAGGGGCTTGTGATGGCGCTGAGGAGACAGAGACATCCGCAAATCTTTCAGGAGAGGAAGAATGTTCTTGAAATGTTTGACGACGAGCAGTTAACAAAACAGTTACATTTCCTCAGATATTCAAACAGAAACGAGCAAAGAGGATTTACATTACCAAAGAACATCATAACTGACTTCAGTCTAGTGCGAGTAGTATAAGCTCTGTAAAAGCACTCCCGTTATAATCAGTGAAGCTACCTACACTGTATCATGAATAAATCTCTTACCCCTTATTTACACTGCACACTCTCCGCGCTGCATCACTAAAGATAGGCGCCTATATTTTTGACAGATAATTATTATAATAATAATAATCTTCTTGCTGTCGTCAAAGAAATCAGCCACAGGTGATATCTCTGACTATCGTCGATACATACTATCGTCTACCGGTGTCCTGACATATTATCCTACCCGTCAGATTGTCCTACCAGGGTTTACTGCACATGCGCACATCAATATCGTGTCCTTTTTCTCACTCTGAACAACAATATTTAATGTATCTGCATTACTGTAAGGGTAGGTTTAGGGTTGGGGTAGGTGTAAACTTTAATAAAACACAATCTAATAGGTAGAAAAAATTATTTATTGTTGGTTTCCTGTAGCTGTATCCCTTCTAGCCACAACAGCGAATATTTTACTGTATTTGCATTACTGTAAGTGTAGGTTTAGGGTTGGGGTAGGTGTAGACATTAATGAACCATAATTTTACAGGTAGCATTTTTGATTGTCGAATTGCACTACCCACTGTCTTAATGGGAGGTAGCAAAATCTGACAGGGTAGCACAAATCGACAGAACACCGGCACAACCCTAAATTAAGGTTGTGATGACGATTAGTTTCCTTACCATAATATAATCTCTTGAAAATTCTTTATTGTCAAGTGTGTGTTGAATGTAAGGAATTATTAGGAATTTAACCATTCAATGTGAATTTATCTGAGAATATTCTTAAATAAGGAAATCTATTAAGTGATTGGTCCATGCGTATTTTGTCATCCAAAATCCCATTTGTGGCACAGCAGAGTGTCGTGAATCAACTCTAAGACTGACACTTAAGATTCAGTCCTACACTTCGCTTAAATTACAACTGAGATGCTTGATAATTCAATTCTTAGCAGCGTTCTTGAGAGTAATTCTCATAGGCTTGATAAATAGGCTACAGGCCCTGACAAATATGTGACCATTACGATGTTTTCAGTTTAGTTTAGCAAATAATATTTTCTTTTTTTCATTTGAGTTTGGAATGAAATATAGCTAATGCCCCTTTTTTACAGTTTCTATTATTATCATTTAATAAGTGATGCAGAGTTCAAATGTACAGCATTTTACATTGGCTTCTGTGAACAAAAGCTAGCATATTTTCTCACTGCATAGTGCATACATTGAACTCACTGGCATCACAAATATTTTTGATAGTTAAACTATTCACCACAAGATGGGGCTCCAATGCACAGAGTCTGCATTGTTGCTCTGATTTAGGCTGTCCATCTCTATTATTAAATTTCAGTTAAATTTATTGTGATTCATATATAAACTTTTGAGCCATATATTTGAGAAATAGACAAGTTAATCAAATCGCCATTTCATCAAACAATAAAATGCATTAATAAAAACGTATATTGTCATTTTCATTGAAGCCATATATTTTTCTCCTTCATCTTTAATAATAAATATTGTTTATATCGGATCAACCCTTCAAATCATAAGCCTACAATGCCTCCAATATGAGTTCTGACTCCTGTTGTCGTAAATGATTATTTTAGTGCTGTTATGCATTCATATCTTCAAGTCATCATGCTTTGTTGCTATAGTAACATGAAAATTCTTGAATTGTGTAATTATACCAAGGACAGAATGACTGTGAAATTGTGTTTGTGTGTGTGTGTGTGTGTGTGTGTGTGTGTTATAATTTAAAAGCTCAGTTAGCTCACTTTTCCTCCCCTCAGTATCTCATCTGTCACTCGTCTTCATTTAATTGGCTGGGAATCCACCTACAAAGCCATTCCCACTTGTCTCCTACCTGCAGGAACTTCAGAATTGGTCACTCCTGTCCTCACAACTTCTTAAAGTCTTCTGTGTATCGGAGCTCACGATGGTATCTCCACTTGCACTGCTCTTTCAATGCAGTGTAATGTATCTTTATGTATTAAACCTCATCAATCCTTTTGTAATGCCTGCCCTCGCAGCTCAGTGGCAGATATCTTGGGTTAATTAGCTCTGTGCTGTTTTTAGTTGGGCTGTGACTCTCGCCCCACTGGAGGTTGTTTCTACTGACTCAGCGTCTGTTTCTTTGCCTGAGCTCTGTTGCTGCTGAATTAACCTGCTTCCTAAAGGTAGCTTACATTTCAGCTCTCAACAGCGCTATCACAATGGCCCTTTTTCCAGACGCTCTGAATTCAGCTCACACCATACTCAAATGGCAAGTAGTGGCATTCAAACAGGAGGCAGTCATTAAAGGGATAGTTCACCCACAAATTGAATTTTGTTATTATTTATTCACCCTCGTGTTCTTCCTAACTCGTATGACTTCTGTGGAATACATTTAAGAATGTGTCAGTTGCTATTTTTAATGCAATTACAGTGAATGGGAACTGAAGCATTTAAGCCTTAAAAAGGTCACAAATAAAAGTGGTCCATATTTTTCCACATTTAATGAAGTTATGTGACCAGTTTATGTGAGTATCAAGTGAAATGTATTCACTGATGATCAGTAAATTGAACTTAAGAACCAGATCATTTGTACAGTAAATGAATCGTTCTGACTTGTTTTGTGAAGTGGTTCAACCAATTTATTTAAAAGATCTGATTCATTCATCATTTAGGTATTGTATATAGCACAAACTATGATGAAAAAATTTATATTTTCTGTGAATAACAACTTCTGTAATGCTTGGCATCTTGAATGCTTCAATCCTGTGAGCAAATAATGACAGATTTTTTATTCTGGGGAAGAGGTGAAAAGATTCTGCATTTACATTCTGTTATCTTTTTCCCTTGCCCAGCCGGGAACTGTGAAGCTGTCCAAACCTGTGGCTCTGTGGAGCCAGCAGGACGTGTGTAAATGGCTGAAGAAACACTGTCCCAATCAACACCAAGTCTACAGTGACTCCTTCAAGCAGCACGACATCACAGGTAAACACAGGCACCCTGTCAGTCTTACAATGATCTTGTCCAAGGTCAAATACCCACAGTCCAACGCTTACGCACACATTCCACTTACATTAAGACATTCATAATGGCACTGCCATTAATTGCTGCCGGCTCAGCCTAGATGATTGCATTCTGATGTTTATTAGCTCAGCAGGGGTTCCTGTGTAGTTGAGGAGGCATGTCGAGGGAATTTATGTATGCTTGTGTCGTTTTAATGTTGTAACCTAACTAGTGATGGATGAATGTACCACGGTTTTTAATGTTGTATTGTGCTTTAATGTGTTTTTACTTCAAGAAGCATCATAGAGATGAATTGCTTGCATGGTGCAAGCATAGCATCAACATCCAATATGTTAAAATTTTTTGGAGGTGTTTACTCGTACAGCCCGATGTTATGTTATGTTATTAAGAGAAAATTAGTATTATTAAATGTTATTGTGTTTTTGTACTTTAAAAAAACTATATATAATTATAATATACAATTTATTACATTTATATATAATTTATTCTTTTGACAACTCTAACATTGTCATTTTTTATTTTATAAAGTACAAATGTTAAAATTTGTAGTTGGAAATCAGGGTCAATTGTCTTATAGTCCCAAGATGTCAGATGAGATACAGTAAACCAAAATCCATCTTTGCGGTCAAATAGATCATGGAGTGATTTGCTCTGCTTTGTTTATAATCATGACTTTCTTTGCAGTAGCATAATTGCACAGTGCTGATGAACTGAGGTCCTTTAATCAAGAGCAGTCGTCCTGAAAATTTTCAGTTTCCAAGGTCTCTTGATGAAAAGTTCTTGTGGTGATTTATCATGATTTGGCCAACTGTCGTGAGTAATGCTAACTAAAGCAATGTTATGTCCATTCTGGATTGTTCTAGTTTGACTGGAAGAATTGTGAATGTGATTTGCATTAGGGTGATGCGTGATCCAATTAGCCATAATTTATGCAGAAAATATGCAAGCTGCTCGATTTGACGATCCAGTATTAATGAACAGGAATCAGGTCATAAACATCAGGCCTTACCAATTAGAGACACAATACAATTTGCATCCATCTCTGGTCATACCATGCATAGCACAACACATTTCATTAGAGTAAACAGAGATAGATCAGTGCCAAATCACAAGACTACAATGTTAAAAACTAACTTGTTTGTGCAAAAGCACATTAAACAGATGCTTTCTGGTGTGGTTTTCTTCCATACCACGGTGTGTATCTGCATGTTAATAATTTTAAACAAATCTGAATGAATGAGATGCAGATCATTTGCACATCAGTTGAATTCTATACATCTGCAGAATCATCTAATATTGGACTATATTATGTGATGAAAAAAATTTTTCTTCTTAACAACAATCTTATTTTATCTTATCTTTAGATTAAGCCATATGTCTGAGAACTTGCATGTCATTTAGGTTTATTTTTAATTCTGTTTCAAAATTGTTTCAAAAAGTTAAAAAATAATGCATCTATCAGAGCTTCAAGGGATGTGGAGTTATACAGTGAAGCCTCTGAAACTGGTATTGATTAATCGTTATGTCTTCATCAGATCACATTTTAGAGTCCATTCATTCTGAAATTCAGAGGATTTTTGAAGAATTCGCAAGCGCTTTCATTCAGCTTTACATCAAACCAGGCACAGGCAGCCTCAAATAAAGCTTTGAGAGAGCGTGAAATTACTAACTATTAAGTTACCTAATTACTAATACTTACTATTAAGTGTCGGTTTGTTTCCGTTTGAACCAGAGCGTAGTAAGATAAACCTTTGCATCGCCAACATACGACTGGATGAGATTCTCCCTCACCGCTTCGACACATCTCCCAAATCGCTCTGAGAGTTTGACTGGAACACCAAGCTGTCATTAAAAATGCATTAAAGCATATTAAGGCATAATTAGATATTAGTCCCTAATCTGCAGTAATTACAAAGACAGAGGCAGCGAGTGCTTTGGTAAATGAGTTAAGCACATATTTTTGATAGCGTAGGTGTAATCAGGGGAGAAGGTGCTCTCATTTTGTGTAATATACAGCCAAGAAGATAAGAGAGAATGACTGAATCAGAGCTGCTCTGTCAGATACAATGAAACTCTGGGCTGGATTTCAAATAGACATCAATCCCATGGGCCACAGCACAGTAGGGTTATGAAAACACAACACTGTATAATACCACAATTAATGCTTGTTAAATAACTAGCTGTTGTTAGACAGATAATGGCTAATTGGACATTAAAATTAGATATTCATTCATGAACTGTAGTGAGCGTTGTGCCAGTGTTTTTTTTTATATATACATGTATGCAAGGTCTATCATAAGACTGTGAATGTCAGATCTGTTTTATGGATGACAGTGCAAACAGCAAAAAACACATTAAATGGCATTGTCTATTACAGTCTGGGCTTTTTTCAAAATTGAACAAATACTGGATATTAATCCAATTTCAATTTCAAATGCTTCATAACATATCAGTTAAAACAGCCAGGTCAGAATTATTGCTTTTTTGTTGTTTTTGTTTTTAAAACAATGTAATAATTGTGCCCTTGATTTACTGTAAAGAATATCATGTACATATTATTAATGAATTATAATAAATAAAACACAATAATAAATACCAGAACTTTAGGAACACTGAAGATAAGCCGTTGCAGGACTTGACCTCGTATTTTTTCTTCTACACTTGTACTTTAGGCTTATATTTCTGTATATAACTATATGGCGGTTGAACAGAAAAGTCATGTGACTGAAACAGGTGAATATGAACCTTACATCAATCCTTCTGAACTTACATGAACTTCACTGACAATGTTTATGCTTACCAGGTCCAAACCAAATGTTTTACTTTATAAATGTTAACAATTTTAATGAGAACAATGTAAAGGTTTCTTTATAATACTATTTTACTACATTAAAAAAAAACATTGAAACATGCTGAAATGCTGAATTTTTGACATTTCACCATTTGATGATAATCTGTAGCGAATCAGCTCATGGGGAAATATGAATAATTAATCATAACTAGTTATAATTAATTATAAATATTTAGATCCGCTGTAGATATTTAGCTGACCTCTCAGGGTCAACTGTCTGTCAATTCTAAGAACGTTAATTTCCTGGTTAAGGGAAATAAATTTTAATACTGTACAATTCTACAAAGAGCTTGTAGCATAAATCTGCATGATTAAGTGACTCCAGTTATGAGCAAACAATGAACAACGTCAAGTGTGATACAAGTAAGACTTTATTAACTACATAAACACTTAAACTAGTCTAACATACTACATAAACACTTAAACTGGTCTAACATACACATACACACACACACACACACGCATACAGT
>NW_015505328.1:1396953-1402511 GCF_001515645.1 Sinocyclocheilus grahami | reverse complement strand
GCTCGTTTAGATCATCAGAAGGCGAATTCATAGATACTAAGCATGGCAGGATTACATATAGGCAAGATGATAGGAATGAGTGTTTCCATCATAAGCCTGCATAAAACAGTATAAAATCTCAAAGACAACATACACCATGACCTGAAGGATATGCGTGTTCATTCAAAGAAAGGTTTTCCTATTAATTAATCAGAGAAGAGTCCATTTTTACTGTGCACTGTGGATTTCCTATGGAAAATGTAGTGCGAGGGGAAATTCTCAACATGCCATTAGGTCGTAAATGGATCTGGTCTAGCAGAGGTGTCGTGGTTGCCATGGGGACCAGGGGGGGCCTGGTGTCGTTGCAGACATCCTGGCATCCAGTTTATTGGGTGAGGGGTCTGTGACGACTTGTTAATCTAATGAATTTGATTGGTCCAGACGCTACAATGTAATATAGAAAATAATGTAATATATAAAAATGAATTTCTTCCATTTTTCGAGTAAATGTAGCAGAACGTTCTGTTCAGCATCAGATTTACAGATTTTAAAAACTGTTTCGAATTCTCACTGGCATTTTTCATCTAGTATTTGGTCCTCTGCCATGTAAAGTAGGTAATTTTGCAGCATAATCTTGCCTGTTGGATGGTACTCTGTATGGATCTGCGTAGGGACGTACTTGGCAGCTATGCACTCAGGCTCTGCGATAGTTTGAGGGGCTAGCGAGCCTGCCAGGTTGTGTGTCTATATGTGTGTGTATGTGTGACAGAAAGAATGAGAGTATGAAAGGTCCTCTTGGGACTCATGAATGCAGCTGCGGTTAAACTATGTGAAGTATGCTACAGTATCACCTGAGGAGTTTCCTTCACCAGTCCAAGCAGCCTCAGTGTTTCTCAAGTACAGTCCTGCTTGTTCACCATGAGAGTTTTGTCAGAGAAATTGAGGTTAATTTCCATCTTTATAGGCCCTAGAGTCGCCCCAGCCCCCTTCTCGCTCTCTCTTTCTGTCTGTCATCCCTCCTGGTTGTTGGAGCAGTAATTAGCCAGGCTTTTGGTTCACATGTAAAAGGGACAGGTCCCTAGAGTGACAGTGGGGGGAGAGAGAGCTTTAAGCTAATCCATTCATCAGGACTGAAGACGAGTATGCCAGTCCAGAAACCGGAGGGAGAAGGAGAGTGAATTTATCTGCCCTAATGTCTCACATATGTGGATTGCAGCTCCTATAATAAAATGATATGCTTGTGATTTTAAATGTTGCTTGCAAACCATTTCATCTACTACTTTTGAATAACTGCTGACTGCTTCATGCTAACCTGCTAAACCTTGACCTTTTGGTTTTTATGTGTATGCATCTTTTAGGCACTGATTTGAGCTTGTAGCCTTTGTTAAATGGTTATTGTAGTAGCACTGGATAACAGTCACAACAGTATTCAGAAGAAGCCAAGTGTGGAGCGTGATTTCCGGCTGATCAGTATGCTGAAATCCAAGATGCTGTTAAATTTTTTAAACCATTTCTCTGTCAGTTGCACAAAGATAAGTAGACACAGGAACGTGAACAAAGAAAACCGCAGTGATGGTGTTTGCACTGACACCTGGCTCAGCTCCTACTGTAAGGTGTGGGAAGAGACTTTAACGGTCATTAAAACACGAAAAGGCCATTTTCACCACTCAAAGCAAATAAACACATGATGCACAGTCTGCATATTTTTTATGTATGTAACACATTTAATTTCTCATTATTTTTATTATAATTATTTAATTTCCATTACAAATAGTAATACATTCAATTAAAACATTTTTTACAGACGGTGCAGTATAGTTGTAATACATTTCTTTGTCCTTCGTTTTCCTTTTACAGAAATAGTCCGTTTTTGCATTTTGCAGATTGTTTTGTTAAGCTACCTTTCAATATGGTTTTTGGGAATAGTCTCAAAAAACTCAAATATTAGAAGATATTTCTATTTTGAATCATCTTTAAGTGAAGCTCTATGTGTAATGTCATTTGCGCAATAGATGGCCAACATATCTTGTGTCTATAGCAGACAATATTTCATGCTTTTTTGTTTTCTACCAGACTAAATTCTTTTGCATCCTTATCTTGCTGAGACAGCTGTTACCCAGTGACCCGTTTTTCCTGCCAAGTAACATCTAAGAAACATCTCAAATGTTTTGGTTGGACAGTTATTTATTTAGAATAGCACCTTTCCCATTTCTTCTCATGCACTTGCATTTGTAACTCTTTTCCCATCTGTATATGTATTCCGCTCTTATTTTCTTTCTTTCCTGTTTTCACACTCTCTTCTCTTCTTTAACCAGGCTTTGACTCATCTTCTCAGTGAAACACTTATGGCAGTGATTCAGAGAGAAGGCACGCTGAGTTTCTGTTCCTCATTGAGGCGTTTCAGCCAAATGCTGCCAAATGAAGGGGTAGTTTGGCACTCTACCAACATACTGAAATACCTTACCCCGATCACCTCAACCTACACGCCTCACACATATTCCAATTTTCTGCTTCTAATGTTCCGTGACTAAAGAGGCCCCATCTGTGCTCATAGCGCCTCAATATTCTATTTAGAAATATAGATGCATCAAAATGTGATACAGTTTGAGTTGATCAGACGCATGAAAAATGTTTTTTTTTGTTCTTATATTGCTTTATTGTAGGCTGTCCTATAAAATGACTCTAAAGAAAAAGAATCTCGTTCTTCATTAGTATCAGACTTTTTACCAAAGAAATATATATGAACGTCAAATCACTTAAATTTAACAGAGAAACAATACTACATAAAATAATAAAATGTTCACAAAATGTATCTAGCGCAGGACTCAACAATACGTAGGGCCCGATGGCCCAGGGCCAGTGTAAATTTGGAGTCAGTTACTGTGTTGAGACGTTTGATGATCATGTATATTTGTTTTATGCCTTGCAGATTAAAACATTTGGCTTTTTTTTTGTAATGTGGTGAATATTGTTGTTGCTAATTATACTGATTTAAATGTCACCAATGTAACATAATTATTATTATTATAATATAGAGCGGAGGTTTTGCTGTGTGATTTGTGATCTATATCAGTTAGAATGGTTTGAATATTTAAAAACAAATTACCATATGCTATCTATAATTTTCCAGCAAGTGCGTGTTTATGAATTTATAACTGTGATAGTCACATATATATAGATGTAGGAAAATTCGATAAATGTGAAAATAATTCTTACTGAACAATTAATTGAATTGAATTTTAAAATGTATGTATTTTTATACAAATAAAATACAGATATTACTGTTTTTTATCATTTGTGATAGGGCTAGAAATTATTGGCATGTACAGTAGAAATCTGAACCAGTGGACCAGTGAAAAAAGGATATTGTGCCCTGAAGTGTATTTTTTTTTCTCCTCCCCATTTTTTTATTGCATATTTTAATCATAAAGCTTACTACATGTATTATTTTATTTCCAATTTTCTAACATATGTTTCTTGCCTTTTTAATTATTGTAATTTTACTGACTTTTTACAGGCTGCCCTGTCGTATACTGATAAACAGTGGTACTTAATTTTTCTATGTGTTCCCCTTTGTCCTTTTAATTTCCGGTTTTTGCATTACCACATGAAATGCTCTCCAGTGGATAAGGGTCAGCTTAATTGTTTGTTTGGCTAGCTTTCAGTGAATTTTTTTCAGTTCTACGTAGCTTTCCTCTTCACCGGAGACATGGTTCGATTTAAACACATGACCATTAAGAGAGAGAGGGAGCAAGTGACAGGAGCAGAGCATCCACACTCATAATGCAACATAATCACTGAAAATTGTACTATGCTCCATCTGAATACCGTCCTTTCCGTAGATAATGATGCAGTGTTTGGTCTCTTTCACGAAAAACAACCGAATTAACAATTTTCATCACAGTGTAAATGCATTAGTAGCCTTTCTGCTTCGCTACCTCAAGGCGTTGTGTGAGATGGTACAATGGCTTTAACTATATTGTGCACAAATGGCAGCTGTTAACTGGGGCGTTGACAGGCACTATGACTTTTATCAGCACAGATATGAGCAGAATATTTGTGAGGCGATGATTAAAAATGACAGTGAACTTCATCTGACCTTGATCATATTTCTAGCTGGAGGAAAAAATTCCAGGCTATTTCGTTTCACTAATTACAATATATTCTCATTAGGTTCTTGTAATGTAGGTTATTACAATACTCAATCCGTTTTCCCACAAGGGCATTATAATAGCTCTTTATAAATGGCAAGTACAGTTATTCTTTATGTGTTATAAATGTGCAATTTGTTTTTGTTTTTTTTCTTTGTACAGCCCAGCTTGGATTGATGTTCATATGTTTGTGTGTGTGCAGGTCGAGCTCTGATGAGGCTCACTGACAGGAAGTTGGAGCGTATGGGCATCATGCAGGAGAGTCAGAGACAGTACATCCTACAGCAGGTTCTCCAGCTCCGTGTCAGAGAAGAGGTCCGCACTCTGCAGCTGCTCACGCAAGGTACATTCACATACACACAAACATGTACAGCTATGCACGGGAAAGATCTCCGTAGACTTCTAATGTTTTTAATTTAAACTAGTTAGTCTTTCTTCACTTTAACCCTGCCTTAATAGATTTTAATTAATGGATTACTACCCTTTTATGAAGCTGTTTTATGAACCTTTTTTTTACTATAATGTAGAATGTGTAGTTAAGCGTATGTAGTAATACTCTTTGTCCTGTCTTCTTGATCTTGTTGAGGGTCCCCTCACACTCTAAATGGAAAAGTTATTGCAGAATTGCAATTCAAAAAACTCATATAAGAGTAATTTTTAACTAGAAATTAGGGATGCTCCGATCCGCCTTTTTCGCTTCTGATACCGATTCCGATACCTAGGGTTCAGTATTGGCCGATACAGATACCGATCCGATACCAGTGAAGTTTTTTTTCCCTCATTTAAATAAATTTAGTATTTATATAGCTCTGTGTGTGGAACTGATAATGATTTTTTCACAATCTACTAGATACAGACTACTTCATTATAAAGAAAAATAAAATAAACAAATATGAAAAAATATAGGCCTATGTATATTTATAATCTATGACAAAAAATTATAAACTAGGTTAGTGGATAATTCGGCAGCAAAAGTTATTCTAGAAAAATCAGTGCACAATAATTTTAGAAATCCAAACATTTAGTGAAAAAACAATATTTTGTGTGGAACAAATAAAAGTGTTGCACTAAATATGGTAAAATGTTACACATTGATATTTGTATTATTACAAAATCCATTCATTAAAAACATTCATGAATGTATTTATATTTACGTTTATACTATAAAATTAAAATGCATTTCTTTTAAATGTATAGCATATTTTTTAATAAGGCAACAACATATGATAGATACGATAGGATAAAACAAATACAGTGCAGCATGAACTGTTTTTATACAGTCAACCCCCTATGGACCCCTTGGCAACTGAATCGCCATTGGCTAGTATATTTTTTTGTTTGCTCGCCAGACTGAAATACTATACTATATATATATATATATATATATATATATATATATATATATATATATATATATATATATATACA
>NW_015505328.1:1393196-1396857 GCF_001515645.1 Sinocyclocheilus grahami | reverse complement strand
GTTAAAAACTATTTATAGTCTTTTCTACGCCCGTGTTTTGTTCTCACAGACACCCGGTAGCAAGTAACAAAACAACATTAAACTCCAGCAAGAAGATAAAGTCCTTTTTGCAAAATCATAGACATGTATTTACAAATCAAATATAATAGGAACACAGAATGATCTTGGAGAGAGCTTTACCGAGCTGACTGCTGTAACCGAACGTGACCAGGGTTTAAACTTTAAAGGCTGAACGAATGACTGACAGCCACAGCGGAGAAAAGAGTTTGTGTGAACTTTAATGTAAGGACTTAAATATTCACATGTAGCTCACATTAAGCTATCGTATGGCTTCAGAAGTAACACAGAATAATTCGAACAATTGGAGAGAAAAAAAAAAGGAAAAAAAAAATCTCGGATTTTGAGCACTATCGAGAAAAATGGCACTATCGGAGCCGATACCCGATATGAATATCGGATCGGCGCATCCCTACTAGAAATGCAAAGTGTGTCAAGACCATTTTAAACTTGAAACTTAAAGTTTAATAAGCCATCAATGGATGGACGGACAGATGGATAGTTGGATGGATAAAGAGATGTATAGATGCATACAGTATATAGATAGATAGATAGATAGATAGATAGATAGATAGATAGATAGATAGATAGATAGATAGATAGATAGATAGATGCCTGTATGCCTTGCATATCTGCGTGTGCACAACCCTCACTCAAGTTCAACAGGATTCAAAACTGTTGACCTCCATGTTTACTGGCTAAGTATTCCTTGAAAGAGAGAGTTAGTGATTGAAAAGGAGAGAAAGAGAGGGATTATTTGGTGAAGGCCCCAGCTGTCACTGCTGTTTTGTGCCTTCTTTCTGATATACAAACTAAATTAAACAATGACGTGCATGGGAACGGACAGCACACAGATGCTGTCTAAATCGGCCAGAATTTGCAACAGCCCAGTGAAGGACAGTATTTTTTAGGGGATTAAAGAGGAGCTGCTGTGCCTGACAAAGTAAAGCTAGGCTGAATGTTAGCATTATCACTGTTCTCAGAAGGAAAAGGAAAATTTGTAGCTTTGTTCCATGTTCAATGCAACTTATGTTCTACTGAGCATCTGTTACATGTTGTCAGTTACCCTGAAAATATTTTATGAAGTATTTTTGCACTGCAGTACAAAGCAAACATGCTAGTCTTCATAGTAAATGAAGCCAGAAAGAAAGTTTCCTATAGAATCCTCCTCATGACTGCACCTGGTAACTCATGTCGGCCACTTGGATACACACAGTCTGACATTAGCTGCTATCTGCAGCGACTAACAGCTTTTATTGTGCACTGGCAGTCGGGTATCATGCAGACAGACAATAATTAACCTTTAGGGCTCATTGGACCATGCAGGGAAAATAATTAGATTCTGGCTCCCGTGAATGCCAGAGGGATGGCTGGACCACGAAGGCCTTATCAGTTACAGTGAACCGGACAGTAACAGCCAGTGTTTTCTACTTCACGTAACTATCCACCGGGCAGAACTCACTGATTGGCTTTCATGTCATGCTATTTCATGCTATTGTGAGCAGTGTTTGCCACAGTAAATGGATTTTATATTGTCATTCAATCAATGCAAAGTTTGTGAGTTTTTTAGGCAACAGTAATGGTGCGTTCAAGTCATGTCGGATAGATCGTATTACGAGTTGAACACATATGAGTTGGGGGCGTGTCAGTAAAAAAACGTGTCGGATGCAATGGATGCAGCCAAAGACTATAGATATCCAGGATCTGTTTTGACAGTAAATTTGTTGAACATGTAATTTTCAAGTTACATGTACGAAATATTAATTACCATAGAATATATAATGATTCAGTTTACATCACCTTCATAAATTGAATAAAAACAGAAAAAAGCAAAAACACAATGATGCACATTCTTTATTCATCATTTTGTAGATTGAATTTTATGTAGAAAAGTTAAATCGCCATCTTGTTCGGTTCAAAGAGACTTGAACGCACCTGACGTCATAATTAGAATTTGTCATTGAGAAGCGGTTCTTCTGCTACAGGTAACAACTCTTTCAGTAATTTGGTAATTTCGTAATTTAGTGTAAGTAAATGTATTTGGTAGCTTAAACACCTTTATAATGACCATGTTAGTTGATCTATAATGGGTGATGGGTGCCACCATGTTAGTTTGCACTGAATCCGAGCTGTGGGATTTACACTAAAAGTTTTTCTTATTATTATACTTTTTTTTTCTATGCAGATGCACTCCCCAACAAAATCTAGAATGATTCTTTCTTTCCAAGTATTAATCTGGTAAGAATTCCTGTATTTTTAATTAGAGCCCGACCGATATATCGTTTTGCCGATATTATCGGCCGATATGAGCCTGTCGCCGATATATCGGTATTGGCGAATATGCCGCTGATATGAATTTTTTTTTTACAGAATATATAATGCAAATAAAATGCTTGAAATGGTGTAATTACTTAGGTTGTCCAGCAGAGCGTGCTCCATTGTTTGCTACTGGTGACCTGGATGAAATGCTTTAAAGCTTAAGTCAATGGAAAACCATTGAAACTTTGAACGGCCATATCTCCGTAACGGCGCGGCGATTCCACATCAAATTCGGGGGATCCCTTCAGCTCAAGGAACCCTCTCGAACGCGAATCGAGAGTACGTCTCGAGGCCCTCTTTCGAATGAGACCACCGCCGCGTCGATAGCCCCCGGGGTTCGGGAGTTACGGGTGGTTAAATTCGCGGTCCGGCGCCGGAATTATATAATTAATTAATTAGAATTATGCATCTCTAAGTATCATCTACATTATATATTACATTATATTATCCAATATAATGGGGTTTCTCATGAATATGTAAATATGTATGTGTGTAAATGCATGTGTATATATGTAAACTCAGACCAATTTAAAGAAACTCATTTATCTAATTTCAGGATGTTTGAAGACAAAAATAAACTTTACTGTAAGTGTTCATATTATTTAATGCAATAGGTAACAAATAATGAACAGTACTTTCCCAGCATTTAGCCATCTTTGTTAATGTCGATCGATTTCTATAAATTCTAATACTAATACTTATAACTAGAGCCCAACCGATATATCGTTTAGCCGATATTATCGGCCGATATGAGCCTGTCGCCGATATATCGGTATTGGCGAATATGCCGCCGATATAAAAATTTTTTTTACAGAACATATAACGCAGATAAAATGCTTGAAATGGTGTAATTACTTAGTTTGTCCAGCAGAGCGTGCTCCATTGTTTGCTACTGGCGACCTGGATGAAACGCTTTAAAGCGTAAGTCTATGGAAAACCACTGAAACTTTGAACGGCCATATCTCCGTAAAGCCATGGTGAATCTGCACCAAATGCGGGGGATCCCTTCAGCTCGAGGAACCCTCTCGAACGCGACTCGAGTGTACGTCTCGAGGCCCTCTTTCGAATGAGACCACCCTTGCATCGATAGCCCCCGGGGTTCGGAAGTTACGGGTGGTTAAATACGCGGTCCGGCGCAGACCGATCTAGCGATCCCGGGGGGGCTACCGACACGCGGAGGGTGGCGTTCGAGGGGACTCCTCGAGCTGAAGGGATCCCCCAAATTTGGTGGAGATCTGCCAGCGCATTCGCGAGATAGTGACACCAGTCAACACTTTCACTTCAG
>NW_015505328.1:1382691-1392749 GCF_001515645.1 Sinocyclocheilus grahami | reverse complement strand
TTTCTAAACATTAAACATTGACTGTCAGTCTTTATTCACCTGTTTTTCGTTGTTTCTCATTAAAATTAATTCTATATACAGTACCAGTCAAATGTTTGGACACACGAATGGGAAGTGTCCAAACTTTTGACTGGTACTGTACTATAAAATACACAAAGAATATCGGCCGATGTATCGGTATCTGCCTTTTTTTTACCCCCTAATATCGGTATCGGTATCGGCCCCAAAAAACCCATATCGGTCGGGCTCTATTTTTAATACCACATTATATACTGAATGAAAACAAAATGTTTTTTTTGTCCCCTATATTGTTTAGCCCTAATCAGTAAATTGTTGATTAAATGGGATTAGAACAAGCAAGCAGGGCTCAATCTTTGTCACAGCTCACCGTGTCAGGAACAGGTACACATGGCTCAGACAAACATAAGCTCTTCCAAATTAATAGATTCAATGCAACCCACATTTCTTTTATTGTAAGCATGAAGTATTTTAGGCGTTTCCATTAGCATTTGGCTGGATGTGTATGATATGGAAAGTATGTATTTTGTTGCTGTGCACCCATTAGGGAACAGTGACCTCATACATGTGGACATGACTAAACATGGTGTAAGTTTTTCTGTCTGTGGGACATCTACAGTATCTGCTGATGTTGAATGTTTTCTCTTCTCCCCTGAGTGAGATCAGACTTGTTATTTTGCCAACTGTGACAGTACCAGAACCCAAATCAAAATGAAATCATCAATACAAAATTAAACCCACCCATAGATACCAAACAAGCACAACAGATGGCTCACAAAGCGGTTGTACAAGTGTTTGTGGGCCTTGAGAAATAATGAGAACTGCTGAGTTCTAATCATCCTGTCATAATTATTTCTCATTAGTGTTTACACATTGCTTTTACATATCCATGGTATCCATGGCTACATCAAATATTCCACTTCAGGAAGATAAAAACCATCTACACTGTTGTGATAAAAATAGATGTTCTCAATGTTAATGAAACAGGCAGCACAGAAAATAAATAGTGACTGAGCCATGTTTAACGAGTATTATCTATTTTTCCTTTCTTCTAGCTTTTTTGATTCAAGAATCTCAGTGAATTTCCCAAAACATCAGTCTCATTTTAATTCATGAAGAGGTCAGAATCGTTATTGCACAGATTATGAATTATTACATACATGTCTTGACGGGGTCAAATCTCAGAGGTTGTTATACAGGTTGTAAATTGGCTGCCATCTAGAAAGTTAGACAGCCAGTTTAATAGCAGTCCAGCAAAGCTCATTTATCAAACCAAAAGAAAAGAGCAAAAGTGATCAGTAATAAAAAACGTTCTGTCCTTTCAAAGTGCTTTGCATGTCTTTGGGAGTCTTTGAGGGATGAGGTATACATTAATATTTTTTAATGATAGCAGTTTGATGATAATGCACTGATGTTTTAATGTATTTTAAGAAGAAAAAAAATTCTAATTGTGATAGAAGTGTTTTATTGATCATGTTGTAGCGTCTGGACCACTCCATGTGGTGGTTAAATTTGTAATTTCATTGTTTGAAAACATTTAGCACGTACTATTTTAGAGTTAACATTATTCTGCAAGATGAAAGTATCATATCTTAATCATTGCAAAAATAAGGAGAAGCATTATTTGATTAATATAGATTATAAATATTTATTAATATATGTATTAATATAATATATACAATATATATATGTGTGTGTGTGTGTGTGTGTGTGTGTGTGTGTATACAGTGCCTTGCGAAAGTATTAATTTTTTTCACATTTGTTATGTTTCTGCCTTATGTTAAACTGTTTTAAATGACTTTTTTACACATCAAGCTACACTCCATACACCATATTGACAAAGCAAAAACAGAATTGTCACAACTTCGTAAATTTATTAAAAATAAAAAAACTGAAATAAGTACATTGCATAAGTATTTATACCCTTAACTAAATATTTAGCTGAAGCACCTTTACAGTCTTTTTTTGTTTAATGCAATAATTATTATTACCAGCAGCCATGGTAATTCCAGCTCCAATAGCGTATATTAAAGTTGCTGCAGTTAAAAAGCTTGTAGTTGGATCTCGGCCTTGCTCATCAGCATTTGGCAATTATCTGCAATTCTTCCCCTCACCTCTTCACCTCTCAAGCTCTGTCGGGTTGGTTGGTGGCAGGTGCACATTTTCAGGTTTCTCCAGAAATATTTGATTGGGTTCAATCCCAGACTGTGGCTGGGCCACTCAAGGACATTCACAGAGTTGTCTATAAGCCACTCTTGCTGTGTGCTAAGGGTCACTGTCCTGTTGGAGGGTGAACCGTCTGCCCAGTCTGGGGTTCTGAATGTTCTGGACTAGGTTTCCATTAAGGCTATCTCTATATTTTGGTGCATTGCGCTTTTCTTCTACTCTGACGAGTTCCTCAGTCCCTGTCGCTGAAAAACAGTCCCACAGCATGAGGCTGCTACCAGCACACTTTACTTTTGGGATGGTACTCTGCAGGTCATGAGCAGAGCTGGTTCCTTCAAACATGATGCTTATAATTGAGGTTCATCAGACCAGAGAATCTTGTTTCTCAGAGTCTGAGGGTCCTTTAGGTGCTTTTTTGCAAATGCCAAGTGTGTTTTCATGTGTCTTAACTGAAGAGAGGATTGAGTCTTGCCACATGGCCATAAAGCCCAAATCGGTGGAGTGTTGCAGTGATGTTTGTCCTTCTGTAGGTTTCTCCTATCTCCACATATGATCATGGAGCTCAACTAGAGTGACCATCAGGTTCTTGGTCACCACACTAGCCAAAGCCCTTCTCCATCAATTGCTCAGTTTGGCCAGGAGGCCAGCTCTAGGAAGAGTCCTGGTTGTTTCAAACGTCTTCCATTAAGGGTAATGGAGACTACATGCTTCTGTGACCCTTCAATGAAGCAGAATTTTTTTCTGAACTCTTCCCAAGATGTGTGGCTTGACACAAACCTGTTTCTTAGCTCTACAGGCAGTTCTTTTGACCTCAGTGCTTGGTTTTTGCTCTGATATGCATTATCAGCTGTTAGACCTTTTATTAAGATGCGTGTGCCTTTCCAAATCAAACCATTCAAGGGAATTTTCCACAGGTTAACTTCACTCGAAGTGTAGTAACATCTACAAGCAATATGAATGCTCCTGAGCTAAATTTCAACTGTCCCAGAAATACTTATGCAATGGAATCATAAAAATCAGTTTTTTGCTTTACCGTTATGGTGTATGGAGTGCAGATTGATGTGGAAAAAAGTGATTTAAAGCAGTTTAACAAGGCAGCAACATAACAAAACGCGGAGAAAAAAACAGAAAAAACTAATTTGCAAGGCACTATATAATGCTAATGTATATATATATATATATATATATATAGTAAATTATAATGCATACAAGTATGAAGTTTTAGAAATATTATTTTTATATTTTTTAATATATAATAAAAAAGCTGGGCAACAATTAATCGCATCCAAAATATCAGTTTTTGTTTATATAATATATGTGTGTGTACTGTGTATATTTATTATGTATTTATTAAGACACACATACAGTATATATTTTTTAAATATTTACATGTATTTACATGTTTATATTTATATTAATATAATTTATATTATATATAAACAGGGCTTGAAAAAAAAAATATATCCAATCGGTTCACTCCAAGCAGAATCGATATTTTGCCTATAAAAAATACCGGTTATTATTTGCCAATAATAATAACAAAAATAATAATAATAACCTAATAATAATAATAAAGTACAGCATTTTCTACTCAAAAAAGGAAACAAAAACAGAAAGAGATCTGGTATCTTAACCCGCTGCGCTTAGTCACAGCCAATACAGCATCATCTTTTCTAGGTTTTGGCCAAATTATAGGCTACTAAACAAAAGAAAAAATCTGTTAACGCTTTAAAGACATTAAAGTATTTTTTAAGATATTTAAAAATGTTTGCTGTATTGTTAAAAAAAATGCTGCTTGTGTAAAATTGCGTTTTGAGAGGGAAAAAAAACCTTAAGTCTCGTAGGCTCACATTGCACACTAAACAAAAGAAAAAATCTGTTAACGCTTTAAAGACATTAAAGTATTTTTTAAGATATTTAAAAATGTTTGCTGTATTGTTAAAAAAAATCCTGCTTGTGTAAAATTGCGTTTTGAGAGGGAAAAAAACCCTTAAGTCTCGTAGGCTCACATTGCATTTTATTATTAGGCTACATTCAGAAATAATGTGCTAAAATGCCGGTAAATCAAAACGTTTACAAACATTATAACCACCATATACAGTGGGGCAAAAAAGTATTTAGTCAGCCACCAATTGTGCAGGTGCGCATGATCTGTTGAATCCATTTACACTATCCTCGGATAAGTTCTAATGTATTGCCATTGCGACTTACCTATGATGAATTTACAGCTGAGCACGAGCATTTCACGAGTTGGATGCGTCAATGTTACATTTGCATATCTGAATTCCTGATTGGTTGAATGCAAATTTCAAATATTAAATGGAATGATCAAATAATGTTATTAACCGGTTAATGGCCATTTCAAATTTTCGATTCTGTTCAGAACTATAAAATTTGATTTTGTTACTGTTTCTGGTTCTGTTCCTGTCAAAATTCCGTTTGTTTCCAGTTTTCGTTTTCGTTCCTTGAACCAGTTCAAAGCCCTGTATAATAAAAATGTTTAACATATAAGCATAACATATTTTTCTTAAATATAAACATGCATGTTATATATACATAACAAATATACACAGTACACACACATATATTATGTACACACAAACTTTTATTTTGAATGTGATTAATCGCGATTAATCGTTGCCCAGCACAAATTTTTATACATTTAATTATTGTAATTTGTAGTGTCATTTATATGAGACTAATACTGGACTGGTCAATAAGAGTCTTGAAGTGCTACATTTTATTTATGGAAAAAGTAGTGACTGGCATAAATAAAGTGCACCACAAAAAAATATCTAGCATGTGTTGTGAGGTAGTCTATCGGTAATGTTTAATTGGAGTATTTTGCAGAGTCTTGGGATGCACATTGTAGCATTTGCACTTGTATATCTAGGAGGCAGTGGCGAGGAGATCTCTATTATGAATATTATTCTATGTATGTGTATGTGTATGTGTATGTGTGTGTGTGTGTGTGTGTGTGTGTGAGAGAGAGAGAGAGAAAGCCAGAGAGAGTACTCTAGGGAGAGAAATGCGCTCAGTGGTCCCCTCTCTTGGGGTGTCGGTGGGAAAAGGTGCAGATTGGTATCATTATTTTGCGGCGCTTCGAGGAACCCTTCCTCTTCTCCAGAAGGTCAGATTAATTTCATTTTTTAATTTCCTTCCCAGGCGATCCCAGAAGAGACACTTCCTGAGCCCTGTTTGGGAAGATGTGATTAAGTCTTGTTGAAGAAAATGAGTAAAAGAAATATGCTCTCCTATTATTCCTCTATAAGTTCCTGTCATTCAGTCACATGTTGTTTAATGGAGTCCTCAGCTGAGAATCACATTTAATCAAATCTGAATCAGAATGTCTTTGATGAGTTTGCGCATTAGCAGCTCATTTTGACTGACACGCAAAGGGTTTGACATCATTAGAAAGGGGAATATGTACAATTATTTGCGATAAATGCTTTATGTTTTGAGTCTTCTGAAGTCATAGAATAGATTAGTTTCAGAAACAGATGAAATTTTGCTCATTTATAATCACTCTCATATGAATGTTCAATAGGGGTAGTTCACCCAAAAATTGTGTCATCATTTACTCCATGTCATTCTAAATGACTTTCGTCCTTCTGTGGAACATAAAAGAAGATATTTTGAAAAAAATGTCTACTGTTTTTCTCCATATATTTAAAGTCAGTTGGGTCCAGAAGTACAATGAATTACATTGACTTTCACTGTATGGATAAAAAAAGATCACACAATTTTATAAAATTTCTTGTTTTGTGTTCTACAGAATAAAGAAATGACAGGAGGGTGAGTAAATGATAAGAAAATTGCACTCATTTTTGGGTGCACTGTCCCTTTAAGAGATATTCTGCAACGTTAAATTGAATTTGCAGTTATACGTATTTTGAAGTTAAAGATGCTGTACAATTGAATTATATTGACACGTTACGATAATGTTAGTGTAAATAACAGTGTTAAGCATTTCTTTAAAGTACAGTTTTCAGGACCATGACAGTGCCCCTCCCCAAAAGGGACGCCTCCCAATAAGCCAGGGAGTATTGGGAGGCTCAGGGACCCTGGTGGATGACAAGAGAGGAACGGGAGGGACAGACCAGAGGGGTTTGGAATAAAAAGGCAAAATAATAATCTTAACGGCCAACTTGGCCGGGACCGGACAGACAAAGCGTTCAGGGACGGCCTCCCTGGCCGCAACAGGACAGGCACAGAGTTTGGGGAAGGCCACCCTGGCCATGACAGGACAGGTGCAGAGTTCAAGAGCTGGGGAAATCATGAGCATGCATCGCTGCCTCGGGAAAATTGTGAGTGGGCACCGCTGCTTCTGGAACATATTGAGCAGACACTGCCACCTCGGGATAATCATGAGCGGGCACCGCTGCCTCAGTGGGATCCTGAGTGGGCACCGCCGCTTCGAGAACATCGTGAGCGGGTACCGCTGCCTCGGGAGTATCATGAGCGGGCGCCGCCGTCTCAGTGGGATCCTAAGCGGGCACTGCCGCTTCAAGAACATCGTGAACAGGTACAGCCGCCTCGGGAGGATCATGAGCAGGCACCGCCGCCTCGGGAGAATTGTGAGCGGGCACCGCCGCCTTGGGAGGATCGTGAGCGGGAGCCGCCGCTTCTGGAGGATCGTGAGCGGGCGCCGCTGCCTCGAGGGGATCCTGAGTGGGCATTCTGTCACTGTCATTCTGTTACACTGTGGAAGCTTCTATCACGAAAACAAATTCCTCGTATGTGTAAACATACCTGGCAATAAAGCTCATTCTGATTCTGATTCTGATTTATTTATAAATCACAGAATAAGCAAAAACACAACTGAAACCACCCCAAAGGGGAAAAAGCCAGAGTAGCATAAATGCTGAAAACGGGACATAAACTGGGCACAGGGCAGACAGAAATCACAGGCATGAACAGGTACATATGTGAGACAAACGAGCCCAGAACAGAAAACACAGGGAGCTTAAAAGGAAAAAGCAATCAGGTAAACAGCTGGGGCAAATGAATCAATGATCAGGTAATGAGAGGGGAGGAGTAGAGAACAGACACGAGCACATGGCACAAATAACAAAACAAACCCCATGTGATCACATAAGAGACATGACGTAAGACACAAGCGCTCAGTGAATGAATAAACACTCTGCCGTGCGCTCACAAGAAAGACAATACATGGAGCGTCAATGTCCAAAACCCCAGCACTCAAACCGGAACTGAGCTTGAAACCAGTGCCGAGATCCGAACATCACACCCCGCACAGACAACAAGTCACAAAGACGAGAGGGAACACGACCTGAGCCAGCCCAAACCATGCGTTCACAAATCAGGATACACAGGGAAGAGGGCACAGTTCAAGCGAGCGCGAAACAGCGCCCCTCACACAAACAAGACACAGGGACTGTCAGAGCCCTGTCACCAAATTACCAAATAGGCCTAAACCAGATCGCTGCAACAGGACCATGACAGTGCCCCTCCCCAAAAGGGACGCCTCCCAATAAGCCAGGGAGTATTGGGAGGCTCAGGGACCCTGGTGGATGACAAGGGAGGAACGGGAGGGACAGACCAGAGGGGTTTGGAATAAAAAGGCAAAATAATAATCTTAACGGCCAACTTGGCCGGGACCGGACAGACAAAGCATTCAGGGACGGCCTCCCTGGCCGCAACAGGACAGGCACAGAGTTTGGAGAAGGCCACCCTGGCCATGACAGGACAGGTGCAGAGTTCAAGAGCTGGGGAAATCATGAGCATGCATCGCTGCCTCGGGAAAATCGTGAGTGGGCACCGCTGCTTCTGGAACATATTGAGCAGACACTGCCACCTCGGGATAATCATGAGCGGGCACCGCTGCCTCAGTGGGATCCTAAGCGGGCACCGCCGCTTCGAGAACATCGTGAACAGGTACAGCCGCCTCGGGAGGATCATGAGCAGGCACCGCCGCCTCGGGAGAATTGTGAGCGGGCACCGCCGCCTTGGGAGGATCGTGAGCGGGAGCATAGTGGGATCCTGAATGGGCACTGCCGCTTTGAGAACATCGTGAACAGGCAGAGCCGCCTCGGGAGGATCATAAGCGGGCCCCCCCTCCTCGGGAGGATCGTGAGCGGGCCCCGCTGCCTCGGGTGGATCGTGAGCAGCCACCGCCTCCCTCACTGACATCAGAGGAGGATCCTCCACGCTGCGTCTCAGCCCGGGGTGCCCAGACAACGACCCCAAGAACTTGGAAGTGGCCGGAACGACCTGAGGAGGTTCTGGAACGGCAGCCCTGACTGGGAGGGGGGCACTCTCCAGCAGTTCTACCTCCTTCAAATAGATGATGTGGTCGACCATCTCCCAATAGGACCACATATCTAGCTCCCCCAGCTCCTCCCAGTCGATCGGCTCGTCCAGGCCCGCTAGTAACAGGTGGACGAGGGTGCTCTCTTCAAGCCCTAGCCCCTGGCCTGCATAAAATATGTCTTTGGCGTACAGCCCAAAGGGGCGATTCTCCTGTGGGCAGGGATGCGGCCCATTGGCCAGGTTCTGGATCCTTTGTTGTCCGGGAGCTGGGTATAAAACAATTCCCATCGCTGCGGAGTCTTCAAGTGGCTCCTTTGTTCTGTCACGGTTCGAAAGAGGTGAAGACTCAAATGCAGGCAGATGGGGACTCTTTATTTATAAATCACAGAATGAACAAAAACACAACTGAAATATCCCCAAAGAGGAAAAAGCAAGAGTAACATAAATGCTGAAAACGGGTCATAAACTGGGCACAGGGCAGACAGAAAACAAGGCATGAACAGGTACATATGTGAGACAAACAAGCCCAGAACAGAAAACACAGGGAGCTTAAAAGGAAAAAACAATCGCTTTGTCCCTGAGCAGTGCTTGTGGAAAAAATTTGGTGCTGATCATTTTAAGTGTGTGTGTGTGTATATAGTGCATATTGTAGCGTCTGGACCAATCAAACACACAATTTTTCATTTGATTTAACAAATCAGTTATTCATTAGATTAACAAATCGTTACAGTCCCCTCACCCAATAAACTGGATGCCAGGATGTCTGCAACGACACAGGCCCCCCTGGTTACCATGGCAACCCTGACACCAGATACATTTACGACCTAATGGAATGTGAGCAGGGAAAATCACTGCATGTTCCATAGCAAGAGACAAATGCACAGTAGAAATTTACTTTTCTACTAATTAATTCATAGGAAGACCTTTCTTTGAATGAACACACATATCCTTCAGGTCATGGTGTATGTTGTCTTTGAGATTTTATACTGTTTTATGCAGGCTTATGATGGAAACACTCATGTTCACCATGTTTAGTATCTATGAATTCGCCTTCTGATGATCTAAACGAGCGTGTATATTATATGTTGGTACATAGGCAATGTATTAGTGTCCTGACAATCTTTAGTAATTTCGATTAAAGTTCCATTTGCAAAGTACCATGCCCTCACACAAAGGGTCATAAAAACTCCCCCAGTATCTCAAAACTCCCACTTGGGACGTCAGCCTTTCTCATTGGACAAGCCCATTTTGAGAGGCGGGAATCTTCCGAGACATTAAAAGCCCCACACCAGGGACTCACCCAGAGTCGGTGGTTCGGTTAGATTCTAAGATGAAGACATGAGCTAGAACGCTTCTGCAACCCCCTAAGTACGTGCCAGGCTTCGGCCTTGACTTTTCCATTCAACAAGATTCTCTGACTCAAACTGGTTCTTTTTCATCAACCAACTTCAGCAAAGATCAACTGGGACCTTCAGACTGGATCAAGCCTTTCTTTCAGACAGACGAGACATGCAAGTATTCAAACTTAGTCTTATTCATTGATACATTAGGTATCATTTGCACCTTTTTACAAAGGTGTGTTTGAACTAAGAATCTGATGT
>NW_015505328.1:1378765-1381797 GCF_001515645.1 Sinocyclocheilus grahami | reverse complement strand
TTAATTATAACTAGTTATGATTAATTATTCATATTTCCCCATGAGCTGATTCGCTACTATATATACAGCTTAAGTCAAAAGTTTGCATACATCTTGTTGATTATTTTACCAAAGTAAGAGGGACCATACAAAATGCATGTTATTGTTTATTTAGTACTGACTAGGGCTGCACGATAAATCGCATGCGATATTTAATGCGCATCTTGTCAGTAAAGTCGGTTCTTTAATCAGCGGTAAATCTCCATCACCTGCGGGCTTTCACATGGAGCAGCATTAACTACACAGAACCGTTGTTCACCAACAAGCTGCGCAAAACCACGATCATATTTTGCGCATGTTTTGCGCAGCTGACAATATGTGCGTTAAATATCGCATGCGATTTATTGTGTAGCCCTAGTACTGACCTGAATAAGATATTTCACATAAAAGAGGTTTACATATAGTTCACAAGAGAAAAAAATAGTTGAATTTATAAAAATCACCCCGTTCAAAAATTTTCATATGCTTGATTCTTAATACGGTGTTGTTACCTGAATGATCCACAGCTGTGTTTTTTGTTTAGTGATAGTTGTTCATGAGTCCCTTGTTTGTCCTGAACAGTTAGACTGCCTGCTGTTTTTCAGAAAAATATTTCAGGTCCCACAAAATCTTTGGTTTTCCAGCATTTTTGTGTATTTGAACTGTTTCCAACAATGACTGTATGATTTTGATATCGATCGAGGACAATTGTATGGAAGTCCTAAGGCCATGGATTAATACTTTTTTTTCTTTATTGTTTTGTCATGATAACATCTTAATTATCTCGTGATCACGACATAACAAAAGTTGTTTTCTCGTGATCACGGCTTAATTTTCTCGTTATCTCGACATAACAAAAGTTGTTTTCTCATTATCACAACTTATTTTTCTCGTGATCTCGACATAACGAAAGTTGTTTTCTCATTATCACAACTTATTTTTCTCGTGATCTCGACATAACGAAAGTTGTTCTCCAAGTTACACAACTGCGCCAACAGGTGGCACTATAGACATGAATATAACTGATGGGGTGTTGTATACTGTATATCCACTTTACTTTACACGTTTGGGACAGAATAAGGACCTTCTTCGTGATCGCTATAATTTGTGCAGTATTGTTCATTACTGACATTTAATTAATTCATAAAGCAACACCACAAACACAGGCGGAGAACGCCTTCAGAAGGATGCAAAGAACTGTTCTAAAATCTTTTAGAGCTGCTTGGATTCAACTCACTTTATTTTCCTTTTATTTGAAGTAAACTTATTTATCATTTGTAATTTTTAGTAGTTATGTAGGATATGCTGTGACTGATATCATGTGCGTTACAAGTTTGGGATGCTGTTTGAAAAGAGCATTTGTGTGTGTGTGTGAGTTCCACAAAGAAATTTAAAAATAAAAAGATTACAACACTGTAGAACATCACTTATTGAAATTAGCCTATAGGCTACACTTTACATATATAAATCACATTTCTTATCAATAGGCTATACATTTAATGATTAACAATAAAGATTAAAAATAAGGAAAAGATGCACATTACAAATACGTCGTTGAAGCGCATCCTAGATAAACACAACATCCCCGCTTATTAACTAACAATCATATAGGCCTACTTCAAAGATGCACAAATAAAGATATAGGTGCAAACAGAAAACAGTGACATCAACACTGGTTTTAATGAGCAGTTCGTTTATCACACGGAACACTATGCGGTGGTGAAACTGTGATGAGTCACGCATCTAGCAAGAACTTAACGATAGACAAAATCATATTGATTCAAGCATTTAATATTTATGAATTAATTAAATGTCAGTAATAAACAATACTGCACAAATTATAGCGATCATGAAGAAGGTCCTTATTCTAACGTGTACAGTAAAGTGGATGTACAGTATACAACACCCCATCAGTTATAGTCAGGTCTATAGTGCCACCTGTTGGCGCAGTTGTGTAACTTAGAGAACAACTTTTGTTATGTCGAGATCCTGTGAAAATTAAGTCGTGATAACGAGAAAACAACTTTCGTTATGTCGAGATCATGAGAAAATTAAGTCGTGATAACGAGAAAACAACTTTCGTTAGGTCATAATCACGAGAAAATTAAGTCGTGATCACGAGAAAATAACTTATGTCGAGATCACGAGATAATTAAGTCGTTATCATGACAAAACAAGAAAGAAAAACATTTTATAATCCATGGCCTCTTAGGACTCTTAGGTACAACTGAGGGACTCACATGCAACTATTACAGAAGGTTCGAACACTCACTGATGCTCCAGAAGGAAAAACGTTGCATTAAGAGCCGGGGTGAAAACTTTTGAACAGAATGAAGATGTGTAAAACATTTTTTTTTTTTGCCTAAATATCATATTTTTTTTCATTTAGTACTGCCCTTCAGAAGCTATAGAAGATACTTACATGTTTCCCAGAAGACAAAATAAGTTACATTTATCTTGATCTTCAAATTCAAAAAGGTTTCTCAAAATATCTGAAAAAAATTACTTTGAAAAACTGATACATGATCCACCAAGCTGTAACAGTGGTCCACACCATACAGATAAATATGTGCAAATGGGATCATTTGCCCTGGAGGTCTGTCAGGTGCAGCCATCCGGTCAATACAGAGGAACAGCGTAGCATTGGCTGGATTAGAAATCAGAAATGAACTGGCTGGAGGTTTGAGTTTCACAGCGTGGAGCCTCGTACATCAGTTTCCAGAGAGCAGCAGTGCCATTAAAAACGCATCGGCCCGGTTCCACTCTGTCTGCCCCCCCCGCCCCATCTGCAGTGCAAAACCACTGAGCTCTCTGGCCGCCCGACGCCAAGATGCTCTCACAGATACACTCACACTTGCATATACACACTGGTAGTTGCCATGCAGTCAGCTTCCCAGCAATAGGCTGTGGTCCTCGCCAGCAGGATCAATACTGTGGGCATTAAGGCTGAGGAAGCCAGTCCAAACTCTGCCCTGCTCCACTGAGGGCTGTTAATGAGATATATATATATATAT
>NW_015505328.1:1322512-1377575 GCF_001515645.1 Sinocyclocheilus grahami | reverse complement strand
CGTGCTCCGCAAAGGGGGTTTTAAGAGAGATATATATATATATATATATATATATATATATATATATACACAGTATATATATATTTCATTGCTTTTTATCATTCAGGCCAGGTCAGACTCTGTATGCTGTAATGCTGTGCTTTTCATAGTGCTCTTTGGTGTCACTGTGTCTGCACTGCATGTGAAAGATCAGGATTGTTGCACATCTACAAAACAACCTACATTCACTCCAAGCACTTACAGTATGTGAGCAATCTGGTTTTGTCATGTCACGTCACTTGCAGTGTGGACAGGGTGTAAAACGTATTTAAATTACATTTCATTGGTAGAAGGCTTAGTAATTAATTGTCATATTTATTGTTTAATAAAGCCAATACTGACAGGCCACTTGTGGCATATTAAAATTTGTGTTCCATCTAGCAGCAAAAATTAGCAATAACATCTCATCTCTGTAAGTTTGACATAAATTACAATCTATCCATTTAGTATGAGAAGAGCACCGTTCTTGAGTTATAGTAGAATTTGTATTCTTGAATATCAACTTGAAAGTTGACACACTGGAAGCAAGTAATAATTTTATGACGGCAGGTTTACATGTTTAAATTCACTTTGGCTGCACTGTGTCTGCACTGCATGTGAAAGATCAGGATTGTTGCACATCTACAAAACAACCTACATTCACTCCAAGCACTTACAGTATGTGAGCAATCTGGTTTTGTCATGTCACGTCACTTGCAGTGTGGACAGGGTGTAAAACGTATTTAAATGACATTTCATTGGTAGAAGGCTTAGTAATTAATTGTCATATTTATTGTTTAATAAAGCCAATACTGACAGGCCACTTGTGGCATATTAAAATTTGTGTTCCATCTAGCAGCAAAAATTAGCAATAACATCTCATCTCTGTAAGTTTGACATAAATTACAATCTATCCATTTAGTATGAGAAGAGCACCGTTCTTGACTTTTGCAGATGAGTTATAGTAGAATTTGTATTCTTGAATATCAACTTGAAAGTTGACACACTGGAAGCAAGTAATAATTTTATGACGGCAGGTTTACATGTTTAAATTCACTTTGGCTGTGTTGTTGTGGGAAATGAAAAGGGTCTTTTAAAAGGTGTTTTGATGAATGAGCTGGTAAGTGTGCTGGTTTATCACATGGCTGTGATTGCAGGTTACTTCACTTTTTTTTTTAAATGACTCTTACCTGTCCATTTTATTCTCTGGCTCCAGCCCCAGCTATTTCTAACAGTGGCCCTTGAGCTCTGTAATTTGAGACTTCCTGCAGTAGAATATTACACCCTTATGAACAGGTACTGTATAGTGGTGAAACTATGGTACAGTGATAACATCAGATGGTAATACTATGGTATTTAGGTTCTTAATGATTACCATATTTATTTTACCATTGTATTTTGTATTTACATACTCAAGGTACTTTAAATAATACTATGAAACATGCCCAAAACTATGGTAGAATCATGGTATCTTTTTGTATTAGTGCAGGCATTTGAAGAGGTTTATTCTAAAGCATAGAGTGAAGGAATGGTTAGGAGAAGGTGGCTTGGTGTCCTAGATTTTATTGTGGGGAGGGAAGGAAAGTGGGTTTAGCTGAGGTGTCACCATACAATGACTCGGTTTACACCTAAAAAAAATTAAAGCTTGTTATTTTACTTGTGGTCAAATTTTAAGGCTAATTTTAACTTTGAATGTGCATTATTCCCATCATTATAATTGTTATTGTAATTATAATTTTTATTAGTTTAAAAAAAAAGTTTTTTCCTTTTCCCAGGATCTTCAGTGATTATTTATAATTCTGTAATACAATCATTTTTATTACAATATTGTTAGACAATGATTTTTACAATTAGAAACAATATGTATAAATTATGTATTAAATAATTTGTTTTCCACATAATGCAAATAAGAGTATGATATTAAAATAATAAATGTGCATGATTGTCATCACAATTGTAATCATCCTCAAAGTAGACTTAATTGTGTTTATTCAGTGTTTATTTTGCAGTGAAATATGTCTGAATGATTTACAGCCATTTAGCGTTGTCAGATCACTCAAAACAGATGTTTAAACAAGGCAGACACCATGCTTTTTGGAGATAAGATGCATAAAATGTGGTTTTCCTGTGCCATGAAAAAGGAAATATTTATTAGCTGTGACAAGGTGCAATAAGCACCACTGAGAAAGTGTTGAAACCCTTTCTAATGTCTGAGGTTTGTTCAGAAATTCTGCAAGATGAAGCTTTTCAGAGGCAGGTGTTGAGGTTTACTTTCTTGAGTTGGCAGACTCAGCTTTGCTTTTCCCCTCGTCTTATTCAGATTCTCATCTGAAGTGAACTTGTGAGTACATGTGAATGTGAAAATCGCACAATATACCAGAGGAACTGTTCTGTACATGTAATGTCCATGGAACGGTGACCTCTCAAAACGACATAAACGTCTGTCTGAGTTCACTGGATAAATGGCCTTAATTATGCTATATTTTCCCTTCGTATTCTACAGAGTTTTTGGACAAATAGATCAAATTTTTCCCTCTCAGTCAACCCAGGGGCTCCACCTCTTGTTTTTCAATGAGTCTAATTGTAGCCTTTCACTGGACTATTGAACATGCTCTCCCTGCTGTGCTGTCGCGCACACATCCTCTCTTTTCTAGCCTCATCCATTCCTTCTCTAAAGAATTGCTGTTACATTCTCCAGCACTGATCAACAATCCATCATTAGCTATAATTGCTGCCATTACACATTTAATTGCCTGCCAAAATGTCCCTTTCCTCCCTCTATGGGTGAGCATGATGAGAAGTGATTATTGTCTACAGTCTTCTGCTCAGGAAAATGGACTGTATGAAATAAATGAAGTTTGCACTTTTCTTCCTTTAATTAAAAGTGTTCATTTGTTATAGGAAACAAGGCGTGCACATACGAGATGACTGTAGGCAGAGCTGGGTAAATTACTTACAAATTGTAGTCCGTTACTGATTACAGATTACATTATGAAGTCTGTAGTCACCTGTATTTAAGTAATCTACACTCTTAAAAATAAGTGCTTCACGATGCCATAGAAGAACCTTTTTGTCTAAATGGTTCCATAAAGAACCTTTAACATCTGAAGAACCTTTCTGTTTCACAAAAGGTTCTTTGTGGCGAAAGAAGGTTCTTCAGATTATAAAAAGGTAAGAAAGAGATGGTTCTTTAAAGAACCTTTGACTGAATGGTTCTTTGTGGAACCAAAAATGGTTCTTCTATGGCATCGCTTGAAGAACCTTTTGAAGCACCTTTATTTTTAAGAGTGTAGGTTACTCATTTTAAGGTCATGAATTTTGACTGCTTTTTAGATTGCTTTTATATTACTTTTTTCAAACTTGTTTTGAACTTGCCATTAAATGTGCTCTATTGATATTAAAAAAAAGCAAAGAGAAAGAAAATATATTCCTCGAAATATTTCTTTCTGTCTTTGTGAATATGATCAAAACTGAATGGTATGACACACAGTAGCATTTTTAGAAAGGAAAATTTAAAAGAGGACTACTTTAAAAGAGTGAATCAATAAATTATGAATAATTTATGGCCATTGTGTGAATATGTAATCATGTAATCCATAAAAAATAACTGTAATCGGATTATGAGCATTTTAAAATGCAATATACTCTAATTAAAGTACTTAATTTTTGGAATCTTTCTGCTGTGAAAAACAAAGAAGAAATTTTGAAAAAAAAATGTAAAATACATTTTCCATGCTTTTTTCGTTTGCGATGAGCACAGATTTTTATGGTTTATATATAAAGCATGAGATGCTTTATTCCAAGTCTTCTGAAGTCATATAATAGTTTTGTGTGAGAAACAGACCAAAGTTTATGTGAAACTGGCACGTTCATGATAGAAGTAATAATGTCAGATTCATGAATCAATCTTTATCTTGAGTTGGACTTTTTCAATTAATTGTTTGATCAGGTTTGTGAAACTTGTTTGAATGATTTGTTCATGAATCAGATTGAATTGGTTCAAAAAATGTAAAATACATTTTCCATGCTTTTTTCGTTTGCGATGAGCACAGATTCATGAATCAATCTTTATCTTGAGTTGGACTTTTTCAATTAATTGTTTGATCAGGTTTGTGAAACTTGTTTGAATGATTTGTTCATGAATCAGATTGAATTGGTTTTTGAGTGAGGGATAGTTCATTCAAAATTAAAATTCTATCATCATTTACTCACCCGCAAACTGCTTCAAACCTGTATGAGTTTCTTTCTTCTGCTGAACACAGCATATATATATATATATCTAAGTTTGGATACTTGCATGTCTCGTCTGTCTGAAAGAAAGGCTTGATGCAATCTGAAAGTCCCAGTGATCTTTGCTGAAGTTGGTTGATGAAAAAGAACCAGTTTGAGTCATAGAATCTTGTTGAATGGAGAAGACAAGGTCGAAGGCCTGGCACAAAAACTTAGGATGTCCTGGAGCATTGGAGCTCACATCTTATCAAAACCTAACAGAACCACCGACTCTGGGCGGGTCCCTAGTGTGAGACCTTTATGCTGTAGAAAATTCCCGCCTCTCAAAATGGGCTTGTCCAATAAGAAAGACGGAAATTCCAAGCGGGAGGTGGCAATTGCTAGTGTTACAGAGTATTTGTTAAATCTAGCTAACAAAATATATATTGTGTGTTTGATTGGTCCAGAAGCTACAATATATATATTACAATATATATATATATATATATATATATATATAAGGCTACCCCTATTTATTTATTTAGTTTGATTGATTGACTGAGTGACTGACTGACAGACAGACCGACAGGCAGACAGACAGACAGACAGACAGTTAGTTGCTGGTCCCCATTGACTTTACTTACTGCTGTATGGAATTGAATGGGGACCAGCAACTTAAAAGTATCTTTTTACATTCCACAGAAGCAAAAAAACTTATACAGGTTTGGAACAAGTTATGTGCCCTTTTTTGAAGCTTGAAAGCTTTAGTCTATTCATTATAATTGCATGGAGAAGAGCAACCATTGCAGTCTTCAGAATTTCTCTGTTTGTGTTCCACAGAAAAAGACAAGTCTTATGGGTTTGCACATGAGAATAAATAATGACAGAAATATTACATTTCATGGCCCAAGTCCCTAGAAACCATATAGCAACAACTTGGCAACCACTTACAACATTCTAGAATTGTGGCTGGGATTTTTATTTCATTCATTCAGTTCCTGTTTCCTTTTCTCTACTACCTCTCTGTGAATAATGTCGCAGCTGTAATCTAATTGTTGTGAGTTTGCTCTTGCATCAGCTCACAGTATATCAGAATCTCACTGACTCATGGAGAGCAAATTGGCTTAAATCAGTTTGAGCCTTGATAAAAATCGGTTTATAAATATTTACAGACAAGGACTGCCTAAAGGGTGGGTACCAATGAGACTTATTTGTAAGTAGCTGATACACTGCACTGTAGTTCCTTGTGTGAGAATGTCAAGTTGTGTGTGCCCCGTCTATATATCTGTGAGCAAGTATGTGTGAGTGTATGTTTCAGAGTAGCTGCAGGCTTAGTTTGCCCCCTATTAAAGATTTACACTCTTCACAGGGGTAGTTATTAAGCCCCTGGGCCCCTTTATGACACTTACTTTCAGTTTGATGGAAACATTGTGAGGAGATTAAAGCCACTTCATTGAAAGGACTTTTTGCTATTCTGCTTGATTGATCTTCAGCAGGCCTTACACAGAGTTAAATGTGTCTCTTTGTCTCCTTGCCATCTTTAAGGAATAGCCCAGCCAAAAAAAACAACAATAAAAGAAAATTCTGTCATCATTTAGTCCTTTTGAGTTGGATATTTCCAATAAAAACTCCAATACATCTGTCATCTTAGTTTCAATCTATATTTCATCCTATGTGTCTGTTCATCTATCTATCTATCTATCTATCTATCTATCTATCTATCTATCATTCTATCGTTCTATCTATCATTCTATCCATCGAGCTATTGATCTGTCTATCTATTGTTCTAGCATTTTATTGTTCAATCTAGCATTCTATCTGTCATTCTATCATTCTATCTATTTTTTCTATCATTCTATCTATCATTCTGTCTGTTGTTCTATCATTCTGTCACTCTGTGCCATTCTGTCAATCTAACTTTCATTCTATCTGTTGTTCTATGTATCTATCTTTAGTTCTGTTTTTAATTATGTCTATCTACAGTATCTTTAGTTCTAAAGATCTATGTATAAGCACTTCACAGAAGTTTAATTCAAAACTATCCAAACATGCTTACAACAAGAACAATTCACTTAAGTAGTAAAATTATGTAATCTTGTTTTGAAAGAATATTTCTTGCAGTATGTCCTTACTCATTTTTAGCTAAAGAAGATACAACAAAGTACAAAAATACTTAAGACATTTTTATGCAGTGCACACTCCCTACATTCTTCCTCTCACTCCGTCTTGTTGTCATCCCCTTATGTAATTACCCATCTTAATTGCTCACCTCCCTCTCATCCTGATAGCTTTCCTGATAACGAAAAACCAGTCATAACCGGCCGGGTGTAGGCACAGAAGAAACAAGTGCTGTGCATCCTCTTTCCACCTCAGATGTTTCCACGTTGAGTGATCTGTCCAAAGCGTGCGTGGGCTCACCATGGCAAGAGATGCTCATATTTTATGGGCCCTGTTAGCGTTGAGATGTTACATTTTGGCTGAGAGTGAGATGATGAGAACCAGAAGGAGCGATGCTGCCATCACCTGTTCTGACAGAGGCCAGACGGAGGAACACAGATGGTGCCTCGTTTTAGCCAATGGTGTTCCAATAAACCCATGATGGATAGATCATTATCCCACCCCCAGTTGCGGGTAATATATTACCCCAGTTGTTTTGACTGTTTCTCAGTATAGGCACGTGTTTTGATTGTGATTGATAATTGATATGTGATTGATGATATGTGATGATTGATATGTGATGTAATTTGTTGTAGAATTTTTACAGCAGTTTTTTTATGTTGGTGGTCACTTTAGCTATGTTCAAACAACTTAATGTAAGGTTGCCAGTCCTGTTTAGCACCCTACATACATAATAGTAAGTGAAAATGTACAGGACAAATTAGGAATTATATCTAATAAATATGTTTGAAAGTCCCAAATACTGACTGTGTGAATATAACCTTAGTTAATCTCAGCTTTTAAATAGTTGTGTTCCTGAAAACCTACATTGAAGTTCGTCTAGAGAACACAGTGTACTACCCCCAGATCTGTTGCTGTGAAATCGAACACAATAAGAAGGTTATCTCAAATGTACTGCTTAATATATTGCAGACGGCAGCGTATCTAGCAGTGCCTGGCAGAAAAATATTGTATTGTTTAAAAAAAAAAAACATAACTTAGGTGCTGGTCATAACATAAGTAATGGTGTGATATTTACGGTTTGATGCCAGGCTTATTTGATGCATATAAACAGTCTCTGTGCTCAGAGTCTTAATTTAATATTCTCTGTTTGCACATTGCGTGCCGCACAAAGATTTGGACGTCTTTACGATTTATGTCTCTGGCTGTCTCTGTTACAACTTCCTCTGTGCATGCTGAGTGTAAATTTATGCTTCTTTTCAATGGTGTGCACCTGCGTTATGCAAACTAATCCTGGAAGGAGGTTGTGGAAACACTGGAATGCCTCATCGGAATTGCATTTAGTAGGATTTGGATTAATTAAGATTATGTTTTATGCCTAGACAAGTCTGGTTCTAAATTAAAACCGTCAAACTGCATTTCCAAAGTCTCTCCAAGTGCCAAATCCCTACTTCTGGTGCTTCTGGCAGCTCGCAGGAGACATAAATGTTCATCATCTCTTTCCACAACCTCCCTGATTTTACAAAGTCTACCTTATTATAATATCTGATAGCATGCTCACCCGTGACACGTTTGTTATTAGCCCAATTTTACGCTTAATTATGGCCGCCAGTGGTAGTCAGTGTTTTTTTTTTTCTTTATTTAATGATGTGGTCTGGACAGGTGGCAACGACGGTATTTGCATGCGGTGAGGGAGTCACCCGTCCAACCCCGCACGCTGCCAGTTTTTAATTAAGCCATGTGATTAAGGCGAGCCGCGCCAAGCATTTCAGCACCCCGACAAATCAAATCAAACCACCCCGTCGTGCCTAGCTGCCCTCCCCATTTCTTTTCAGTACAGGTCAGAGATGTATCCTCTGGCCATTAGCAACAAAGCAGATCTAGCAAATCAATTACACAGAGCAGTGATAAAAGCCCAGTCTGTTTTATTTACACCCTTCGTTCACATAATTACATAGCGTGCGTGAATGCCGGGTGAGTGTGTCACACACTTCAATTTGGAGTGTTCCTCACTTTCTGGTTTATTGTGATAGTCCCTTTTATAGTAATTTGTCACACTCGGGGCAGCGATTCATAACAAAGCTGTCTGGTTATAAAGCAAATGCATAATACGTCCTCCCTTCTTTTGAGACTGCAGGCTTCTGAGATGTTCATGCTGCAGCTTCGGGCCTATTCAACCAAACTCTGGCTTTCCATTACACTATAAAACACACCTCAAATTTTTGTAAGGAATTTTAAGGTGCCATGAATATTAATAACAGCAGGGATCCATGAGGAAAGCAGTTGCATTATATTCTTTACCTTGCCTGAAAATGAAGATAAACATGCATTATAATATATATGTATCCATGCTTAGTCTGTGCTATCTCATCCTGTTTGTTAACACTGGGGTAAAAATACACAATTCTTCAGCCAAGGTTCACTGATCGATGCAGGCTGTATGTTTGTAGTGTCTGACTCCGCACAAAGAGTCACATCACAGGTCTGATACTAAACAGCTCACTGCCTTCACCCCTTTCTTTTTTCCTTTCTCTTCCTCTTTTTATCCTTTTCTTCTCTCTCTTTCTCTCCCCATCCTCCACACTGCCCCCTCTCTCCTCTAAAGTGATAAGGGTTCTCTAACATGAGTGTTGCTCTCATCAGCTCATGATCTCTGATAAGATCCCTGCCGCCGTCACTGTAATATGATTCTTATTTTCTCTCTGTCACTTTTCATTCTTCCTCTCTGTTCATTTCTAAGTTTCTGTCTGCACCTCATGCCGCATTGTGTGTGTACTGCATAGATATGAAAGGCTTATAAAAAAGTCTTCTGTCCTCATATATACACTGAATGTGGAGCTCATTGGCCGCATTAAATCTGCACATTGAAAACTGCAGCAAAAAATTTTTTTGCAGCCTTGGTACTGCCACTATTGAGAAAGTTCTGTACAGCCCCAGTATCCTATGTGTTTGTTTATTAGATATTTTGGTTCATTTGATTATGCTCTAAGCTACCAGTGGGAGTGTAGTACATTCAATGCTGTTAACAAATTTTACCATGAAATCACCATGAAAGAGTCCACAGATTCCTGGCCCTGCTTTATTGCACTCACTTATTCAAAAAAATGGCACAGGATCTGGCCAGCTTTTAAACAATCATGAACTGAGTATGTAGATATTTACTTCTTTTTTTAAGTTTTAAAATTGTTTTTTTTTTTTTGGTAACACTTTAGTATAGGGACCACTTCTCACTATTAACTAGTTGCTTATTAGCATGCCTATTATTAATATATTGGCTGTTATTCAGTACTTATAAAGAACATATTCTGCATGACCATATTCTACATCTCTAATCCTACCCAAAACCTACACTTACAGTAACAACTACCGTACTAATTATTTATAAGCAGCAAATTTTTGTTTATTGAGGCAAAAGTCGTAGTTAATGGTTTGTTAATAGCAAGAAGTGGACCTGAAAAAAAGTGTGACCGTTTATTTTTTTTACACTACCATTCAAAAGTTTTGGGTCACATATTTATTGGCATTAAATGCTCAAAAGAGACCGTAGAGACTTTTACATTGTTATAAAAATGTATTTAAAATAAATTCAGTTCTTTTTAGATTTTAGAATTGATGAGAATATCATAATGGCTATGTCTCAATCCCTTATTTCCCTTTATACAAATATATAATGTCAAACCAAAAATTATTCAGACACCAGATATAATTTTTGAATTTTTTACTAATGGGTGCAGGACACTATAGTTAATTTATGTAAGTGAGGATAGCAAAATAAAGTAAACTGTGACATATTATACCCAAAAATTATTCATACAGTGGTATGAAACCAGTAAAATTGATCAAAATGTGGGACCAGACTTTTTACACCAGACTGAACTAAATTAAGCATTGCTTGGTAATTGCTTGACCTAAATTGGTATTATCCAACTGTGTACTTAAATATAACAGCTGACAACTAACAGCTATTCAACTTAATTCATTACATACCTTTCTATCAGTGTTATCTGACAATATCAAGATGAATTTGTTCTGACACAGTTTAACTCTGAGTTCTTGTCATATTTTATTTCCATTTTCTAAACTATAGCGAATAAGCTATGATAATGGGAGAAATGTTGAAGGTGTCTGAATAAGTTTTGGTTTGACTGTCTATCCTATTATTCTCAATTTTTGAAGTATATCATGAACATGCACTTGCGCTAGAGTACAGATTGAGACACACTCAAAAGTATTTGAAGCCAATCATTGTCCTGATAGAAACGTCTGTTAACATAGTTAGAGTGGGTCAGAGAGATTCATGCACTCTAAATGTTATCATCCCCTTAATGTTCAATCACTACATGTTACTGCAGCAACAGACACCCCCCCAGTGTGCTTACCCCTCTGATTTTTCAATCAATGATCCACACGAGACCCCCCCCCCCCCCCCCCCCCCCCCATTGCCAGCAGAACGTCACATAGAATTGCGGTCTACTTCGTTTTTGTTAACCGAATGCATTTTTACATAGCCTGCCCCATTTTTCTGCATTTAGGTATAAGAATTGAGAACAGTCAACAAAAGATCCATCTCCAAGCTGGAGCGGACTCACGGCAGCTTACCTTCTTAACACCTTTTTAACACTGAGCACTGGGCCATTTATCACAAACTGAGCCAGGACCTGCCGTTCTTTGTCTTCATCTCCTGCAATGTTGGTTAGCCACTTGTGTTGTCAGTTTTCGAGCAGCGGGAGATTTGAGAGCACTCCTATATAACGCCTTCATTGAGCTTGAGAGGGACGGATGAGGCTGTGGGAAACAATCCATACCACCTAGTGAGGTTTAGTGTTGTGTGTCCAGCCATGCTGTTTTCTCTCTTCTCTCAGCATTTGCAGACCTTTTGGAAGAGTGTCTATCTCTAAGAAGCACTCTTACTCTCTTAACTGCTTTCTCGCTTTACCAGATGTGAGTGTTGATTTTATTCCAGCACTTTCTAAACCCTTCCCCCTCGCACATTCTGCTGAACTCTTTCCCTTTTAATCCCGTTGCCTAAAATGGGCCTGTGTTTAATGGCATACTCTCCTCCAGAGTTCTTGTTGAGAAGAGTTAATGGAGAGCATGGCTCTTTTAACTGGAGAAGAAGGGAGGAAGAAAGGAAAAAATTAGGGAGAAAGGAAGAGAGGCAAGGAGAACGGGGAAAAGAGAGAACAAGAGAGAAAGGATTAAGGTAGTTACAGTACAGCCACTCCACCCAGAGCAAGATTATCCTGCCTGCTGCAAACCAGGCACACAACACTCACATCTTATCTGTGAACACTGTTGTTCTAGAAATTAAAATTCTGATTAAACTATGGAAATGTGTGGATTTGCAGCTGTGGGAAAAATGTGACACATAACGAGGCTCGCAAATGCTTGAAAATATTGTTTTGTTTGCAGTATGTGCGCATATAATTAGGTCCATATACAGTATATTTGCCTGACACAGGCGCAATTTTTATTATTTTAGCTGCTGACCAAAACATTTACAGTTATAAAGTTACAGTTATATAATGAATATGGGCTTAAAGTACACACTCTCATCTTTAATTTGATTATTATTCTATTTTCATCAAGATTGGAGGAAAGGTTAAGGAATTACAAATCTTTAATATGTGCCTCCCCCCTTTTTCAAGGGATCATAAGTAATTGGACAATTGACTCAAAAGCTGTTTCATGGACAGGCATGGGCTATTCCTTCATTATTTCTGCATCAATTAAGCAGGTAAAAGTTCTGGAGTTGATTCTAAGTGTGCCATTTGCGTTTGGAAGCTGTTGCTCTGAACCCACATCTTGTTGTCAAAGGAGCTCTCCATGCTAGTGAAGCAGTCAATTGTTAGGCTTCAAAGTCAAAACAAATCCATCAAAGAGATAGCAGGAAAATTAGAAGTGGCCAAATCAACATTTTGGTACATTCTGAGAAAAAAATAACACACTAGTGAGCTCAGCAACATAAAAAGGCCTGGACGTCCACGGAGGACAACAATGGTGGATGATCTGAGAATCCTCTCCATGGTAGAGAAAAACCCTTTGACAACATCCAGCCAAGTGAAGAACACTCTCCAGGAGCTAGGTGTGTCACTACTGTCAAAGTCTACAATCAAGAGAAGACTTCACAAGAGCAAATACAGAGGGTTCACCACAAGGTGCAAACAAGGCCAGATTAGACTTTGCCAAAAAACATTCCTGGAAACTTCTGGAAAAGCATTCTTTGGACGGCTGAAATTAAGATCAACCTGTACCAGAATGATGGCAAGAAAAAAGTATGGAGAAGGCTTGGAACAGCTCATGATCCAAAGCATACAACATCATCTGTGAAACATGGTGGAGCAGTGTGATGGCATGAGCATGCATGGCTTCCAGGGGCACTGGGTTACTGGTGTTTAGTGATGATGTGACAGAGGACAGAAGCAGCCGGAAGACTTTTGAAGTGTATAGGGATATATTCTCTGCCCAGATTCGGCCAAATGCAGCAAATATAGTAGAAGTGGACAATGACCCAAAACATACTGCAAAAACAACCCAGGAGTTTTTGAAGGTAAAAAAGTGGAATATTATGCAATGGCCGTATTATGCGATGCCCCCCACCCCCCCATTGTCAATTAGAGGCTAACCAGATCAACTCTCTGGTATCCCCATCGACTTCAAACACATTCCAATGTCCTAAGAGACAGTCATCCACAGTACCTGGCACCAGATTTCTGATGGCCAGCGAACTACCCCCATGCTCGCAATACACATAACACACACACATAAAGACATTTTCTTTATTTAAAGTATAATTAATCAGTTACAATTGTCTCTGGTATATGCATGTGATGTTTGTATGTTTCCCTATTATATTAGCCTAGTTACAACTCTTTATTTGTATTAGTTAGACTCTCAATGCTTATATTCAGGTATATGAGTGTATCTCTGCTTTAAGATCTTCTAGATGTTTCGTTCTTGATATCAAAATGATCTGCTCTTTATTCCTCAAACAATGATGTACACTATGTGATCGTGAAATGCATCATACTATTTGTACCATATTTTGGGTAAAACTGCACCAATCCTCCAGACCAGCAATAAACAGGCAAATGGGCCATAACCAGAGACAAAGAAAGTTTCTCCCGCTCAAAATTCATGCCTCTGATTGGCCATCCCACCCAAAAGGTGGGTGTGGTTAGGAACTTTCAAAAGTCATTAGCTCCGACTAATCTTGGCTCAAAAACCTTTCTTCTTGAGATGGACACTATCCAAGACTCCTCAAAACTCTCCTCTTGAGTTAGATTTTCCGGCAGTTTTTATCTTCAAGTAACTTTGTCGATCCGCTGTGGACTTTCCTATCTTCAGAGGAACCAGAGCAAAACCTCCAGCTCAGTTCTAAAAGAACTCATCAAGAACCTCCGTTATCTGCCGCATAAGGACTCTTTTTCAGCAATCGAAGCCAATGCAAGTAACCGTTTACAACTATTTAGATGCATGTTTAAGTTTGAGCCCCTTTTAAGGTGATTTTTGATTCTTTGATGATTCTCATTAGGTTGTGGTTAATTGATGGGAAATACTGCCATTCTTTTGCTCCTTTCTCTTTCCTCACTTTCCTTCCATTTTGTATATATGTGTTTTGCTTAGTTTAGTTTTACATTAGCTATAGTTTAATTTATTAAATCCCTTATATTCACAATTGATTGTCTCTGTGTGCTGCTCACAATTCGGGGTCACTGAATGTTGAATCTTGCTACATGCTAAATTACTGCTAGTACTGCATAGAGTAGGAAAGCTACTGTTCCTTGGCCTGGAAAATAATCTTTCCTTGAGTTGATAAATTATTATATTGTCTGCTCGGTGGACGGACAGATCAAATAATTGTAATATTGATTCTGCTACAGTTAATTCTAAGATCTAATCTAAATATTTTTTATTAATTATAACCAGCTAATTTGCTACAGAGTTATATAAAAAATTGTCCTGGCTATTCCAAGCGTTATCATTGCAGTGGGTGGGTGTTTCTGAGACCAGTCCAAAAGACGTCAAATAAAGCGCACACATCCATAATAAAACATGCCTCACACGGCTCCGGGGGGGGGGGGGAATAAAGGCCTCTTGGTCAAAATCCATGCATTTTTGTAAGAAAATTAGTAGAAAAGTCCATTTCTCCTGTGCATTTGTGTCCCTTTGTTTCTGGAGAAAGCAGAATGAGAGCCGGCTCGCATTCCACAAGGTTGTAAATGTATCGGGTTACCATGAAACCAGGGTCTTGTTCGGCGTCCTGGGGTGTTACAAAGTATTTGTGAAATCTAGCTAACAAAATATATATTGTGTGTTGGAGTGTTCCAGACGCTACACACGGCTCCGGGGGGGGGTGAATAAAGGCCTCCTGTTCAAAATCCATGCATTTTTGTAAGAAAAATATCCATATTTCAAACGTAATAAACACTTCTCTCTCACTTCATCTAACTGTTAAGCAGAAGCCGTTCCGGCGTAGGACGTCGGCGTTGCGTGATTAGTGACGAACGTGGAGAGAGAACAAAACAAAAAACGCCGGTCACAAATTAGAAGCACAAAACGAGGATTTGTAAAGAAAAATGTGGGAGGATTTCGATATACACTGCCGCTCAAAAGTTTGGGATCAGTAGGATTTTTATTGTTTTTTAAAGAAGTTTCTTCTGCTCATCAAGGCTGCATTTATTTGATCAAAAATACAGAAAAAAACTGTAATATTGTGATATCCTACCCTATTTTATTTGTTTATTTATTTATATTCTGGAAAAGAGAGAAACTGGCTATATTTCTTTATTAAAGTGTTTAGGACTGTAAGGGCTCTTGCGTGGCCATCAGTGAATGTTATCATGGAGTCTTTTTCCTTCTGTAATTAGGTGACAGCAAGTCAAACAAACCTGGATGGAATGAGTGCCCATGAGCAAAGATGGCAGATTGAGATAAATGAGAATATAAATGGGTAATGTAGACTTTCTTGACCAGCTTCTCTAGATAACTTTTTCTGCTGAACAGCATGGCTTGTCTGTTAAGCTGGTCATTTCAGCTGTGCTTTTCTCTTTCTGTGTTTTTTTTTAGATATCTACATATTCCTTGTTCTCACTCAAGCAAATGAGTATGTGAGCCAGGCTCCCACTTGTGCCTTGGTCTCTCTCTCTCTCCTTCCCTCTTTGTCTCTTCACCACACAAAATCAGGGAGAGATGTAGTGAAAGACTAGAGGAGGCGACGGGCTCTGGGGAAATACAAAGCAATATCCCGACCAGCCGGTTCATCCGCACTGCCCCTTACAATTACAATGCATCTGACAAAGATATTGGGCCCAGATCCCCTGCCATTTCAGCTGATAGGCCCACCTGTCAGTGGCAGGATTTCACAAAAAGTGACCCCAAAAAATTGTATTAGTGCTGCCTTATTGAAAAAGAATGTCAGCAAGAGAACTCACAGGCTAACAATACAGTGTGTGGAGGCTGTCAGTCAGCAGGCATAGAGATATAGTGTGTACAGATTTATTGCTGACATAAAATGGAGACAGATTCGAGTTAAAGAGTGCAGCATAGTACTCCTACTATATTAATGGATGCTTTATGCAACTTTTCACAGAATTTCAGCTTTATTGCTGTACTACTTACATTGTTATGTAGATATTTAGTCATGCTGTTCACCCAAAAATGTGTTTGAATCATATTTACATTACATTTACATATTTTACATTGTTCATCCCAACCCTGTGTTATATTTTTTTCTTCTGTGAAACAAAAATGCTAGATATTAGACAATTTATGAGCTTTTCTACCTCAGTCATATGGGACATTTTTATGTTACATTTTTTAATTACTATTTTAGTTATTTTGGGGAGTGAACTGTTCCTTTAAGATTTCTATGTATTTTATCGGAGGAAACTGCTCAAACGTAAGTGTGTCAGTTTGTTGTGGTATTTTTACAGTTCATGGGATTCAAATCTTCATGGATCAGATTCTCAGAGGATCAGATTCTTTACTAGTGCTTCCATTTCCATTATCAGCTGTGTAACGAAACTGACCAATGGAGTCAACTTATTTCCATTGAGCCTTAAATACTGTACAGTGTCCCAGCCAGGCGCATTGCAGTTTGCAGCAACACGAAAGTCACCTTGGTTTTCTGTATGTATGTAATATATAGTTACAGCATGTGGAACCAATTTTGAACCAGTTAATTTTCACTACTATTTCAGAAATCATGAGATTATTTGATATTATTCTACTGATAGCGCTAGTTTTTTAATGTGAGAAGAAAACAATTTTGCATGTAATTCACATGCAGTCATCTTAAATATATATAGAAATAGAAATATATATTTAGCTATAACTATTATTTATATATATATATATATATATATATATATAGCTGTATAGCTTTAATTGTTTTGTTTAGTTTAGTTTAGTTTTATCAGTACCCCATTTGTTTTTAGAAAGTGAGAAATGGACTTTATTTGTGACAGATTAATTATATTTCTCATTGTTCATTGTCTTTGTTACAGCCCGGGATAGTCACTTGTACAGGATTTAGGACCATGATGCTTCTCGTGGTACCATTATATATAGCCATATAGCTTTATAATTTAGAAATCTTTATATTTTTGTTTGAAACCCCCTGGCTTTGGACAAAATACATTTAAATGGCATTAACTCTTGTTGCTGTATTGGCACCACAGTGATGGTTAGTACGCAGTATAAACCAGTTCCAATCTTCCCATCTGTGAATGAATCTAGCGCTTCTTTGTTCACCAAATAACTTTTATCGCCCAACAAAAATCTGAAATTTTCAGCAGGACCACTAAGTAAATGAAAGCAGCTATTCTGATGGCATTCAGTCTGGTTTATTCATGAGCAGGTCGAGAGCACAGGGCAGATCATTCTCTAACAAGAGCTACTCGTCTTTGTACACACCAAATGGAGGCCAAGGTTCACCGATACAGTCCCTGTTCTGAAAGAGGTTTTGACGCAGGACTGCTGATCTGGAGTCAGATTCCCTCAGTGTGGTCCCTGAATTAGAAATACAGGCTTCAGGCAAAGTCTCTCTTGCTTCCTCTCTACAGTTTTACAAATGAAGTGTTACACTGCATCTGCTGCTGGAGGGTCCCTGGAGAGACTGGTGGGGTGGCACAGATGGGTAATGGGTAATTTTAAGGTGGCCAGGCCACTCAATGTGTACGTTGCCAGAGATTCAAGATTAAATTGAGTGAGTTTCATGAAGGTGAACTGAAGGTTTTCTCACACCACCTGCTCAGAAACAGCCCATGATAGACTAATGGAGAACAAATAGTTATGAAGTTGTTTGTCTTTTGTACTTTAATGTTCCCAAAGCAAAATCTACAATTGTCCAGCTTTCACGACACAAAACCAAAAATAAATAAATAAATACATTTGATTAGGTTGAGCAGCAACACTATTTTGTATTAATGGTAGGGATTCTTTTAAAAACTTTCTAGCCTCTGCAGGAAAGCAAAATCAGGTTAAAATGTGTCTGAAGTGTTTTTTTTGCTGCATGAACTTCATTATGCATTGATTTAAAAATAGAAGTGTGTTCTCTCCAACGCTCTGGTGCTTTGCTGCAAGCAACATTTTCATGTTTGTCAAAACAATAAACACATCCATCTAACCATCTAATTGACATTGAATCCAATTTTTTTGCTGAAAAGACAAATTTCACAGCTTAATGAAGCATTGTTGACGTTTCCTGTAATACTCCATTCAGGCCAAGTTTTTGATTTAAAACCATAAAAATCCCTTCCTTGTTGCAATAAAATTTCTCACTTGCTATAAATAATAACTAATATGCATGTGCATCTTAAAGGTATAGTTTTCCCTCTAAGTAAACTTTAATGTTGCTCCTCAGAAGACAGAAAGTTAGAATGGTTTGCAATAATATGAGGATGAGTATATGATGGATGACAACATTTTAATTACTGAGTGAACTGTCCCTTTCATGAGCACAGATTAGTTAAACATGCAGATTTTTAGTATACACTAACACTCAAAATTTTAGGATCAGTATGTATGTTTTTGAAAAAAGTCCATTGTGCTCATTAAAGCTGCATTTATTTTATCAAAAATACTGCAAAATAGATGCAGTGGTATTGTGAAATATTATTACAATAAAATTATTGTTTTCTATTTTAATATGTTTTATAATATAATTTATTTCTGTGATGGCAAAGCTGGATTTTCAGCATCATTACTCCAGTCTTTTTCTAATATGCTAATTTGGTGCTCAAGAAACATTTCATGTTATCATCAATGTTAAAACAGTTGTGCTGCTTAATATTTTGTGGAAACTGTGATGCATTTTTATATGAATAGTAGATTCTTTGATTAAAAGGAACAGCATTTTTTTAAATAGAAATCTTTTGTGATATTATGATATATATTATGTTTTTACTGTCAATTTTAATAAATTTAATGCGTCTTTGCTGACTAAAAATATTAATTTCTTTGAAAAAAAACAAAAACTCTTGATTTGTAGTGTAAATGACATCAATGTTTAAATTTTTTGCCCAGATAAGAAAACATGACAATCCTTATGCAATTAGAAGTAGGGGTGGAATGGTTCTCTGTAAAAAATCGTACCGTACGGTTCTCCACACACGGTTCGGCACGCACTAGGACCGCGGTTCAACTTAAATCTGACAACGCATCTGTAATATGGTTTGTTATAAAAAAACAACATGTATAACAAACAGGGTTCGGCTAATGCTTCTGTTGATGGATGCACATTCTGGCTTCCCAGTACATTACAACAACAGCGATGGGGGGGGGGGGACAAACGTGGACAAACCATTCACTCAATGCGAATCCGAATGCCGTATGCTGGAATATGAGCAGTCCTTTATTCCACCATCGTGCTGATAGTGCGCGTACACGGGTGAGACCTGAACAGCGCACGTTGATATCTAAATGAAAACTCATTTAAGCCTTGCCAGTTTAAACATTTAAGAGCCAGAGGACACGAGCTCGCACGTAGTAAGGAGATTTGTGCGTGCGCTCATCCGAAGCGCACAAACCCGCGCCTCAGAATGCGCGCAAATATTATGACAAATTCAGACAAAAAATTGTCAATGACCGTCTTGATAAGTTTCATAGCAGACATAGCCAGCTGAACGTACAGTATCAGTGCACTAGATCAGTGCATTCTCTTAAAGTGACAGCACTCTTAATATTAATCATACAGCAACAACAAGGAAATCACTCACTGCTCTTGATTGAATAGCTTTTGTAACTTTAATAAAGATGAATCTTTAATTTATACAGTAAAATATGCAATGCTTTTTTACATTTGATTACTTTATTCAATTTCTGTATCTAAAAACGAATGTTAGACTACCTAAAAAAACCTGAAAATCACTGTTTATTTTTTTTGTATCTTTACTCTATTGTAATTATTTGTGCTGTTGCTTGTAGTTAGATAGATTATTCTTATTGTCTTTATTTTTATTTGGCAGTATAGTTTTTCCCTAAACTTAGCACATACCAAAACCATGACTCTAAAACTGTGATACAAACCGAACCTTGAGTAAGTTGAACCGTTCCAACACTATTTAGAAGTATGTAACCAGGAACCAAAAGCTTTGTTAAGTGCCTTAGTATATACACACATGGAAACATCCACATACAGTAGGCCCCAGTTGGCTTATGTGTGTACGCTTGCCCTCACACCTGTGTGCAGTAACCAAGGTTACAAGGATCAAATGCAGGCACAATCGATCCCTCTTTTTCTCTCCCTCAGATCTGTCTCCCTCAACTGATAAATCCTGTCAGAACAATAAAAAAAATATAAGACAGCTGAGCTTTTCATGAAGTCTCACATGAAAGTTATAAGAGGTAATAAATCACTCCGAATTTCATCAAAGCGACGCATGTGCGTTCCAATTTCAGAGAGCCGGGGTGGAGGAACAGTATTGCTGATTTGATCAGCAGACAAGGAGCAGGACAAGGCGGTGTGTCGTATCCGTGTGTCTTTTCTATCAGCAAGGGCTCGTCGAGGTTTGAAATCTTGAAGAATCCAAACTCTGCATGAGAGCTACTAATATCTCCACACCATTAGCAGGGGAACAGAGGGGAAAAAACGGAAGAAGAGCAGTGTTATAATTAAGGCTTCAAAAGAGTTCATGCATCTGGAGCTAAATATTACATGTAAAGATAAAGTGTAGTAGACATTGATTGGTGTCTTTGTCAATATGATGTGTGTCGATGTGCTTTTACGGGAAAAGAGTGTGGAAAGGGAGGGCTGAGCATGAAGGACTCTTTTAGTATTAGCAGGGACCTCAAATGAGACTGTAATTGCGGAGTTGCTTTGAGAGATGGGTGGCTGAGATGCATAGAAGAAATAGTCTCTTAAACACTCGTCAAGTTGCCTTCCTCCAGCACACCCACACCTTCATTAAGGTCTTGAGCAGTGGCAGCAATTATCAAATGCCGGCGAAGGCAGTCCTTGCTGGACCAAGGGAAGATTGTCAGTAAAGTCCACACTGAATGGACTTCTCAAGCCGTATCAAAATACTCTCCAGCCTTTGTTGAAGAGTTCACAGAAATGCTGTCAATGATTTCCTCATAGTTTGACTGTTTCAAAATCAACAGCAGTTCAGAGTATGAAAAGACAATGCAGAAACTCTAAGTGGATGTGGCGGAAGACGAAACTTGAAATCCACTATAGTATCTATAAAGACAGCCTTTGTGCTTTCAATGTGGAACTAGGCAAAGCTAGACAGTCATTCTTCTCAAACCTTATAAACAGTAACTTAAACAACACTCTGACTCTTTTTGCTACTGTTGAGAGACTGACAAACCCCCCAAGTCAGATTGCCAGTGAAATGTTCTCCGACAGCTAATGCAATGAGTTTGCTTCCTCCTTTTCTGAGAAGATCAATAATATCAGGAAGGCGATTAGCACATCCTCAAGTTATGCAGAGGTCAGACAGATTCGACCGCAATATCAAAAAGAAGATACTATGTCTGCTTTTGAAGAGATTGATAGCAACATTTTGGAAGAAATAGTACAGCACCTTAAATCGTCAACCTACTATCTTGACACACTTCCCACATATTTTTTCAAAAGGGTGCTAAACTGTTTAGAAGCAGATCTCTTAGAAGTGGTGAACGCCTCACTTCTTTCTGGGACTTGTCCAAACTCCCTGAAAACTGCAGTTCTTAAACCCCTTCTAAAAAAAGAGCCTGGGATGGTAATCAAATGGTTCAGGTCATATTTAGAAGGGAGAGGATATTATGTGAGTATAGGAGAGAACAAGCTAAATGATATTCGCTTAAATTCTGATTCTGGCAAAATATCAGTGCTGGTACTACTAGATCTCAGTTCTGCGTTTGACACTGTCGATCATAACATACATGAATGGAGTTTAACATGGAAGCCAGGTTCTTCCACAGAAGAAATTCAATTAAATTTTTTTATTTTAGTATTCTCACAATAACACTTTTTTTGGCTTTACTCTTGAATGTGATATCACAATTTATCCTTACTCCTTTGACTTCCAATGTAAGTTTATGTAAATATTTTACAGAATAAGGGATGAAGCCTAATTTGATTTTCATTATAACAGACGGCATTTTAAAGATTAACTTGAAGGACACCCAGGGCATCCCTTCAATAAATATTTAAATTGATTGATTGTATTTGAATATTGTTCTTCATAGTCACAAATTGTTGACTCCACTAACACCTAAAGTTATTTTCCCAATTTTTCCTTTTTTTCCCCAACCATCATTAAAATGTTGGACATCTCAGAAGCTCATATTGAGTGTGAATTATGCCATGCTGCTCAAATTCGACTGACGAGGAAAGACAAACTCATTTTCCTCTCCCTTAATGAAGAGTGAAATCCTGCCATTTTTTGTTGCTGCTGCTGTGTGCCAACCCATCCTCCCTTCAGACGGAAGCGTTCCAAATACATTTGGAGAGCTTCAGCATAGAGGACTGATGAATCACCAAATAGAGATATTATATTTAGACAGACGTAAGCTGAATTTACACACAGAGCAAAATACTCAGACCGAATCATTGTTATTAATGTGCTGCTCATTAACTATATTTCTGAATCTTTTGTTTATGCTTAGTCCTATCTAATCACATAATACATAAATAAATAGTCTATTAGTGTTAGCTTTGACATTGGTGTTATGTTTGCTTCAGTGAAGGTGGCATTGAGCATCACATATTATTATTTTCCACACTGCAATCTAAGATATTATGCTTTTAACCACTTAGATAAGGGTTAAATTACACTACACAGCCCTGCATCTTGAAAAACAAAATCTCTGATTCAACAAAAAAGTCCCAATATTGCCTTTCCAACATGTACAGTTTTTTTCACAAAAAAGAATGAATACAATCTGCAAAGGTGCTGAGAATCTGTTCAGATACTCCTTTTAATGGCAAATAACTTTATATAAATACAAGTTTATAAATAAATAAGCTGTTTTCACAAAATGTGTAATTTTTTTGTCACTCTTTGGGTATAGTAAAACACCCACATATTGGTCATGTGCACAATTTTTTCTGTCAATGTCTAAGCTTGAAATCAGGATTAGTCATAAAAAATATCTTCAGACTCATTCATACAAGTGAAAATCGGCTGAGAGTTGAACAAATACTTGAACCTGACTCGAAGGAAGATAGGAATCGTGTCTTTGTGGCAGGATTTTGTCTTTTCTGGTGATTAAGGGATAATAACAGGCTTCTTCACCTTACAAATGGTTGTCAAAAGCAAAAATGCTACAAAATGCACATCATATTTTGTGAAATGGTGTGACATTCAAGATCAAAACAGGCACTGTTTTAGAAATTGGTGCCCCAAAGTAAGTAAGAAACAAGTATCGTTAGGGTTAGGGTAGACTATGAATGGCGTGGACTCAACATTATGCAAAATTACCACCAGTTTGAGAACCACTGATATAAACTCCTCCTACTGTTTATGAAGTCCACAAGAGCATAGCTCAAAGGGAACATTCCCCCAGCAGCGTTCGTTGGATCTGCCATGCATGATTAGATGTGTTATTGAACTGATTTCCGAGCTGGAAATGAGTTGGCTTATTTTCATGGGCTTTTCCGATTTAAAGTGTAATTAGACATCTCTGGTATAGTTTATCTTTAGTTTGTGTGTGTGTGTGTGTGTGTGTGTTTGGTCTCGTAATACAATTGGGAGGAAAAATAATAGTATCAGTCCATTTCCGTATAGAAGGAAGTGATTAGCATTAGGTCCTAAAGAGAAAATGGATTTGAAACCATTTCCGCTTCACCAAGCTCTCCTGTTGCCCTTAAAGACAACGTTTCTGCTGCTTAAGAGGGCAGGGAATGTGCTCTTTTGCTCCCTTTTTCTGTCTGTCTCTCCTTCTTCCTCTTATTTGTGGTACAGTAATTATGACTCTGGGGTAAATTCAATGAACAGAATTTAATTTAAAAGAAATATTTGTGTACAGCATCATTAATTCATCTAATGATGGAGCAGAGCATTATAATCAGGCGTGTATCCAGACGAGTGGTGATGGTTTAGGTACCTGAATTGGAGTGCTGAAGCATTATTTTATTATGTAATTTTCATATTTTTAGTGGATCTGGTGCTAAAACATATGTAAATAATGCTATCAGTGGATACAATTAATTATTAAAAGCATTTATTCACCCGCATGTCATTCAAAACCTGGGTTTTGTCAGTGGGGTCAGTGTTGTTTTGGACCCCAGTAACTTTTACTGTATGAACAAAAACTATTTTTGTATATATATCTCCTTTAATGTTCAACAGAAGAAAAAAGTCATGCAGGTTTGTAACAACATGAGGGTGAGTAAATGACGACAGAACTTAATTTCTGTATGAGCTATCCTTTTAAACTACTTTCACACTGGGCCTTGATTCCTAGGAACAACTTTTATGGTAAATTTCTTTGTGAAACAGGCTTTAATGAATTTCCTCTCTCAATTTAGCATTTTTTTTCAAAGGCACATACCAGGTGAAACCCAGGCGTTGTGTTCCGTGCAAATAAACTGTATTTTTTCAATCACACATTTGACATCTGAATGGATTTAAGGGGAAGAGGAGGGGTAGGAGTTTGAATTCCTCCATGATTAGTCATTGTGGATTGCGCAAATATTTTCTTTGCCTTTTCCGTTTGCTTTTTTGAGTAATTCAATCATAGCCGGGTGAGATTTACCTGGAGTCACCATGTTGAATAACACCACTGTCACTTACATTAAACATTTGTCGTAATGCTGCTGCAATAAGCTGGAAGCTTTTTTCCTTCCATTACTGATGGATGAGACTGAAGTTATTATATTCAAAGAGGGAAAAATGATGTTGTCATGATGGCATGTGTTCCCCAGAGTCATTGTGCTGTCTTATTAATATTTATCATTGAGTTGTTTGGCACATGCTCTTATATGACCCAGCCCATAGAGCTGACAGCTGCTAATGTGTTTCAGAATCTACATACAATCTGGTAAACGCCGTATGCCATCCAGTGAGTAGTTTTCACTTGAGAGTTTTAAATTCTGTTTCTTATTTTTACTTCAATAATGGTGAAAGAATATAAAATAATTACTTCTTCAGAAAAAAAAGGTTTCTCCAGCATGTTGTCTAGACACTAAGCTGTTTATTGACTTAGGTCACTGTTGTATTTTTTTTAATTTTGTTCATCACTGTAGCTTTCATGGGGGACTTCCTGTTATAATGTGACCAAAGAATTTGAGTAATTAGGCCCAGACTTGCCCTGTGCAGAATTTCCGGCCCCTTGAAAACAAACCAGAAGGAAACAAGAGGAAAACATTTAATTGTATGTAATGAAGCGATTCCAACACCCACATGCAAGCCACATTGTTCTGTCTTCTCCCAGACAAATTGATTTTTAGTTGAATTACTGACTGTAGAATGTGTTACATGAAGCATTAGTGCATGTAATAATGTGAGGGGAGGAAAGGTCTAGGAAGAAAGAGTAAGGTTTACTCTTCAAGATGGCTGCGTTTAGTAACATGTCCCATTGAATCTTTTCGATTATGTGTTTACACTGTAATAAAACCGAGTTATGACCTCAAACATTACAGTTGCCTGGCATTCAGTATGATAGTTGAAACTTGGAAACATGTCGTATGAACAACCAGTCAGTAATGATACCAATTGAAGTATTCTTGAACCACTGATATCACATGGACTATTTTACCGATGTCCTTGCTACGTTTCTGGACCTGGGAACATTGCATTTCTGTCTGCGGAGGGTCAGAGAGCTCTCAGATTTGATCAAAAATATCTTAATTTGTGTTCCGAAGATGAACGAAGGTCTTCAGGGTTTGGAACGACATGAGGGTGAGTAATTAATGACAGAATTTTAATTTTTAAGAAAGATATCACTGAATGTAAATGAGTCATATGTGGATTCCGTTAGCGTTCTGATTGATTCAGTGAGTTGCTTCAGTGAAAGACTCATCAGATTGATACAAATTAGTAACTCTTGATTTCTTGAGTCTTTTCAAAAGATTTGGTAAAAGAATCAGTTCATAATATTTATTTGTTAGTGGTTCACACTAAGGCCCAATCCCAATTCTATTTTATACCCCTTCCCTTTGTCCCTTGAAACAGAGTGTCAAGGGGTAGGGGTGAAAATATTCCCCTAAGAATTGGGACACCACTACTATGACGTCACACGTCATCATTCGTCGTCTAGCTCCTACAATACACACACCTTTACTGGTGTGCTGGTGTGCATTAAAGCCTTTAATTACCGTTCTATATTAATGCGCTGCTAACTGACACACACACACACATATATATATATATCGGAGATCTCTCACATCCAGGAGCAAAGAAACTTGTCTACGCTGCCCCACGACTTTTATTAATAACAGTTTAAATATTGAATCGCTACATTATATTTTCCAGCAACGAGAGGATAAAATCACTGTTTTTGAAGTAAACTCACTCGTTGTAAAGAGACGCACAGACGCACATACACGCAACTTTCATCTCTCTCTCTCTCGAATTGGCAATATTTGAGAAAAAAGTTTAGCGATTTCTAATTATTGGGGGACTAGCCCCCCCTCAATGTCTATGGTGGTTATCGTCCTGATCAGACATGGAAATATGTAGGTCTGTAATGCTATGACGTTAGCAAACTTTAGCAATTTTTTGCAAACATTCCTTTGAATAACATGACCATAAATATGAACTTGCGATTGAATATAACTTAAAACAAATGATTACTTTTCATTAAAATCTTTATTAATGCCAAAAATGCTCACATTTATGGTTCTTTTTGTTTGCTCGGGCAGCCATGTTGCCGCGGTAGCCGGTTTACGCTGAGATAATTCATACCCCTTCGTTTGAAGTGTGGTCCTGAAAAATCTTTGTTTGAAGGGCTGTCTGGCCCTTCTCCTACCCCTACCCCTCCAAACAAAAGAGAATCGAGACACCCTTACCCCTTCACATGAACGTGCAAAACGGAGGGGAAAGGGGAAGGGCTAAGGGGTAGAAATGGGATTGGGCCTAAATCTACCATGCTGCATGTTTGTTTCGCGTGTGGCTTTTGAGAATAACTCAATAAAAAAAAGAACAATTTTCTTCCATTAATTAGGAGTACACAGTCATTTTCATATAATTCAAACAGCAAACTCAATGGAGCTATTCTGTTTTTTAAGAATATTTTTTAGAATATCAGTTTTTGATATGAGTAAATTATGGTTTGTGGTAAACATTTACTTGAGGACACTTTTCCTGTTTGTTTCCTCTCAACATACAGTAAATGTCACACAGCCATACCTGAAATGTGAGTTTTGAAACCATTGCATGATTTTAAAAATGCAAGTTGCTAGCAAGAGATTCAGCTATCCGATTCATCAAGTTTGTAAACTCACATACTTGCATAGTTGTGGTCTTTATGTAGCAAATGCCAATTAATATCTTGAGTGAGGATCTGCAAGGTCGAGGTAGATTGATAATGTAGTTAATATAGTCAGCTTTTGATCATAAATTTGTTTTAAATTCCGATATATTAGCAACTTTAAGGCAGTGACAACCTTCAGTTTGAACTTGAGCTTCATGATTTAATATTTTCAATAATAGTTTTACTAGATAACATCTCGTCAAATAAGTGGAAGTGCCAGAGAAAGAGGAAAAATACAATATCCTTTTCCCATATGAATGATGTCCACTTACTGAGAGGGGTCATTACTCGCCAACGAACCTCAAGGTTATGAAGATAAATCACTTATTCTAAACATTAGGACTCCTTCCTGGACTAATTTCCTGGTCTCTGTGGTTCATGGCTGTTTAAAGTGTCGAGTCATCAAATTTAAGGACTCTTTTGAGAGTTTCATCCCTATCAACGAAAGGGTAATGAGATCCAGCACCTTGCTGATAATCACACACCGGCCAGAACTTGGCATCACCAGCCTCACCAGTCAAAACCGGGAACTTCCTAGCCACTTACATGCTTATCAATGTCTAATATAATTGCATCTTTCGACTTAGGGGTCTGGATTGGTTTCATATATGTGGGAGTTATAGACATTTTTGTGTAGCTGTCAAATGGACTTTTCGCTTTTCCACTGCATGTTATGGCACGGTACGACTCGGTACAGTTCACTTTTGGGGGGTTTTCCACTGGGTACAGTATCTGGTACCTGGTACTTTTTTTAGTACCACCTCGGTTGAGGTTCCAAGTGAACCTTACCATTACCAAGTTCAGTGACGCAGATAGTGAGAGTATCGTCACTACCTGCGTCACTGAACTTGCGACACAGACACAACAGAACCGATAGATATAAATCAGCACAGCCAGCGAAGGATCGAACGCAACTGTTTTGAACAAGCGCACCTTTTTTAACAACCAAAAAGTGTCTGTTTCGATGTCTGTTGCAGAAGTATAGACGTTCCTCTCGTTGATAGCAGAGGAGCGGATCCAGCGAGAGCTTGATGGGGCGACGCGGAATGAAAAAGTTTTTCAGGAGTCGCGGCAATAGAGGCGGCACAACTATAACGACATGTGAATAATCCCGCACACTCTAAAGAGGTACTAAACTGTAGTGGAAACACAAACCGAGCCATGCCGTGCCGTTCCGTACTGAGCCGTGCCGAGCCGAGTCGTACCACGCAGTGGAAAAGCACCAATAGATTCAGTAGTTGTAGATGATTCTCAAGGGCACTGGAGATGTTCACACAATTTGTATGTTAAATGTGAATGGAACATGAATTAGTGCCATTATTGTTTTATTTATTTAACATATTGATGTAACGTACACTAATATTCAAATTTTGGGGTTGATAAGATTTTTAAATGCTTTTGAAGGAAGTCTCTTATGTTCATCAAAGCTGCATTTATTTGATGAAAACTACAGTAAAACTGTAATATTATGAAATATTATTACAATTTAAATAAAAATTTTGTGTAGGAACCTTTTGTAAATATAAAGTCCAGAAAACAGCATTTATTTGGGCATTGGACATATACAGTCATGTAAAAAGTTAGGACACTCTATTGAATGGTTTTCGGTATCAGGACATAATAAAAGATAATCTGGTCCTTGGCAGGTCATAAAATTTGGAAAATAAAACCTCAGATGAACAACAACACATGACACATCACACCGTGTCATTATTTATTTAACAAAAATAAAGCCAAAATGGAAAAGCCATGTGTGACAAAGTTAGGACACCCTATGATTCAATTGCTTGTAGATTAAAGTTTTGCAGTAATAACTTGAAGTAATAATTTTCTGAATGACTTTATCAGTCTCTCACATCATTCTGGAAGAATTTTGGCCCACTCTTCTTTACAACATTGCTCCAGTTTATATTCAAGTTTATGCACAGCTCTCGCCACAGCATTTCAGTCAGGATGAGGTCTGTACTTTGACTGAGCTATTGAAACACCTTGATTCTTTACTTCATTCTTTTCTTTTCAGCCCTTCTGTTGTAGATTTGCTGCTGTGCATGGGGTCCTGTTGCATGATCCAATACTGGCCCAACTTTAGCTGTCGGACGGCTGGCCTCACATTTGACTCTAGAATACTTTGGTATACAGAGGAGTTCATGATCAATTCAATGTCTGTGAGGTGCCCAGGTCCTGTGGCTACAAAACAAGCCCAAAATCATCAGCCCTTCACCAGCATGCTTGACTTTTGGTATGAGGTGTTTGTGCTGATATGCTCGTTAGGTTTTCACCAAATGTGCTGCTGTGCATTGTGGCCAAACATCTCCACTTTGGTCTCATCTGTTCAAAGGACATTGTTCTAGAAGTCTTATGGTTTGTTCAGATGCAACTTTGCAAATCTAAACCGTGCTGCCATGCTTTTTTCAGATAGAAGAGGCTTTCTTCTGGCAAGCCTTCCAAACATGCCATACTTTCCCCATATTTTTCTTACTGTATTGTCATGAATTTTATAATTTAACATGTTAACTGAGGCCTGTAGAGTCTGCGGTGAAGTTCTTGGGTTGTCTGCCATTTCTCTGAGCTTTACATGGTTTGGCCTTGTGGTGAATTTCCTGGGACATCCACTCCTGGGAGGATTGGTGTCTGTTTTGAATGTCTTCCCCTTGTGAATAAACTTCCTCACTGTAGAATGATGGAAATGTTTGATGGAATTGGTCAAATTGTTTGCAAATAGCCGTAGTACTCTTCCCAGATTGATGGCAGCAACAACTGCTTCTCTAAGATCATTGCTGATGTCTTTCCTTCTTGGCATTGTGTTAACACACACCTGAAGGCTCCAGACCAGCAAACTGCCAGAACATCTGCTTTTAAAGAGGTGCTCACACTTGCTGAAGATCAGTTCATCAAAGGCATTTGATTAGCAGAGCCTGACTTACCCTCTTAATTCCTATGTTAACAGTAATGGTGTCCTAACTTTGTTACACATGGCTTTTCCATTTTGGCTTTATTTTTGTTAAATAAATAATGACACTGTGTGATATGTCATGTGTTGTTGTTCATCTGAGGTTTTACTTTCAACATTTTAAAACGTGCCAAGGACCAGATATTTTTTCACATGACTGTATATATAAATGTCTTTATTGTCACTTTTGATCAATTTTATGCATCCTTGCTGAATAAAATCTTGCTGACTTATATAGTGTATTTTCTTAATGACATGATCGATATAGGCATTATCTATATCTTATCATTCAGGTCCAGCTGCCATTCACAGTGTGACTTTTCTGCTATTGCTCACATTCACAATATGCTTTAAGACAACTGTGAGAAGCTCAAGGGAAGCAAAAGAGACTTTGTCTGCCAATTTTGATCTTTAGATAGTGTTTCTTTAGAAAAATCATCACTTACACACTATTTGATCTCGTATTTTGTAAAATTTGTTTCTACTGTTTGTTATTTTCACCTCCTTTTTTCAAGGATGCCTCTCGGGAACAAACGTCCCCGAGTTCTAGTTCTTTTCCTCATTTTTTTTAATGACAATAAACAACGTAGTTGGAATTTTAATTTTGGTTGTAATGTTTTGAAAGTCTGAGGGACCGTGTTTATACGTGAGGTTTGTGGAAGGATATCGGTCTCAGGCAGAGGAAGTTCTTCTTCAGGAACACAATGCAGACAGGCACACTCAGGCTAAATGAATTATCACGGGGCTATTTTTAAGCTAAAGTGTAAATGCAGTAATCCTCCAAGCAGGAGCTGAGAAGAGCCTAAATCCAGTGGCACATCAGGGAATATTCCTCATCTCTGCTCAATCTCTCCCCCTCTCTCGTACTTTGTGTGTCATCATTCTCATTTTAAATTAGGGAAGGTGTTTTTATTCCCTCTCATGTGAACGCTGAATGTAAATTCCATTAAAAATATCAGTACCCCACACATCGCAAAAGAACAATTGAAGTTAATTGATTAAATATTAAAAGACAGTTAAAATGTCATTGCAATGGCGCCACCATTGTCAGAGCCAGATTGGGAAAAACTCACTTCCTGATAGCATTGTTGGTTTGCACACGCATTGTTTAGGACCCAATTCACTAAAGGAATCTAAATATGTCTACCGTTGTTCTGCTTTTTTTAATCATTTGTTGAATTATGGATCACCTGCTTTTAATTGACACTAATAGCACAAGGTGAAATCTATAGGCCTTATATGCATATGTGCACTGAAAAGAATGACACTCACTTTATTTAAACACAACACAGTGCTATTTTAGTATACATTTAAAATGGATTGCAGGTGGTTTGTGAACAAAAAAGTGGTGCAAAGTTTTTAACATTTACCCCTGACTGTTCCTTTGTGGCTGTTGCACCTTCTTTAGAGAGTTTGTTGTATTTTTGTGTAAGATTCAGCCTTTACTAATGAAATCTAATAGCGCATAATGGTGTGCTGTTAATCATCAGCTGAAGGTTGGTTTTACAAGGTTAACGATGGCTGGGAGAGTGTATTCTCATGTGGGCTCAGGTCCTTGGGTATTTATCAATGTCAGTTAAGGGCGAGCGGCATGCTCCATTGAAACTGCGGCCATAAACTGCTACAGCATCCCTATTGGAAAAGTTACAAAGGTCTTTGGAACCGTTCATGGACTTTTTGTAAAACTTGTGAGAAGCTGTGCTAAGTTTTTGCATTTGATTTTTAATGTTTTTCTGTTTTTATTTTAGTAATTTGCATCGTCTTACAGTAACAATTGCTTATAGTCATGAATCTCTAGATGGTGTAGGCTGATAGGTCCTTTAAATGCACTCTGCTAGCTATCACATCATTTCCTACTCTGATTCTACTGATGAGACTGTTGCTCAGCATTTAAATAGTCAGGTTCAGTGCTTGCTGTAAGCTGGTCCTGCTGTGAGCTATCAGAGTTCCTCCTAAATCCTCCACTTCCCCCAGCTCCACCTGTCTAGATCTGCGACAGGATTTATGTATGCCTAATGCCTATATTTACCATATATATGAGAAAGAAAAGTAGAGAAACTAGGAGAGTAGGCTGTAGAAGTCTAATTTTGTTCATCCCCTTCTCATCATTTCATGATTCGCAAGTCTTCACTGCCTTGTGGCCTGCAAATCATAGGATACTGTTGTGCAGGAGAGAGGAGTAAAGGCATGGGAGATGCACAGGCATTTGATGTGAGGCACAACAGAGCAAATGACTACATAAATAGACCCATTTATTTCACCTAGTACAGATACGGCGATCTTTTGTTTGTTGTTGGAAATCAGGGCAGAGAGAAGAAAACGTATAAGTTGCAGCAGAACAGGACGACCTATTTACGCCTTTGCAGTGTACAAGGAAGAATGCATTGAACATGTTGTACTTACTGTAAATGTGGTAGTCTGTAAATGTTTTTTCCTTGCAGGCAGAAATTGCAGAACTATACAGGGTACAGTGTGACAGATGGGACCTATGGACAAAAAATATATATGTGTGTGAACAGAACAGATGCTGCATTAGGGTGTAACTAGTGATGCGGACATAAATTCATCAAATTCAAATCTCTTGAAAATAAACCTCAGATGACATTTTGAGGATGAATTGATCACGTTATTATTTGAAAATGAATGATAAATTGGCATTCCAGCCATGCTAAAATACATATTATTGCTTCAAGCTGAAATTACTCTGTAGGATGATATTTTATTATGGAATTTATGTATGGGTCACGAGCTTGATGGGTCTTCTTTAATGTGCTATTTTTTATATAGTTAATAATTTATATTAACTGTTGATACAATTTAAAAGTTTGGGGGTAAGATTTTAAAATAAGAAATTAATACTTTTATTCAGCAAGGATGCATTAAATTGATGAAAATTGACAGTAAAAAGATTTATAATGTTACAAAAGACTTCTGTTTTTATATATATATAAAATGCTGGGTTAAATACAGCACGGCACTGGGTAAAATATGCACAAACTCAGCGATTGGGTTCTTTTGACCCAACGGTTGGGTTATTAAATGTTTAACCCAACCTTCTGGATACTAACCCAAATGATGGGTCAAAACAACCCAATTGCTGGGTTTGTCCATATTTTACCCAACGCTGGGTTGTATTTAACCCAGCATTTTTTTAGAGTGTACAAATACTGTTCTTTTATTAATTTTTTATAATTTGTACTGAAATAATAAGCAGCAAAAATGGTTTTCAACATTGATAATTATAAGAACCATTATTAATAATTGAGCATCAAATCAACATATTATTTTTCTACTAAAAACAGTAATGGCTGCTGAAAATTCAGCTTTGCCATCACAGGAATAAATAACATTTTAAAATATTATTTTAAATTGTAATATTTAATAATATTACTGTTTTCACTGTATCTTTAGAAAAATCATCACTTACACACTATTTGATCTCGTATTTTGTAAAATTTGTTTCTACTGTTTGTTATTTTCACCTCCTTTTTTCAAGGATGCCTCTCGGGAACAAACGTCCCCGAGTTCTAGTTCTTTTCCTCATTTTTTTTAATGACAATAAACAACGTAGTTGGAATTTTAATTTTGGTTGTAATGTTTTGAAAGTCTGAGGGACCGTGTTTATACGTGAGGTTTGTGGAAGGATATCGGTCTCAGGCAGAGGAAGTTCTTCTTCAGGAACACAATGCAGACAGGCACACTCAGGCTAAATGAATTATCACGGGGCTATTTTTAAGCTAAAGTGTAAATGCAGTAATCCTCCAAGCAGGAGCTGAGAAGAGCCTAAATCCAGTGGCACATCAGGGAATATTCCTCATCTCTGCTCAATCTCTCCCCCTCTCTCGTACTTTGTGTGTCATCATTCTCATTTTAAATTAGGGAAGGTGTTTTTATTCCCTCTCATGTGAACGCTGAATGTAAATTCCATTAAAAATATCAGTACCCCACACATCGCAAAAGAACAATTGAAGTTAATTGATTAAATATTAAAAGACAGTTAAAATGTCATTGCAATGGCGCCACCATTGTCAGAGCCAGATTGGGAAAAACTCACTTCCTGATAGCATTGTTGGTTTGCACACGCATTGTTTAGGACCCAATTCACTAAAGGAATCTAAATATGTCTACCGTTGTTCTGCTTTTTTTAATCATTTGTTGAATTATGGATCACCTGCTTTTAATTGACACTAATAGCACAAGGTGAAATCTATAGGCCTTATATGCATATGTGCACTGAAAAGAATGACACTCACTTTATTTAAACACAACACAGTGCTATTTTAGTATACATTTAAAATGGATTGCAGGTGGTTTGTGAACAAAAAAGTGGTGCAAAGTTTTTAACATTTACCCCTGACTGTTCCTTTGTGGCTGTTGCACCTTCTTTAGAGAGTTTGTTGTATTTTTGTGTAAGATTCAGCCTTTACTAATGAAATCTAATAGCGCATAATGGTGTGCTGTTAATCATCAGCTGAAGGTTGGTTTTACAAGGTTAACGATGGCTGGGAGAGTGTATTCTCATGTGGGCTCAGGTCCTTGGGTATTTATCAATGTCAGTTAAGGGCGAGCGGCATGCTCCATTGAAACTGCGGCCATAAACTGCTACAGCATCCCTATTGGAAAAGTTACAAAGGTCTTTGGAACCGTTCATGGACTTTTTGTAAAACTTGTGAGAAGCTGTGCTAAGTTTTTGCATTTGATTTTTAATGTTTTTCTGTTTTTATTTTAGTAATTTGCATCGTCTTACAGTAACAATTGCTTATAGTCATGAATCTCTAGATGGTGTAGGCTGATAGGTCCTTTAAATGCACTCTGCTAGCTATCACATCATTTCCTACTCTGATTCTACTGATGAGACTGTTGCTCAGCATTTAAATAGTCAGGTTCAGTGCTTGCTGTAAGCTGGTCCTGCTGTGAGCTATCAGAGTTCCTCCTAAATCCTCCACTTCCCCCAGCTCCACCTGTCTAGATCTGCGACAGGATTTATGTATGCCTAATGCCTATATTTACCATATATATGAGAAAGAAAAGTAGAGAAACTAGGAGAGTAGGCTGTAGAAGTCTAATTTTGTTCATCCCCTTCTCATCATTTCATGATTCGCAAGTCTTCACTGCCTTGTGGCCTGCAAATCATAGGATACTGTTGTGCAGGAGAGAGGAGTAAAGGCATGGGAGATGCACAGGCATTTGATGTGAGGCACAACAGAGCAAATGACTACATAAATAGACCCATTTATTTCACCTAGTACAGATACGGCGATCTTTTGTTTGTTGTTGGAAATCAGGGCAGAGAGAAGAAAACGTATAAGTTGCAGCAGAACAGGACGACCTATTTACGCCTTTGCAGTGTACAAGGAAGAATGCATTGAACATGTTGTACTTACTGTAAATGTGGTAGTCTGTAAATGTTTTTTCCTTGCAGGCAGAAATTGCAGAACTATACAGGGTACAGTGTGACAGATGGGACCTATGGACAAAAAATATATATGTGTGTGAACAGAACAGATGCTGCATTAGGGTGTAACTAGTGATGCGGACATAAATTCATCAAATTCAAATCTCTTGAAAATAAACCTCAGATGACATTTTGAGGATGAATTGATCACGTTATTATTTGAAAATGAATGATAAATTGGCATTCCAGCCATGCTAAAATACATATTATTGCTTCAAGCTGAAATTACTCTGTAGGATGATATTTTATTATGGAATTTATGTATGGGTCACGAGCTTGATGGGTCTTCTTTAATGTGCTATTTTTTATATAGTTAATAATTTATATTAACTGTGATACAATTTAAAAGTTTGGGGGTAAGATTTTAAAATAAGAAATTAATACTTTTATTCAGCAAGGATGCATTAAATTGATGAAAATTGACAGTAAAAAGATTTATAATGTTACAAAAGACTTCTGTTTTTATATATATATATAAAATGCTGGGTTAAATACAGCACGGCACTGGGTAAAATATGCACAAACTCAGCGATTGGGTTCTTTTGACCCAGCGGTTGGGTTATTAAATGTTTAACCCAACCTTCTGGATACTAACCCAAATGATGGGTCAAAACAACCCAATTGCTGGGTTTGTCCATATTTTACCCAACGCTGGGTTGTATTTAACCCAGCATTTTTTTGGAGTGTACAAATACTGTTCTTTTATAAAATTTTTATAATTTGTACTGAAATAATAAGCAGCAAAAATGGTTTTCAACATTGATAATTATAAGAACCATTATTAATAATTGAGCATCAAATCAACATATTATTTTTCTACTAAAAACAGTAATGGCTGCTGAAAATTCAGCTTTGCCATCACAGGAATAAATAACATTTTAAAATATTATTTTAAATTGTAATATTTAATAATATTACTGTTTTCACTGTATTTTAAACAAATAAATGTGACATTGGTGAACCTTCAAAACCATAAAAAAAATATTTTCAACCCCACATTTCAAATGTTAGTTTAGGTTATATCAATATGTGACCCAACGGTTGGGTTATTAAATGTTTAACCCAACCTTCTGGATACTAACCCAAATGATGGGTCAAAACAACCCAATTGCTGGGTTTGTCCATATTTTACCCAACGCTGGGTTGTATTTAACCCAGCATTTTTTTAGAGTGTACAAATACTGTTCTTTTATTAATTTTTTATAATTTGTACTGAAATAATAAGCAGCAAAAATGGTTTTCAACATTGATAATTATAAGAACCATTATTAATAATTGAGCATCAAATCAACATATTATTTTTCTACTAAAAACAGTAATGGCTGCTGAAAATTCAGCTTTGCCATCACAGGAATAAATAACATTTTAAAATATTATTTTAAATTGTAATATTTAATAATATTACTGTTTTCACTGTATTTTAAACAAATAAATGTGACATTGGTGAACCTTCAAAACCATAAAAAAAATATTTTCAACCCCACATTTCAAATGTTAGTTTAGGTTATATCAATATGTTAAACTAATTGCACTGATTCATGTTCCATTCACATTTAAGCAGTACACTCTCCACTGCTGCAGTTTCTGATCCAATCAAATGGGGAAGAATAGAACTACAATAATCTAACTTCGGAGTTTGTGAGCATAGCCTCGGGTCATTTGCGGAAACAGAAGTTGTGCATGTCAGAGACATCGTAGAACCCTTCCAGTCGTCCAATCAGAGCACATCTTGGCTGTACTACAAAGGGAAGAGCTGTCAATTTTTGGTGGAGCTGCAAAAGCTCAGGGTTATGTTAGGCAAGGAGGAGAATCTGGCGTTGAGGCAGGCGAGGGTTGTGCTATGATTCAATAACACTGGTAAGAACTCATTATGAATGCATAGGTAGCCTCCAGCTTCTGTTTCTCCTGAGCTTTCCAGGATTCCTGGCGCTCCATTTTTCTCTCTCTTCCTCTCCACTCTCTCCCACACCATTCTCATAGCTCCTCGACTGATGTATTTGAATCCGATCTATCGTTTCGACTAATGCTGAGAAAAACTGATGTGAAATAGAGAAGGGAAAAGAACTAATGTCATCTTTTTCCCCCTTTAATGTGCTATAAATCACATCAAGGAAAGGTTGCATTGATAAACATCTGGTTCTTTTGTTAGGGGTTCAAGTATTTTATAAAAGCAGGCTTGCTGCACTGAATCCAAGCTACAGGAATGCAGGTTTTTCATCGAGAGCCCAGCAGCAAGAGCAGATCTCATTGTTTCAGAATTGCCTTGCACAGAGAGACAGAGAATGGAGCGGGTCCGCGGTACAGTTCTCCTGCTGTCACATTCAGCCTGTGATAATTAATCGGAGAGAAGAGAATGAATCAAAAGAACGGAAAAGGGGAATGACTCATTTGTAGTGTTTTTTTTCTCAGCTCTTGTTCAGTCTGGCTGAGATCACTCTGTTAAAGGGTATCCGTTGAAATTGTGATACAGTGATATTGTTCTAGTTTCAGACATCCAGGTTCAAGGTTGACAGAATCATTTTCAGTAGAAGAAATGCAATAGACCATTTTTGATACAATTAAGAGTGCATGATCTAAAATTACATTTAAAACCCCTTACAAAAATATTACTATTATGTGGTGATGGTACTGAATGGTTGCCATATTTATATACCAATCTGGCACCTCAAGAATACCATGGTACTACCAAGGCAAATGTCCGTGTGTGTGTGTGTCTGTGTGTGTGTGTGTGTGTGTGTGTGTGTGTGTGCATTTTAAAAAGTGTATTTACAGGCTACTTTAATCCAACACTTACAAGTATCAAGAAATACCATGGTACTACCATATTGTTTGACATTTACCACAGTGGTTTTAAGGTGTTTTTATAAGTACCTCTGAGTACTACCTTCCCTTACAAAAATTATTTTTATTATAGTAAAACTGTAGGATCCATGTTTTTGGCGTATTGATTACCATTTGTATAACCACATTTTTATCATGGTTTAACTATTTTTTCATAAGGGTAGCATCCATAAAATACATGGTATTCCCATGGTACTTGTTACTTTTTTGTTAGTGAAGATGTCTTTACTGTACATCAGTTTTATTCATTTTTTTCTATGATGTTGATGGCCGTAGAGCAGTACCCTTTGGCTAGATGTAGAGATGATTGTGTTTGTGTGTGTGCGTTGTTGTGTGTTTAAATATGTACCTGTCTCTGTGCAGCATGTCAACACTCCTGACCAGGAAAATTCCTGACCTTGATTTGCAACAAACAAAAACAAAAAACGGGCGGCTTTATCGTTCAGCTGAACCTCCAGAGCCACCTCCCTCTTCCCCCTTTTTCAACAACAGCGTCGTATGCGGCTGTTTGGGATGGAGAGCCTGTGTACACTGCTTTGACAGCTTGTCAGGCTATCCCATGATAATGAATTTCAAATGCTAGATATGCTCTCTGTAGCCAGCAGCCATTGTGTTCTTGGACTGTTTGTGCTCTAACAGTGTGATCTACATGGGCTCATGTAATGTGTGTGTGTGTGTGGATGCTTAATACAAGCTATAACACACCGTGATTCATACATAAGGTTTATTATGGTAAATTCATACTCATACCACTATCTGAATGTCACAGATGTCACATGCCAGTTAAATCGTGATGCATATCGTACTTTGCTTTTGGCTCTTCATTTTTGTCTTTGTCTTTTTCTCTCTTCTCCCTGTCTTTCACTTCTAAAGGTCAGATGAGCTTCTCTGAGATACTGAATGCTGGGATAGCTATCGATTCACCACTGTAACCACCATTTTGTGTTTTCTTTCTCTTCCTCTTTTTCCATCTTCTTGCACTCTGTCTCTTTTATTCTCTTTTCGATCTGGACTCTTTTTATGTACATATCAGTTCATTCGTTTGTTTCTACACATGTGCTTTATGTTCTTCCCCTCATTTTTATTCCCCCTTAGTATGTACTTCTCATTTACTTTCCATCTCAGGTTTCATCTCAGATGTTTCACATAAAATTCTCCTTTAGGAGAATAAAAATAGAAGCAAATTGTTGACAGTGAGAATATAGAGCTTTAATGTGGCGTTAATTTAATATAAAATATAATCTTATTTTAATATTGAATATAATATACTACTAATTAATACTATTAATTTCTAGTAGTTGTTTGATGAGAAATATTTGAGTTCATCTTGAAATATCTATTGACCGAAGGTTTTAGCATCTTGACAAAACTGAGTGCATCTTCTTTTTATACATAAATCTGATTAATAAGTGGGACATTGTTGAGATATTTTCTGATCCACTAGAGTAGTGAAAATAGGGTTCTTTTTCTCAGTAGGAAAGTCTTCTTTTGCTCTACATTTTATTTTAATTGGGCTTTTAATGCTAATAGGAAACTCTTTTATTGCTTAATGCATAATGACATTACGGTTTTCTACTTGATGTTAGAACATGGCAGAGTTTTTCTCTCATTCAGGAGGTCATAATTCATACTAAAGGTGTTCAGTGGTGTTCAGTTCTGGGCTTTATGCAGGCCGGTCAAGTTCTTCCACTCTAAACTCTATATGGACCTCGCTGTGTCATGGGACTGAAAGGGCCCCTGTTTTGTCTTAACTGGAATTAGGAAGTCTAGCCAAACCCATTAATTAGAGGGCACATACTTTTGGCCAAGTATCGTATTAAAGATATCTTATTTACGACAATCCTCCACTCCCTTATTCTCAGCAATCTCCTCTGAAATGTCTCTGTATTAATTTTCTGTCCATTGTTTGTGTTTGTGTTCCTCATGTCTTTTCTTCCTTCTGTGTTTTTCCTCTGCAGCCTCTCTGGAGAGTTCACCGTAACTTGAGCATTCCAGGAGATCCTCCGTTCCTTGTCCATCTTCTCAGACATCCACAGCACACACCAGAATGCGGTCTTCCTTCAGTCTACTTCTCTCAAAACTCTCCTAAAGCAGATCTAGACCCTCCCTCTGATCAAAACAATCCTAAAAAAGACCCAACTGATCTTCAGTAGCTCTTTACAGCATATCAGTTCCAAATTCGAAGAATCGCCTGGACTACTGATGTTCCCTTTTGGACAATGTAAAAGACTTGCTGCTGAATTGTCTTGTTTGTTGTATGTAATCCTGAAGTGTAGCACTTTAACCTCTTTCTTCCTGCCAGTGTTCAGCACACACAGCCTGTTAGCAAATCTGACTAGCATGATGTTCAATGACACGCCCTGGACTTCCTGCAGATCGATCGATCTATCTATCTATCTATCAATCTATCTATCTATCTATCTATCTATCTATCTATCTATCTATCTATCTATCTATCTATCTATCTATCTATCTATCTATCTATCTAATCTAGGTAGCTAGGTAGATAGCTATCTGGCTAACTAGCTATCTAAATGGGTAGCTATCTAGCTAATTAGCCATCTATAGCTAACTTGTCTATCTATTTAGTTAACTAGCTAGCCAATTAGCTCTCTGTATAGCTAACGTGTTTATCTAGCTAGCTATCTGTTATTGAAATATACATTTATAGCTAGCTATGCAGCTTATTAGCTATCTAGATAGGAAAACAAGCTGTCTAGCTAGCTTTCTTTACCTGTAAACATTCGAAATAGCAACATGTGGACTCCACCCTTTGCACGTCTAAATATTACTGGTCTTTTCCTCTCTCTTGTGTCTGCCGTCTCTTAGTATAATGTAAACCGTCTGGTCAGCTTGCTTGGTTAGTCGTCTTTATGTCTTTGTATGTCCCCGAGCTTGAATTCCTTCGCCATCCATCAAAAGCTGAACTGAACTGCACTGTGACTGTGACCAGGTCTCTTAAAAAGACAAGCTCACCCTTCCACAGTGAGCTGTGTTCCACCCCAAATCCTTCTTTCATTGCCGGACCAAATGCATTATACTGTCATCTCTTGATCCGGAGCCAATCTTGGGGTTCGACTCATGGTGGAATTCAATTAGAAGGCAGGATGAAGCAACTGAGCTCGGAGCTGTGAAACTGCAAAGAATCAGAAATGGGAGACGATTCTTCTTTCTTCTTTTTTTTGGTTATGAAGGCAGGAGAAAGAAGGGGAAAAATAGATGACATGTCTCTCTGAAGTCTCATCCTGCCATTGGGAGAGACAGGGAAAGGAAGGGAATGTACTTTTAGGCATGGAACGGCATTATTAAAAAGTGTATAAACCAGACAGAGTGTTATTTTGGAGAAAAGAGGATGCAAGATGCCTGTCACTAGGAGCCTTGAACTTTCCATTCACTGTATCTTTTTGAATAGAAATCCTCACAAAGGCATCACTGTTAATATGACATGGCCATTCACTGTTACCTTTTTAACTTGGAAGCACATGGAAGTACTGAAGCAAATGAACTGTGTCTTTGTACCCTTTGATCATTGTCACCTTTGTATCAAACCTCCATTACTTACAAGAGCCTCAGGCATCAACAAGGCTTCTCACCACAAAGAGACTTACCACAATTGTAGCATGACTCCGCAATATTGCACACCTTCCACAAAGGTGCCGACACGGTCGCCGATAAAAGTCCATGACAGCGCAGACCCGCCATTGATTAGCCAGAGTGGCTCCGGTTGTTTTTTAGGGCAACAGTAATAGGTTACATGCTGCCGATCGTAGTATCCGGCCATGCCTATGATGGAAGGTTTGCCTTACAAGATGCTTTAGATTGCAATGAGATCCAAAAATTGAGTGCTATCGATTAGACCTTGTCGATTAGATCTCATATTGGCTCTTGTCTGGCTCACAGGATGGAGTCAATACTGGGAATCTGGGGGAAAGCATGTTCCAATTAAAAACTAGCTACCATTTCATGCCTTTGTGGGGCCTTGGTGTTTTTTATAGCTTAGAGAGGGCTCAACGCCAGAGGCTTTTGATGACTGAGGGAACTTGTGAAGGGCTGAGAGGGTGAAAACTGAAATGGTCATTGGTTTTATAGCTGCTAAACTAGTATAGATCTCACTATATAGAGAATTTGTGGTTCCTTAGAGAGATGTTTTTAAAAGGAAATCACATTTTGACTCAAAATGGGTTCGTCTTGGACAGAGTCATAGTAGGAAGTGACAAACATTACGCAAGCAACTCTATATCAGCTCTAAAAGACACTGAACGAGAGTTTGTGTTATTGTCATGTGGATTCGATTATTAGATGGCAAGATGTTCACCCACGAGGGGTTTGTTTCTGATGTGAACTTTATGAGACCATCTCATGGTACATTAACCGCAGAGTTCAATTCAAATTGTTCAGCAAAAACTCAATAGCTACATACTGTCGATTCAGACTCTTAGTTCGCCTTAGGGTGTTTTTGTTATTTTCTAAGAAAAGTGCATAGGAATTATTTAATTTTTTAAAGATTAAATTTTATAGCATATACTACAGCTGTACAATATACAACAATATACTAAATTGTGTTTGATAATCACATAAAAAGATACATAGTAGTACTTACATATTAAAAAATATATATATATACATTTCTTTGATACACGTCAGGATCAAATAACAGTGATTCAGTCATTCTCATGAGAGTGCCCACAAAGAAAAACAAAAAGGCAAACACTAATGGTCCTTTTTGATCTTCAAGACGGTAGACCTTGAAAAAGCAAATTCATAATAATTAAGGCATGGATGTGCAAGGATAATAAACGAATAAACATTCACCCTCCACTCTTTTATTTGTGAGATTTGCCTTTTGATCCACATAGACTCCAACACTTCTTTGAGGAATAGAATATGGCTTTTGTTAGATACACATCTCTCTGCCAGTGTAGTTCTATCTGAGATAATGTAAAAGTGTGTTAGATTGGCGTTCTTACTCTAAAAAGTTGTACCTTTGACTGTGGAGCTGAATTTTAGTGGATTATTAATGCCCACACATGTACTGATGTTGTTCGCGTTGGTTCTTTTATCAGCTCTGAACTAGATTGGAGAGCTCGACACCACACCTGCACACAAATCAAGTGAACGTTAGCCTCAACTGCACAAAGTACTCATGAATATACTGAGGTTATTTTTTTGCATCCACTATATTGTTGATATATTGATGTATTCATGCACACACATGCACCACCACACCGATATAAAGCTGTACACATTAATCTAAATAATGTCCATTACATTATTTAAGCCCATAGTACACTATGAAAAACAACTTTTGACACTATGCGGGCATGTTGTTACTACTGTGGTTATTAATTTCTGATGTTTTGAATTCAGAAGGCATGCAGACCAAACTCGCAGTCCCGTTTCTTTTCCTCTATCTCGATATAGTGTGCCTACTCATTAATATTCATCAATATGTTAATATTCTAATAAACATATTAATATAACAAAGCCATTCTTTGTGTTTTATTGAACCCAAGAACGATTTGAATCGGATACTTATTATGGCTGTTCGTTAGGTTGATTGTGCGTGAAAGGCTCTTTATTTAATTGGTTCGATTTCATGTTAATCAGAATAGATGAGGAGAGTGGATGACAAACAGGATGTAGTTCTTCAAGAGGGTTTAAATGAGATGTACAGCCAATAAAATGGAAGTCTGGTGTGTTCTGTGGCTGGTTTCACCGGCACGTTAATCTAGATTGATATTGACTGCGCTATGTCTTACACACACATATACAAGGCAGCAGTGAAAACGTCACCACACACACACACACACTTTGTTCTCTTGCTGACGGTAAAGATTCAGGGTACCTGGTGGGAGAGAGTGAGAGATGAACAGACGGAGAGATATGACAGCACATCACTCCACCTCAATCCCTCTGCTCACCAGCGACTCTACCTGAGACATTCTCAGCATTTTACAGCTCTTTCTTTCAGCGCATCTCTCTCTTTTTCTTCATATTCTTGACTGCATTTGCACTTGCTCTGTCCTCTCATATCTATTTCTGAGCTGTCTCCATATCTATCTATTTAAAATCCTTCTCTCTGCTCCCTCATACTTGCATGCACCGTCCCTCAATCGTGCCGTCTCTGTCACGACTATTAAAATTCAGCAGTATTGCAGTCTCTGTGTATCTATAAATACATACTTAAATATAATGTGTCAGCCTTCACTCTCCACCACAATTCTGCAGCACATATAGGCGATATATATGAGTATGAGCCTTCTGGGTAGCTACATCCCAGCTTTGCTCCAGGCAACAACACACATGCAGCCACATAGGCAAGTGTGACGGAATAATCAGAAACGCCTGCCGTCAATGATGGCCCATTACTAGAAAAGACAAAAAGTCTTCTCTTTTTTCACAATGCTCAACTCATTTGTTTTTCAAAATCTGACCTTTAAGATGGACTGTACTTGCTGCTCTTTTGCTAGTGATGAAATTGAACTTTTTGTACAGCGGTACATGCAGCAGATAGATATTTCAAGCAATATCTGCACTACTGTTCAAATGTTTTTGAAAGAAGAACATTTCTTATCATTATCCATATTGAAAAAAATTGTGCTGCTTAATATTTTGTGGAAATAGTGATAAAGTTTTTGTAGGATTCTTTGATAAATAGAAAGTTAAAAAATTAACTATTTTTTCATTAGATTGACCTTTATTTTCTTATTTTAGTTTTACCTGATGGCATTACATGATCACTAATTAAATCATCTTGTCGTCAGACCGTAACTTAATGCTTATAGATTATTAAAGGTTTTTTTATATAACTAAAATACATATTAATGTCTTATTATCTCAAAGAATATCTCATTATGTAGAGGCTATTTCAAAGAAATCGACTATGTCTTGACAGGAAGAAGTTAATATTTAAAAATAATTTTACAATAAATAATAAATCATTTTTAGAAGGTTTTAACAGCTTTCTCTACACTTATTTTCCAGCATTGTCAGGTATTTAAGAAAATGTAATTATTAAATATCAAATTAAATTATTTCCCTGGTTTGATTAATTAGTCAAAGGTTTGATTAATTTATAATTTTAGGGGGTTTTATCATCATTTTAGGTTTTATTATTTTGCTCATGTTTTCTGTCATATTACATAACTCTGTCACACAAATTAAAAGAAATTGTTTGGGATTTTCAGATAATTTAATTTGATGTAGATAATATTTCTAACTAGCACCACACACTTATCAATCAATCAATCAATCAGTCAGTCAATCAATAAATCAATCAATCAATGATTTCATGTTAATTTAAGATTGAAGATTTTATTTGTCACATACACAGTAATATAGAGAATATATAACCAGCAGTGAAATGTAAATCAGCTCCGCTCCATAGTAATGGACAGTATACAATATATTTAAACACAATAAATGTACAAATGAACAGGAATGTACAACAGAAGAATATGCAAAAGGTAAGTAAAGTAAGTAATTCTCATGTTTATATGCAAAATAGGTTAATGCCTGCAGACTGTCCGATTTCAATAGATGAATCTGAAATCTCATTCATTTATTCATTCATTCATTAATCAAATGTATTTCTGAATGTAACTTGCTTTAGATAAAAGCATCTAAATTCATTCATATAAATGATCCATATAGATAACAGACATACCAGAAATGCATTCAAACATGGACATGATGTTGCAGGCAGGACCACACACTCAGCTCAAGACAGAGGTCTGAGGCTGTAGGCCACACGGCTTCCATGCCTCAAAGCAAAACAATCATTATGTGATCAATGCGTAAATGCACTTTTGGTAGTGCGTGTGTTTTCTCAGACATAAAGGTAGCTATGCGAGTGTGTTTTGTGCCTAGAGTGAGTGTCCAGCCGAGGGGATGTCTGGTGGTACCTCAGCCCTTGTCAGAGCGACACAGTGGGCAGCCAAACACTTTCTCCAGCCTTCAGGCAGCGGTACAGATGGAAGGCTACAGTGATCCTGCTCATTAAAGCCTTGCACTGGTCACTAATGATGTCCTGTTCGCCTTCCTGCCCCATTCACTCTGTCTGCATTCTCATTCTTTTCTGTGTCTCTCACTCTCTCTTTCACACTTCATCTCTTTTTCACTCCCTCGACCAATGCGTAACTGCTACTGCGATTCTTTCGTGCTGACGCAGTGTGTCTTAATCATTCACACAAACACCAAGAAGACTGCACAGTTGCACCACAAAAGGGCACAATACAGGCTCTCAGCACATGGCATGAAAGCAGCCAGACAATGACTTAGTTTGACGGAACGAATATAATTTGTTTGGAAAACCATACTTGACCGAGGAAGTTCCTCAGCTTCTGAGTAAAAATTATGTTCCATGTCTTCAGTTATGCTTTTTGCATTTCTGCTGAAATCATGAGTCCACAAAAAAGATTTTTGCTACTTATTTTAATTAATTAAAATGAGCTAATGCAATAATTCTTGATCATTTTGTCACAACTTAAGTTCATTATGTTCAATCCACTTAAATTTGTATAATGTACGTTTACTTAATCCATTTTTGTTGAGGCATAAATAATTGTATTGCTTGCCGTTTGCAATTCTTTGCATGCAACCAAGCATGCTTTGGTTGTGACTTGATGGGGTGAGCAAATGTTGATATTAAATCTAATTTTATTTATTTTTGTGAGAAGGGAATGGGGGAGACCTAATAGTGCTTAATTTGTGTTGGATTTTAGAAGACTTACTGTTATGGATTACCATTGTGGTGAAGAGTGGAACTTTTGCTTCAAAGAGTGTTCATTTAGTTCCGTGAGAATTAGCAAGAAAATGCTTGTGAATTAACTGGTCTCTATTACTCTAGTACTGTATATGTTATTACAAAAACTAGCAGCTAGCATACAAATTCATAGTTTTCAGTCATATGACTGGCACAGAGACCTGGAGGGAAAAAATGCATATAACTGCAATGCAGGCCTGTCAATATTTTATCTGTTTCAAGCCACATATATTTAGATCACCTCTCAAAAGGGGAATAACAAAGATATGTGAACAAACTGCAAGTTTGCCATCCATATACAGCACCTGTTGCAGTATTTCAATCAATAAAAACAGTGGGGCATTCTGAAACACTAAAAGTGAAAAACATGTCCTAATGTGATATTGAAAGATCACATTCAAAATACACCTTATTCATGATGCATACTATGTACAAGAAAGCAGATGAACCCAGAATATGAAAGCAACACATTAAATTCAACATTAAGCTTTTTCTTTATAATGGTTTTCTATGGGAAAAAGCTTAATATGAAAGTTAGAAAGCTGCATTCATATGAACACATCCGCTTACCTTTATATATTATGCTTCATCAATAAGGTGTATAATGAATTAGCTTTTTTTTGGTTTAAACTAAATTAAAATAAAAACCGGCAATCAGGAAAGCCTTGTTTTGTGTGCTCCTAGAAGGATGTGAGGTCATGTTGGGTAAAGTGACAAAAAAGAAATTAACATCAGGATCACTTAAAAATAACTTCCGTTACATTAAATTTATATGAACAAATTATGCCTTCTCACAAATAATTATTAAATTAAACTGTGAGGAAAAAAGTGTTTGTCTCAATTGATTCATGTGGACCCAGCATGGAAATTCTAAGCAATATTTGGTGTATTAGCAAGATTCTGACGCAATTATTTTGTGCCTATGGTATATAGTGTGTAGAATTCATTCACGTTTTCAAATATCAAGAAAAATGTTTAGCTGCAGATGTTGCATAGCTTTATTTTTTTAAATGTCTTTTTTCCGGAAATGCCTAAAAAATGCATTTCAAAGTAAAAGGTTTTGACATAATGGATGATAGGTCATGAACGTATTCATGTTGCTAACTAAGCACTTTCTCAACACCCAAAGTTGTGGTTCATGGTGCAGCGTTCCTAATCAACACCCCCGTCATCGTCTTGTTTCACAACTTTTCCTTTTAATGATCTTCTTGTGCAATCATGAGTGATTTTCTCCTGGAGATTCCTCTGTGAGGACACGCGTGAGTCATCGGCTTCTGAAATGCTGGGAATTGTGTGTGTGTGTGTGGGAATGTTAGGAACAGGTGTTCTGGAGCAAAGATCTGGTGTGTCATCACTGGCACACCCTGCCTCGTTCTTTTTCTGTTTCTTTTTCTTTCCTATATCTTGAAACAAGTTTGTGCAGTTGTGACCTTTCTGGCCTATTGCCAGTCATAAACACGAGAAATTGCATGTTTTTCCCACACTTGTATCCAGTAGCGTGCTGAAATTAAAGTGCCTTCACTGCTTGGGAGTTCGGTTACTAAAACAAAAGCACTAAGCATAGATTCCTTTCTCTTTTCGCATATCAGGTTAATTGGAAACAAACATCAAAATAAAGTCAGAATGTCATGAGACATCTGAGGTATATAACTTAAAACAGGAAACTTAAATGCTAAATGTGAGGGGAAATAGTCATATGCTCTCTGTTTAAATCTAGATTAAAGACACATCTCTTTGGCCAAGCATTCAAATAATGCATCTCATAATCTTTTACTGCAGTTATATCTGATCAAATGCACATTATTATTCTTTAGCTTGGGTTAAACAAATCAATTTTGCTTGGTTGGAACAGCAGCTATATGCTAATTATGTCTCTATTTGTTTCTCTGTTTTTGCCACGTGATTGACATCCCGTGGTAACTAGGATTTACACAAGCTTCAGTCTGGATCCAGAACACCTGAGAAGAGATGATGCCAACCCCACATAGGACCTCAGATGATGCCAACCCTGAAACAACATACAGAACTACCAAATTTTGCTATAAGTTTGATTGCATCATATTATAATTGCTGTTAATAGTGTTCATCGTCTGTTTGATTACGTCTTTAATTGATTACGTCTTTAATTGATTTTTCCGTGCATTTCTGCCATATGTACATTAACTGACAGTCAGCACTGATAAGCTACCACTAAATATTGTAGAAACTTAATTTGCTGTAAAGTTGCTTTGCAACGATTTGTATCGTGAAAAGTGCTATACAAATAAACTTGAATTGAATTGAATTGATGATGGTGTGTTTGGATGTATCAGATTGTTAATGCTCCTGTCCTGTTGTGACAGCTAGTACATGTGTGGGCTGGATGCCATGCCCATTTTAGTGATGTGCCTGTGTTTGGAGAGAGAGCAGGAGGATGATCTTGGAGAGTCCGGGGGGCCAGCTGGAAGCAGTCTCAGTCCCGGGCTCAGCTTTGCCCCATGGGTATCAGGCCTGGCACAGTGTTGTTCTGCACCAGCTGGGACTAGGAAGGACAGAATGGGCAGTTGTCTGCGGCTGCAACATCATGTTAGCAAAGAGCAAGTTGTAAAACAACATTGATTGGGTTGTTTGATAGCTTAAAGCAAGAGCAATGGAAAGTTATTTCCAAAGCATTCATGTCTGTCAGTTGCTTAAATGTTGATCTTTTTCTCACACAAAGCTATTACATAGCACATATATGGACTCTGTCATTCATACAGTTTTATTTGTTTGGTTTGCACTGGTTGTGTCACTCCAATTCATAGTTTTCACTTGACACCACATCCTCATAGGAAATCCAGCCTGGAGGGCAAAACAAGTCTTTGCTGTGCTACCCACCAGCTATTTTTACCACTGAGTACTAGTGGTTTAAGACAGTGATATTAAAACACCAGATTAAATGTACACCTTATTGATGCTTCAGTCTGTACAGAGCTTGTATGTAGTATACAAGCTGTGCCCAGAATATGAACGCAATGCGCTTAATTGTATGTTCCCACATAAAAACCATAAGAAAAATGCTTACTGTAGCTTATTGCATTAAGACAGGACCAAATTCAGTATATATCTTATTAATAAAACATATATACAGGCAAGCATATGAAGAATATGAACAGAACACACAAAGTTTCATATTAAGCATTTTCACATGGAAAACAATATGCTTAATGTGCAATTTAACACTCTGTGTTCATATTCTGGGCTCATCTGCTTTCCTGTATTTAATATGAATCATCAATAAGATGTACATTGAATTTGATCTTGTACTTCCAGTGTCTTAGTATGTTAGGGCATGTTAAAAATGTTTTTATGTTAATGGTTTATAATGTCCTGCTGTTTTAAGTGATTAAAATACTGCGGCAAAAGCTGTATAACTTGTTTGTTCACATATTCTTTTTTCTTCTTTTGAGAGGTGATCTAAATAGTTGTGGCTTGTTCTGCAGTTCTATAGATGTCTGAATTCACAGTATTCTTAAAACAGTAAGGAAAAAATGCCTGGATGATCTACCTCTGGCAAAATTCTGATGTGTGCATCCAATGGACAGTCTATTATCTTATGAGGGCATGAGATATGTTTTGTGAAAACGCTGGTATGCGATAATGACGGCATGACAAATGTAGTATGTCCAAATTACATTCATACACATATAGAACATATTTTTTAATCGCCATAAAGTAAGGACTGTCTTTATGACTAAACATCCTTTTACACTGAGTCCGAATTTTTCGTATGCATTTTTTTTTTTCGCATACGTCATTCTTTCCTCTCAAAATGCATGCTACGGATGTAAAAAACACAGAAAATTGAACCCGATCTGAATTTTTTTATGATGGACAAAAGTTTCTGAGAGAGTGTGTACACATTATTGACAAAACGTGACGTTGTATTTATTTTTTAATGTCCGTGTGCAAGGACCTTAAGCCATTGAATCGTTCATTTAAACTAATTCAGTCAAAAACACTGATTCATTCAGGAACACAACAAATGAATGGGCCATTGAATAATTTACTCAAAATGTTCATTCATTCAGGAATGAAACTCCTGTGTGTTGCTGCAGAAACACATAGGGATGAGAAGATCTGACTCTCTTAGTTGACCTTGTTAATCAAAAGTAGCCTAATACATTTGATCATATTCCAAATTAGGAAAATATAAGGCAGCCAAAGATAAGAACATAAATGATTGTTTAGCTCCCGAGTCTTTTGATAATTTGGCATGTTACAGATGCAGTAAACTCACTGTTCCTGAATGACCTATCACTTGCACAATTAATTGTTTTGGATTTGTTTGGAACTACAGTATTTTCGTTGTTGGAGCAAAAACAGACAGAGTGTTTGGCAATGTTGTGTCTGCTGAAATGTAAGTTACCCAGTGCAAATTTTTTATCAAAATGGTGTTCGAAAGCACTTGCAGTCGTGTGGTTTTTCTGAATATCACCACAGCTGTGATCATCTGCTGCTTACAGAGCAACAGCACTCTTACTCTGCTTGCATTTTGAAATCTAGCAAAAAAAAGTAAGACATTGCAGCGTCAGTTGGATGTGTTCTGACAGCTCGTTCTGTCTCGTTTTTAATCTGCATTGAATGCAGAAACAGAAAGGGTGTGATGCGTTGTGGGAACTCCAAACATCTCCACCCACACCTTCCAGTGTCTTTATAGGTCAGCTGTATGACGCCCTCTGCTTCTCCCTTTGTCTTTATTCTCTCCTCTTTTCTGTTTCTTTTTTTCTTTCTTTCCATTTCCAAGCTATATACGACCCCCTTATCTCCTCGCTGGCTACTGATGTGTTCAGAAGGGATCTGTACCTCCCTTCCAAATGGGAGTGAAGGCACGCTTTGCCGGCTATTATATCACCCTGCCTTGTCATAATTGCCGCTGCCTCTGCCTCTAAGTGCCTGAGATTGTAGCAGTTTGTCGGGCTCACAATGATTAATTGCACACAAAACTGATTGCTCTAGTTCCCTTCTGGGCTGGTAGGTCAGACGCTATGTGATGGGTGCATCTTATTTAATGCATGGAAGGAAGCATGTCTACTTCCTTTTGATTTGTGGAAGTTTTTGTGGTTCAAATCGGCTAAAGTTATCCAGGTAAGAAAAGCTGATTGATTTCCAATGTAGTCTTTTTGTGAAATGTTTGGTCAAATCTACAGTCAGGTTTAAAAGTCTAAGAGCCAAATGAATTATTAATCCTGGAAATATACAGGAAGTTTTAAATATTTGAAACAAAGAAACATATTGATGTAAAATGTAAGAGAGGCAGCACATTCAGAACTATTTCTAGATGACTAATTAAGCAAATTTCTGACATTTATCAAGTGAACTCTTTGTATAGACAGTCAGATGTTCTTGCTTCTGTTGAAGATCAAAATACTCATCATTCTCAAATCATGCTGGATAAAATGATTATCAGGCTTTACGCAAACTTGTGGAACGCGTGCATTTGCCGCCATTAAAGCAAACTGAGAATAAACCAAATAGTAAGGCATTCTGAAATAAATTTTTTAGGTAAACTTTTCACTAAAACTCTAATAATTTGTCATGAAATGTGTTTCAATATATTCCAAAAAATACAAAATTGAAGCATCAAGCTTTTTGACCCCACTGTATCTTTTCTCAATTTTTGGGCCACTGATTTACAAGGACTCGTCAGATTCTCTCCATTCTTCATCTGTGACACTCTTGTGAGATTTTGAGGAACTTGTAAAGTCCGGCTGACTCACAGTCACACTGGGGAACAGCTCTAATTTCTATTTGATGGTCCTCAAACACTTTTATATTCTTCCTTCCTCCGAGGCTGGAACAAACGACGTTTCACATTTTATTCCCATCAGCCCTCTGGGTTTGGGTTCATAACAAAGGGAGTTGAATGTCAGATTCGACAGTCCTCAAACTGTGAAAAAAACTATCCGGACCTGGAGCTATGCTTTTCTTTCCAGCTCATTCAAAAAAGTTGAGCTCCATATATCATGGACGCGACCGTTTGCTGACCTGCGTCTTCACAGTCAGGGGCTGTCATCCTTATGAAGAATTTCTTCGGTGTTCCTGAGCAAACCTGTCCACAGACAGCATCTATATTTCTCAGAGGAGAAAAAAAAACCTGTTGTTTTTCTCACTCATCCTCCAATAGTGGCAGTCTGCGTTTACATGCTGTCTTTTCCTACAGTGCCAACTGGGCCTGATGCTGATAAATCATGCCCAGTGTGTGCTTTTATCATGTCTATGAGTGTGTGTTTAAGCACACCGTACCATGACCTCCCAGACCGCAGTGTTTACATAAAGCACAGCTAAAAGGTCAGAAATTCCTGGTTGTCCAGGGCATGAGGAATACCTGAGGCACAACATTTATGAGGCAAAGCTATGCAAAGGCAAAAGCAGCTAGAGTTGGAGGCTGAACTGTCTGGTACATGTATATTCTTTGTATCTGTAGTATGCATTTGTGCTTCCACATGCATATCTGTCTGTTTAGGGTTAAAATATTGATTTCCCAACCAATACAAGATTGATAAATCACAATCTTCATTTAAATATGGATATTGATGCCACAAAACACTTCCTGTTTAGTTTTGTTTTGTTTTGTTTTGCTGTATGAATTTGACAGCGAGAACAGTGCAGTGATTCACAGTCCGATTCTCAATCGAAAGACACTTTTTTAACCATTTTTTTAACCATTTTTTTAGTAAATCAAAAATATCCAGCGCAACCAATGTAGTCCTTCATTCATGAGTTGTTCATTCATCAACAAATGACTCTTGTGAAGTCTTATATCATTATCTTAAGTGATAGAATATTTGAGTAAATAAATAAATAAAGTGTGTGTGCCATTTGAACCTAAATGACAGAACAATGTTAATTGTTACATTTTTTCTGATTTTATATATTCTTTTATGGTAGTTTATAACTTTTATGGTGAGTTTATATTTTAATTTTACACAAGAAATGCAATATAAAATTTACTTTTGGTTTTGGTTTTGTTAATACATCTGTTAAATAAATAGCAGTTTGTCCCTGTTGTTATAATCATTATTATTATTATTATATTTTTTTTTTTTGCCAAGTTGTACAATTCCCTGTGTGATCTACAGCATAAGCTTGGAGAAAATGTATTTAACATGTAAACAAAATGGACATTATAAATGAAATAGGTCCAAATGAATCAGAAAATAAAGATCTTGTGAATCATAATCGAATCAGGAAATCTGTACAGAGACCCAGTCAAGACTGTTTTATTAATAAAGGTTACATGTCCAACAAAGAGCAGAGGAAACAACAGATGCCAAAACACTCCCATACTCCTTTTTTGTTTTGTTTTTAGCTAAGTGCTTTTAGCAAGCACAGAGGCCTTATGTAAGTTGAATGGTTTTAGCAGAGGACCGTTGGTGTTTATTGCGGTGTATTAACGTAAAGAGCAGATAGTCTTGTCAGCTTGCCCTCAGTCCGATCTCTTCTCAAGGAGCCAGCTTTCCTTCACACTGCCAGAGACAGATTGAGAGTGTATATTTGATGGACGCTCAATGGAAAAAGTGACTAAATGTGGCGAGGGAGGTTGATCTGGTTGACAGCTCTCAAGTTAACTTTGTTGTAAAATCTATAATTTGCTTCGGTAATGCATCGGTGATGAAAGGCTCCATGGCATATCATAGAGAATAGTCAGTGTTAGTGTAATTGGCATGCTCGCCTCGGGCACGCTGTCACTGCCTCACAGTGTAGAGCTGAAATATTAAAGCGACAAGAGAAAGTCGCTTTTACACAGGAACTGCACAGGCAGTTCATCAAAAGAGAGCTTTTA
>NW_015505328.1:1309986-1321362 GCF_001515645.1 Sinocyclocheilus grahami | reverse complement strand
AAAATATTGATTTCCCAACCAATACAAGATTGATAAATCACAATCTTCATTTAAATATGGATATTGATGCCACAAAACACTTCCTGTTTAGTTTTGTTTTGTTTTGTTTTGCTGTATGAATTTGACAGCGAGAACAGTGCAGTGATTCACAGTCCGATTCTCAATCGAAAGACACTTTTTTAACCATTTTTTTAACCATTTTTTTAGTAAATCAAAAATATCCAGCGCAACCAATGTAGTCCTTCATTCATGAGTTGTTCATTCATCAACAAATGACTCTTGTGAAGTCTTATATCATTATCTTAAGTGATAGAATATTTGAGTAAATAAATAAATAAAGTGTGTGTGCCATTTGAACCTAAATGACAGAACAATGTTAATTGTTACATTTTTTCTGATTTTATATATTCTTTTATGGTAGTTTATAACTTTTATGGTGAGTTTATATTTTAATTTTACACAAGAAATGCAATATAAAATTTACTTTTGGTTTTGGTTTTGTTAATACATCTGTTAAATAAATAGCAGTTTGTCCCTGTTGTTATAATCATTATTATTATTATTATATTTTTTTTTTTTGCCAAGTTGTACAATTCCCTGTGTGATCTACAGCATAAGCTTGGAGAAAATGTATTTAACATGTAAACAAAATGGACATTATAAATGAAATAGGTCCAAATGAATCAGAAAATAAAGATCTTGTGAATCATAATCGAATCAGGAAATCTGTACAGAGACCCAGTCAAGACTGTTTTATTAATAAAGGTTACATGTCCAACAAAGAGCAGAGGAAACAACAGATGCCAAAACACTCCCATACTCCTTTTTTGTTTTGTTTTTAGCTAAGTGCTTTTAGCAAGCACAGAGGCCTTATGTAAGTTGAATGGTTTTAGCAGAGGACCGTTGGTGTTTATTGCGGTGTATTAACGTAAAGAGCAGATAGTCTTGTCAGCTTGCCCGCAGTCCGATCTCTTCTCAAGGAGCCAGCTTTCCTTCACACTGCCAGAGACAGATTGAGAGTGTATATTTGATGGACGCTCAATGGAAAAAGTGACTAAATGTGGCGAGGGAGGTTGATCTGGTTGACAGCTCTCAAGTTAACTTTGTTGTAAAATCTATAATTTGCTTCGGTAATGCATCGGTGATGAAAGGCTCCATGGCATATCATAGAGAATAGTCAGTGTTAGTGTAATTGGCATGCTCGCCTCGGGCACGCTGTCACTGCCTCACAGTGTAGAGCTGAAATATTAAAGCGACAAGAGAAAGTCGCTTTTACACAGGAACTGCACAGGCAGTTCATCAAAAGAGAGCTTTTACCCTTCACAAGACCCACCAAAGCATTCTTCTCATACATACACACGCACATATGTGTACTCACAATGCAACCTAAATTGGTTTTCCATTGTAGAAAAGAAAGTGCAACAACCTCCAAACACTGAAATATGTAGTAATGAATGTTGATGTAGCCTTCTGACCCAAATCAGAGAGTCCATCCGCATGTCTTTACAATATTCTGGCCCGTAGATATGGTTCCAGTCCATTCTATTCCACCCCCTCCTCACGCGCCTTCTTTTTGAACGTGATTTTTCTTCTATGAGGGATTGATATAAATTGATATAAATATGTGGCTATGTTACAGATCCCCTTTGAAGCTGTGTTTTTCTCCTTTTCCATCTCTCCAATCCTATTCTACTCACAGATGATTGGAGATGAGTTTTGTTCCTGCTTTGTTGCAGTTTGCTGATTTTTGAAAAATAACTTATGTTTTTGATTTTTTCGGTTTCAGTTTAATATGTTGTAGACTCATTTATTGGTAATAAATAATTGATAATAAATAATATCGATGATAATAAATTATCAAAAAATATTGGGCTTGTTTTGGGCTTGTTTTTAAAGCTGTGGTTGCTTATTTGTCTCACAAGAGTTGGCAACAGTGGTTCTAACCAGGTTTGGGCGGAAATGCTCACAAAGATTTTGCAGTTTTGTGAAACAAATTTGGGGTTGTGTTATTAATTGGTTAAATGTGCAGAATTAAATGTGGTATATTTTATTGTGTATTTACCGTTGTTTAGATGCAGAGTGCCAAATGTACACTGCTAGATTGACACCTATGTTGGTTATTGCTTTTTCTTAGGTCGTACGTTTTGTGATGGCAATGTTTTGTTGTTAAAGACGTTTTTTTAAGTTAAGTCTCAAATCACATCAGTTTTATTTAACGCAGATTGTTTGTGATCCTGTGACAATACTGAGGCTGTTATTTGAAGAACAGGGTTGTTAAAAACGATATGGTAAACTTGAACATTTTAAGTGGTATAAAATGATTTAAAAATTAAAATGTCACTTAGTTTTGGGGGAACGGGAACAGTTGCGTCAATTCACTAAAAGTCAAAGTATGTCAAGTTTAAATGGTGTCACATACAATATCAAGTGACGATATCAATCCAAGCCCTGCAATGTTAACCCTTCCGACCATATTATACATTAACAGCTAATATTCAGCTATAACCGTACGAAAAAAGTATTCAAGACACCTACATTTAAGGGGCAGCTGGATTTAAATCAGTATCACAGAAAGTCAAGATTTAGATTAGAATGACAGATCAGAGAGATAAAAGTGCTCTACACCATAAACCCTCTAAAATTGGACACATACAAATAATTCTGGGACTGTGTCTTTAAGAGGAAGAATTCCCCTCATGTTGCTAACAGAATAATTATGAATAAACTGATGTCTTTGTTGTGCTCTGTATCCACCCTAAACACTGTTTCCTTGACTCACTCTGAGATGGAAGATTTTATGACATTCCAATCATTTCAATTTTGAGCTGTATGTACTAATCCGTAAGGAATCTAAAAATTCCCAAATATAAACTGTTCTCACATATTTATCCCAACAGAACTAGGTAATGTGCAGGAAGGGGTGAGCCAAAAAAAGTGTGTGAATGCATGCACAGGAAGATCTGAGGATTCCTCACTGACAGGGCATCCATCCAGATAACTTTTCCTGTTCTGTGGCTGGAAACCCTGATGACTGGGAGAGAAAACAAAAGGAAGTTCAAAGGGGGTGAGGAAAGCCTGCTCTGATCTCAGCCTGAGGAGGTAATGCATTAACATTCTCACTGCAGGTCATCAAAGAGAGTGTAAATGTGTGTGTGTGTGTATGTGTGTGTGTGTGTGTGTGTGTGTGTGTGTGTGTGAGGGCACAGTGTGCTGAAATCATTCAAATATTTAATGCTTTCCCCCGGCAAAATCACAGGTTTACCATGACTTGCCCTTCTGTCCGGTCCAGAGTTATTTACCTCAGGGAAGAAAGTACTTTTTTGGGTTTTATGTTTTGTGTAGAGTTGGGATTTCTCAAAATGCTACACTAATACAATCTCGTGAAAGTGCAGTTGTGCACAGAAAACCAACTGCCAAAGTTAGGATTTTAATAAATACATTTTAGTTTTGTATTGTTCCTTCAGCGAACGTGGAAGTTGTATGGAATATTTCAGTGAAACTGTTGTATTATTTTTTTAAGGCTTTATGCTGGTCGCTGTTCCCTGCCATAATATGGACTGAACAGTCCAACTCCTCACAACACCAGAGTGAGTAAATAATGACTGAATTTTCATTTTTCATAGCAACATTGACTCAGCAAATAACGTGAGTTTGGTGCAGGACTATCTGTTTGCCTGACTGGGCAGACGGCTGAAAAAAACAGCGTGAAAACAATCATTAATTTCACAGTTTTAGTTAGAATCACTAGTGGTGCACAAATTACACACTTGTCCTAAATAATAATTTAAATTATTATGAGGCCATGAACCTGCATGCATTATAATTAAACATATTTTAAAAAGTAGTTTTGTTTATGATGTTGTTTAATTAATGGTAATTTTTCACGACTCATTATGAAAGCTGAAGTATACCACTGTTCTACTGGGCATCGTTCTTTCTCTACTTTGCTTTCTCTCTCTTTCCCTCTCTTTTAATCATCTGAGTTGAAAACAGAGCCAAATGTGAAGGATCCTCTGCTGGAGTTTAGCAAAGAAACTCTCATTTCACCACAGCAATCTAACCCAAATCTGTACGGAATAAATTGCCACAGAATACAAATGAAGGAGTTCAGAAGTCAAGAACTTGGCTTTTTTTAATGAGGACAAAACCCTATCAACACATCTAACCTGTTCTGCTTCATTTACTGCCTTGCTCTCCCTGGAGTCACTCGAGTTCTTTTTTTCTTGCGATTTGACTCTCTCTCCTTTTCCTCTTGGGTTTGGTTTCTGCTGCTCTCCCCTCCTACATCTTCCAACATTTAAACCTTAACATTGCCAAGAGCGAATACCGTTCCAGTACGGAAAGGTCATTTTAAATAAATAAAGCAACGAGGAGGTATCTAGCCATCCCACACTCATGCTTTAAGACACCAGTTGTGTGCCAGTTTTGTTTTTGCTTCTTTTTTTTCTCCTAAAGATTCATTTGCCTGGAGGGCACCAGAGAGAGTTAAACAAGAGGAGCAGGACTTCAGAATCCACACCTACTCAATGACTATGTCTGTGTTAGTCATGGAGCACTGCTTGATTCTTTAAATGTTGTCGGCTCCTCAGCACTCTGGCTCTCGCTGTGGGGAGAGAACAGGATCTTAACATATTAACATCCCTTGGAAGCATAGCCATAGCATTGCAGTTAAACAGCTGTGCTTGTTTGGTTTTGGTGAGATAAAAAAATACAATAGAGTGTACAAGCATGAACAATGTGAGACATTAACAATACACAGCCATGAGACATCAGACTGAAACATATAGACTCATGCTTCTTTTCTATTACATTTTACAAGACAATTGCATATTCTGTTATATTAAAATGTATTTAATTACATTAATTCCAGATTTCAGACATTGTGAAATGTGTCTTTAGAAAACTATTTTTTAATTGTAAAAAAGAGAAAGTTTTATGCGTTCATTTTTCTATGTTCTCAATGTTCTGTGGCCTAAGAAACATTTCCCAGCACAATCTGAGTTATTGATTTTATTTTTCACTCACATGATTTATAGCTATCCTCTTAGAAAGGCATTAATCTTTCAGTACAGTTGATGTTGGCTTCGATTTGCGTTCCATATCCCTTTTATTAGGTGTTCCTTTTGTGGTCTTACAACATTCACCTGTGTAGTGTCTCCATATCACTGTGCCCAGCCCTACCCAGAATACTCAGGGAATGCAGTGTGTTACATCATCTCAAGCAGCTTTATCAGATCTTGGAACAGTGGAGGGTAGAGGACTCTCAAAGGGTGTTTTGTCTTTCCCAGGGCTTAGAACTCTCTGAACTCAAGGCTTACCCCATCCAGACACGGGTATTTGTTTACAGCGGCCCAAATTTGGGGCTTTTTATCACAAGCTGGGAGAGGCTTTGGGAAGAGGAAGTGCTATAGAGCTTGGCTTCTTATCTTCTGTTAGATACAAAAGCAAATCCCTTGGGTAATCCAGCTCTCTTCTTTCAATTATTGGTTAAGTAAACAACAAATAAATAATTTGTTCAGCAATAGCGATAGTTACAAAAAGGGGCAATCTGTCAGGGATTGAAGATTAATAGTTATTTTTTAATAATTAATCATCATGACTAAGTCATTATAATAGGGCTGTATACAATATCAAATGATTTTCCAAGATATCCAACCTGTTAAAAACACATTTCATTAAGCTGGGGACAGTGGAAAGTACAACACCATCATATCGACAGGCACAAAAGGTTATTATCATTTATTACCATAATAGTTGATCTCCCTTTGGTAATACTTTATATTTATACATAGCATATTAATATAAATTCATTTGTAAGTCGCTTTGGATAAAAGTGTCTGCTAAATGAATACATGTAAATGTAATTTCCCCTATTCTGCCTGCATTCTGTTTTATTTATTTATCTACCTGCCCCATTTTTAATGTTCCCATTAATTTTACTTTCTTTAAATCGCTATAGATTTGCTCTATTGTCTGTTTCAAGTACTATATACACTTTAGCAATGTTGTCATGCCAGTTGGGATTTATTTACTCTAATAACATCATCATCATCATCACCATTATAATAACAGTAACCAATGACCAATTAATACAAATATTAAAAATAATAAATTAAAAAGTATTATTATTATTATAGGAAGAGGGAAACTAGAGAAAAATAAAAGGAAAAATAATCCCACACCTCCCACCGCCCTTCAATATACTTTACATTTATGTTTCAATGCAATTTAAATAAGTGTCTATCTATGTTTAGAAGAACGAATCTTGCTCTGACGTAAGAATGTTATTATATAGCAAAATTATTCAGTGAAAGCTGAGTTAAAAGAAAACATCTACATTAAAAGTGTGTCAATTTTTAATGTGCAGTGGTCAGAGTGGTTAGAAGTCCATCCACATTCAGTGAGATGCTCGGCACTGGGAATGAATGGGTGCTGTCGATGCCCCGCCCCATCCGGTTCTTCTGTCCAATGAAAACGCACGATGCACCATGATGGGACGTCACGCACACTGGCGTCGTGTCGGGATTGGAATGTAACAGAGTAACAATCGGAACAACTGAGCAAGAGGTGATTGGGCTCGCGGATCAAGGAACTCCGTTGATTTTATTTGTTAAGGAAACATCCTGTGAAACTCGCTCACTGTCCTCGTGTTTTCGCCAAAAGGGAAACGCCGCTTTCCAGAGCCGGTGTCCTGATGAAGAAGAAATCTACTTCTTGCGTGTGTGAAGGTCCACGGAGAGCGCAGGGATAAGAGAAATGCAGGGATTCGTAAGGTTACCGTCGTTCCGGTGAACTGCCCCTTTATCTTATTGTTTCGGAGGTGAATGGAGTTACTCTGCGAGCGGTGGGCTTTAGTTAAGTCTGGACGTGTGGTTGGGAAACGCCACAGCATCGGAGATAAACCTCGGTCGGTGTATTATTAACGACTTTCCATCTTTTCCAGTGGGACCCGCTGCTCTCCAAAGACAAACTCCATGAGTCCGTGCCGCCGCAACTCTCCGGTGCGAGTCGGAGCGTGCGACACATTTATCTAGCGCGTGTCCTGTCAACAAAGGTTGCATTTTCATTACTCCGCCGGGGGAAAACTAAGTCCGCGAGTAAGCATACCTGATTGTGTGTTTATGATGATCTTAACAGGTACGGTTACTGTTACGGCTGCCCTGTGAAATGTTGCTACTAGACAGACGAGGGAGAGCGAGGAACCCGATGTAAAATCGCCCACATGCGCTGGATCAATCGCTTGCTGTTCGGTGATCGGAATCTGAAGAGGGAAGACGTGAGTTGTAAATCCTCGCAGGCTGGAAGATGGCGGAGCAGTACTGTAGCTGGAGGAGGTGGTGTTGAGAGACAAACTTCCAACCGCTTGAGATTTATTTGCAAACATCGCGATCTGGCCTTCAGGACACATGCAGGCCAAAAAACGATATCTGATCTCGCTCTTGACTGGCGCCTTTCTGGTTCTGCTCTTTTACTTTGGAGGAGGAGGAGGAGGGGTCCCGGGTCCGGCGGACACGGGGTCCAGGAGCCGGCATGGATATAGTCGTCCCGAGCAGCCGTGGCCACACTTCTCGGATCCCTTACAACACTTAAGTCCGTGGGACCATTCGGACACGGAGGAATATAACGTGCACATATCGCCCAGGCAGAAGAGAGACGTTAGCTCGAGCGTTTACAAGGGCAAAAGGTGCCGCATGCACTCATGCTTCGATTTCTCCTTGTGTCAGAGGAACGGATTCAAAGTGTACGTGTACCCGCAGCAGAAGGGCGAGAAGATCTCGGAAAGTTACCAGAACATTTTATCCACCATCGAGGGCTCTAGGTTTTACACTTCTGACCCTGGTCAAGCGTGTCTGTTCGTCCTGAGCTTGGACACTCTTGACCGAGACCAGTTATCGCCACAGTACGTGCACAATCTCAAAACCAAGGTGCAGAGCTTGCCTCTGTGGAACAATGGTAGAAATCACCTCATATTTAATTTGTATTCGGGCACGTGGCCCGACTACACGGAAGACTTGGGCTTTGACATCGGTCAGGCCATGCTGGCCAAAGCGAGCATCAGCACCGAGAACTTCAGACCCAACTTTGACGTATCCATCCCCTTGTTCTCCAAGGAGCACCCAAGAACCGGTGGGGACAGGGGGTACTTGAAATACAACACCATTCCACCTTTTAGAAAGTATATGTTGGTATTTAAGGGGAAACGCTATTTGACCGGCATCGGCTCGGACACGAGGAATGCCTTGTATCATGTTCATAACGCGGAGGATGTAGTTCTCCTCACCACCTGCAAACACGGCAAAGACTGGCAGAAACACAAGGACGCGCGATGTGACCAGGACAACGCCGAGTATGACAAGTGAGTTCTCAAACTTCAGTTTTTCTCATCTGATCGCAATGTAGTCTTTTCTGACTGTCATTTTCACAAATAGCCTACCACACTACAACTTATTAACCTCAGCTGTCAAAATGACAGAAATGTTCCCCTTTTTTTTTTTTTTTTTTTTTTTACTTTTTGAATATGTCAGTAACATTGATTAGATGAATAGGCTATACGGTGTGTGGGAATCGCGTGCTGTAGGCTATTCATCCAACTAATGTTATTGCTCAGTTTCTAATAACTTAAGTTATTAAAAATCATCGTCATTTTTAACGTTTTCCTTCAGCGCGCGAAAGTGTCTGCAACTTTACAAAGGGCATGAATATCTAATTAGGTCAACCCTGAGGCACTTGATTGGTTGTCTGTTGCTAAACAACTCAATGTGACATTCTAGTACCGCATCGCCTCGCACTCTTTTGGCACCATCATTTGGCGGAACTGGGATTCGTAACCAGGGTTAAATGCGGTGTGAAACCGGTTTCAAAATTACAAATGTGAAACCTTGCTTAAGTTATTCGTGACTTTAACCTGAGGTTTTAGTTCGAAGAAGGCTCTCACAGGGTAAAGCACAATGAAAAAAGCCTGTGATATTTTAAGAAACTGGTTTCCATGGTAAAGTTTAGTCTGGGAAAGTTGTATTCAGTTGTCATTACGTTGCAAATGGGTCACAATTTACTTTGTTTATGTTTACAGTCTAATTACATAAATACTAAGTACTACTTGATGTTTAATCGTTTTGAGGAGTTTCATAATTACACTTTCATGCTGTTGTGATTTATAATAACACAGAATATGAGTTGAACACTGTAATATAAACCACTTCAAAGATGTTTAGTAATGCATCACGCCGTCCAATTTGCCCAGCAATGTGCCATTTTTATGCGAGCTGTTTCAGTGAGTTGTCATCTTGAATATTTTTGAAGCGGTGCTTCATGTGCCATGGAGACCAGCAGGGCTCCCTGGGTATGTGTTTTTACACCAGATTACGAAACACTTTTATTGCTTTAGAAAGCCATTGACATGACAGAGACATTCCCAGGTACAGTAGCGAGCTGTAATCCTTTCTGTTTTTATATCCTAACTCAATTGCACTGATTTTAAAACACATCCTCCATGGGAATTTCACCCTAATCATAGATATGTTCGGACACGTCTCATATGCTCGAAATATAATGCTCTCTCAACAGCGAGAACGGGCATATGACCTTGCATAATTAGAAAGCTGACCCAGTGTAAATAAACCGTTATTGGAATCTTTTTTTTTTTTGTCCTGAAATGTTAACACGCTCACAAGTAGATCCTTCACGCTAGCCGTTAGCCCTGCCGGTCTTTATACAAGCTTGATTTCTGATTAAACAGATAGAAGTTAATCAATAATCCACTATTCACTTCCCTGATCTGTTGCCCATTTTCTAAAAGTGAATGGATTACATAGTCAAGCACCCTGAATCACAGTCCGTTAGAAGTCACTGATAATTTCACTGTACATTGTGAGAGTAATTACCTGGCGCATATCACTTCAAAACAGCCTGAGTGCTCATTAATGGGATTTCAGACTCCGCACCTAGAGGTAGTCAGCGCTCTTCCTCCCGCTCTAGCCCACTCCTGGTTAGTCATGGCACTAATGTTGGTCGGTGTGCAGCTATTTTTGGCATGTTTCTCCCTCCCATGATGCTGCTGAGGTGCTTCTCAGCAGGATGTGGTGCTGCTAATTGGGGTGTAAGTGTGTGTGCGTGTGTGTAAGACAGAACAGCTGTTTGGAACATGAGCGAGCTGAGCCATGCAAAAATGACCCGGCTGACAAGGGTCTGCAAAAAAAAAAAGTTTCTCTTTTCTGTTTGGTAGGTTGTTGTTCACCATTTGACAACGTTTCTTTGGCAATCTCAGGTTACTTAGATTATACTTCTGCTTCCATATTAATTACCCAAAAGGATTTGAGCTTCTTTTTTTTTGCAGATTTACCTTTCCGACTGCATGATTTTCCAGCTTTTTTTATTGACTTGCATCTGAATGGCTTCAGGCACCGGTGGTCTGACAGTGAGCCTGCCAGACTTGTAGTTGAGACTTGGCCCTGAGATCGAAATTCCTCCATGCCACGGTTTGGAATTTACCAAGCTGGAATAACTCTGCAGTGCCAAGCGTTATTAAACAATAGATTCATTCAGTACTGTGTCACAAAGCACAGCGCTGGTCACTGCCCCAGCTGGAAGAGTGGAGGAAATCCAATCTGCCTCAATGTGATTTGTGGAAGTCGTCACATTGATCTGATACAGATGAAGGAAATGATTTCAAATCCCCCTGCAAATGATATTCAGTCTGGGATAAGACTCTGTCATAGTCTAAAACTTTGTTTTTTTTTTGGTCCTGTTAAATTGTATAAATCTAGTTTCCTGGAAAATGAGTCACTGCATAGATATAGAAGGGTAATATTTGCAATGTCAACATTTTTTCCCCTCACGGTATCTGTAATAACTCTCTTTTTTCCTTCGTTAATACCTAACCAGATTTTTCAGACTTTATTAACTGTTCTGTGAGCCTTTTGCTCACCAGGCTACTCAAGGGCACTGCAAGGACCAAATTTAACATCTCTTATTCCTGCCCACAGACATAGGCTTTAATCATTCCAAGAACACATTGGAAAAAAGAAAACAAACTAGTTTCCCCACCTCTAGTTGAGGGATGGCTTTGTGCCGGTGCATGTGCAGTGAATGTCAGTGTTATACTTGTATTTATATATAAATAGGATGAAATTGCATTACAGTATTCACTATAGACCTTTCAAGACCTTAGTTTAATTTCTTTAATATGAGGCACTCCTCTCTGCTCTTTCCCACTGTTTCTGTTGTCACAGTATTAAATCATGAATTTTTCATGATCTTACCTCAGTCAGATAAAGTAGTGGCCCGAGCTTGTGTGACAAATGCTAATGTGAGTTAATTAGCCCGAATAGAGTTCTGCTTAATTACTGTTGGTTGATTATATATTTCTGTGCATAATGT
>NW_015505328.1:1302126-1308511 GCF_001515645.1 Sinocyclocheilus grahami | reverse complement strand
TTTTTTTTTGCAGATTTACCTTTCCGACTGCATGATTTTCCAGCTTTTTTTATTGACTTGCATCTGAATGGCTTCAGGCACCGGTGGTCTGACAGTGAGCCTGCCAGACTTGTAGTTGAGACTTGGCCCTGAGATCGTAATTCCTCCATGCCACGGTTTGGAATTTACCAAGCTGGAATAACTCTGCAGTGCCAAGCGTTATTAAACAATAGATTCATTCAGTACTGTGTCACAAAGCACAGCGCTGGTCACTGCCCCAGCTGGAAGAGTGGAGGAAATCCAATCTGCCTCAATGTGATTTGTGGAAGTCGTCACATTGATCTGATACAGATGAAGGAAATGATTTCAAATCCCCCTGCTGCAAATGATATTCAGTCTGGGATAAGACTCTGTCATAGTCTAAAACTTTGTTTTTTTTTGGGTCCTATTAAATTGTATAAATCTAGTTTCCTGGAAAATGAGTCACTGCATAGATATAGAAGGGTAATATTTGCAATGTCAACATTTTTTCCCCTCACGGTATCTGTAATAACTCTCTTTTTTCCTTCGTTAATACCTAACCAGATTTTTCAGACTTTATTAACTGTTCTGTGAGCCTTTTGCTCACCAGGCTACTCAAGGGCACTGCAAGGACCAAATTTAACATCTCTTATTCCTGCCCACAGACATAGGCTTTAATCATTCCAAGAACACATTGGAAAAAAGAAAACAAACTAGTTTCCCCACCTCTAGTTGAGGGATGGCTTTGTGCCGGTGCATGTGCAGTGAATGTCAGTGTTATACTTGTATTTATATATAAATAGGATGAAATTGCATTACAGTATTCACTATAGACCTTTCAAGACCTTAGTTTAATTTCTTTAATATGAGGCACTCCTCTCTGCTCTTTCCCACTGTTTCTGTTGTCACAGTATTAAATCATGAATTTTTCATGATCTTACCTCAGTCAGATAAAGTAGTGGCCCGAGCTTGTGTGACAAATGCTAATGTGAGTTAATTAGCCCGAATAGAGCTCTGCTTAATTACTGTTGGTTGATTATATATTTCTGTGCATAATGTACTTGGGCTGGATTTATCCGATCACAGCATCGGATAAATTGCATGTTAAAGCAAGGAGGTAATTTGTGTGTGTCTGTGTATAGTTTAAAAATGTTTCCTAGACGAGCTTTTGAAGATATTTGCTGTAAGTAAATTTTTTTATGTTGACCAGGTTGAGGCCTAGATATTGCCCCAGGTTTCTTGTGCATGTTTGTGTGGGTGGTCACCACCCCCCCTGTTTTGTCCATCCCTGTCTGGGAGCTCCGTCCCCCGACTCATTGACCCACTTTCAGTGGGATTACCACAGGAACACTCTCTTAGGCCACAGAAAAAGACCACCAGGCGGATTTGGAAACGGCTGTTGCCGTCTAAACTGGTGAAAGTCAATTATTATTATTATTACTAAGGGTAACTACAACTGACTCTGGGGGGAAAAAACTAGCATGCTTTGAAGTTAAATTCTGCATGTTAAAAGCTAGTACAAGCCATTGCGATAGAACTGGCAGTAATTGAGAAAACAAGACGCAAAAAGATTATTTTTATCCAAAGCCTGTCAATGAGCTCTTGAAGAGTATGAATTAATAAGTGGGATTTAGAATTGGAAAAGCATCTTTAATTTCCTCTCCATGCCCTGCCAAGATCACACATCTTCTCAAAGAAATTTGCAGAGCAGACCATTGATTGGTTCACAGTTGAGTGGGATCTCTGGGAAGGTATGTCTTTTTGAGGTGCATATTTGCGTCTCGCTTTCTAAAAGAATGTAAAGTGTTCATAAACACTTCCCCACCAACTCAGTAAGAGATTTAAATTTCTTCCAATGTCAAGCATTATTATGCATTTTTGTTCAAAAATGTAGGTTCAGTAAGATTTAAAAAAAAATTGTTTTAAAGAAGTCTCTAATGCTCAACCAAGGCTGCATTTATTTCATCATAAATAATAGTAAAATTGTGATTTATTATTACAATTTATAATAACTGTTTTCTATATGAATATATTTTATAATTGAATTTATTATTTTGATGGCAAAGCTGAATTTTCTGCTGCTATTGCTCCAGTCTTTAACTGATTTGGTGCTCAAGAAACATTTTATATTATCAGTGTTATTAGTATTTTGGAGGAAACCATAATGCATTTTTTCAGGATTCTTTGATAAATAGAAAGTGCAAAAGAAGATTGTTTATTTATTGCTTAAAATATTTTATAACATTTTATAAATGTCTTTACTGTCACTTTTGATTAATTAATGCATCATTGCTGAATAAAAGTATTAATTTCTTTATTACATCAACCTTTAAATGATAGTGTACAATAAAGAACTAGACAATGGTTTCACTTACATAGGAGTTTTTTTTTTTTTAAGTCTTGAGATATTTGTCTGCTCGTGTGGCAGCTGAAATTGTAACATCAGTGCTGAGGTGGTGGATGATAGGCCCTGAGGGTGCTGGGCTCCCCTGTGACCATTAGCCACCAGTATTAGCCGTGGCCTTTTAATCTAGCTCTCAAGGGAGAAAGTCTGCACCACCGCTGTGGTTTTTGCCGTCTGTAGATCAGCCTCACAGCCTAACACAGCAGTTTGCATGCTAATTACGTGCTAAAGGAAGCAATCCAGCCTTCCTCAATACCAGACTTATCAGATTCAGCGTCGCATTCATTTTGGGACGTATGAAAAAAGGTCTACAGCAGTCAGATGCTTGGAGACACAGGTGTCGTTTAGTGCTGTTAAATGCTGTATAGCCATAGCAATGATTTTTTTTTTTCTTAGCAGTTTTAGTCGCAGATGATTTTGAAAAGATGTCAGATCATATAACAATGTTAAGAATGACTTCTTGACTGTAAATACATTTACGCTGAATGGATTTCTCTTCAATGCTGACTTTTAGTGCTGGATTGACTCTCAAAGATGATACAGATGATATTAAGGCATTGTGTGAGGTTTGTTTATTCTCTGGAGAAAGTACTCGTCTTTCTTTTGCGCACTGTTGTAGATGAAAGCATGAAGGAAGCTGGAGATCCAGGCCTATTATCGTACTGCAGGGTGTGTTGTCATACGTTTGTGTGTTTAAGATGTTTCTTAAGGTGTTTTTGCACTGCTGTGAGGAACGTTTGATCCCTTCAAGTTCATACGTTTGTACCTAAAGACTTGGTCTGTTAGAAAGTATGTTTACATGCGCAATTATAATAGAGGTACAGTAGATTTTTGTGTAGTCTAGTCTTCATCGAAGTATATAAGAGATAAAGCATAATTGATCTTTAGGATTAAATGCACTTTGTGTGTCACCATTTCAGCTGAAACATAGGGCTGGACGATATGGCCAAAATTGATATCACAATATATTTCTTAATTTCGGTCGATACGATATAATTCCGATATCGATATGAACACTATTTATCTAAACTAAAATCTTTTGTAACATTATAAATGCCTTTATCATCACTTTTGATCAATTTTAAGCAGCCTTGCTAAATAAAAATATAAATTTCTATAATTTCTTTCCCAAAAAAATAATAAAACTTATACTGAATGGAATAGTGTATAATGTTACAAAAGCTTTTTATTTCAGATAAATGCTGATCTTTGGATCTTTCTATTCATCGAAGAATCCTGAAAGCAAATCAGCATTGGGCTTATTTAAAATAAAAACTCATTCTCTGCCAGAAGGAGGCACTTTTAGAGTGATAAAACTAGCGGTTTCTCCAGTAATGGCTGTAATCAAAGCAGCTCCGCTCGTGAACGCTACTTTATCAGATCAAATGAAAATGCCATCGAAACTTTTCTGAAGACAGTCGGTTCCCTTCAGAGATACATTCATATAAAACACCCGCGCCGTGTTATGATTTTGAAACATGCAGTGCTCATGTTAATTCAACGAAGTCAAACAGCACAAATAAATCAATGTATGGGAAACTGGTAATGTATATCGAAATATCGGAAATGTTTAAAAATCACATCACCGTTATTGAAAAAAAGTATATCGCGATACACATTGATATTGAATTATTGTCCAGCCCTACTGAAACATGAAATATTGTTGTAGCCCGACTGAAATCTGCTTTTAAATTTTAAAGAGACCACAGGATTGGCCCTCTTTTGCCCTGGGTCATCAAAAAGCCAGCCCTCTCCCAGAAGGTTAGGGACTTTTTACAGCTTCAGGGTAATTCGCAAGACTTGTTGCCTTTTATTAGAGTTGTATCATGGACTCCATCACACTAAATGTTTGCCCTTTTGAAACAAAGCTCTCACTGTTCGGCCGTTTCATTACTGCGAGAAACTAAAACAAACATTTTTCATTGATGGTCAGCTCCGTTCTGAGGAATTTGAAGAGGATTTGCTTAAATTCTTTGTAGACATTTTTCTTTGTGTGTGTCATACATGCAAGTCTACTGGGAGACTGTATAGGACAGTGGGGGGCTGCTATAGAAAGAGCGTTTTGTTTAAGTGCTAGCAGATCTAATGGCTCGCGCCCAAACCGTTTTATGGTTTGATTTGACTACCTCTCCAGTGAAACGGCTCTCTTGCCCCTGGGCGCTGAGGGGCTCCTTTGTGCGAAAGTTTGCTTAGATTCTTTTGCGGCCTGTGCCTTGTTGACACCACGGCCCCTTCTCATCCCCCACAGGAACCCCCTTCCTCTGCCAAAAGCTCTGAAACAACCCCCCCCTTCAGACTTCCCATGTTTTTCCCCCTCAGAACTCAGATTCACAACAGTGAGACAAGCCTGATTTCTGCCATAGCTTTTGAATTCTGGAAGGCTTCAAACAAAAGGCCGCACAGAGACGCTGGCGACTCTTGTTTGTGGGCTTCCATGATACTTCATGGTTCAGTGCCTGAGCTGTCGCTGTTGTAGAAAAGAGGGGGGTACAGACGGCATCTGGCCAAGCTGAGAATTAAGTCCAATGTAAGAAATGTACTTTGATTTGCTAGATTTGTAGGGTGTGATAGTGGCAAACATAATTTTACTGTTTCTTGAACACAGTAAAGGGATGTTTATGTAAACTACTATTCAAAAGTTTGGGGCTGATGTTTTTTTATTTTAGTATCTTATGTTCACCAAGTCTGGATTTATTTGATCAAAAATACAGTGAATACTGATTTGATGCTTAAAGATTTTATTATTATTGTTATTAAAGTTGAAAGTTCTTGCTGAATAAAAGTATTAAATTATTTTTTTTTAATATTGAAAGGTAGGGTAACCCTGGACAAAGAATGCTTGTTTTGGACCCCATTAACTCCCACTGTATGACATGACAGATGTGCCTGTTGCTTTAAGTAACCACTATAAGATTTTTATCTAGTAATGGATGATAAAACTGTAAAAATCTCATGGATATATTTTGACAGAGGAAATTATTCTTTTTAACCTGGGCCATTAATCAACACCCTAGCAACCACAATGTAATATGCGAAAAACCACCCACAACACCCTAGCGTAGTGTCGACAAGCTTTGGTTAACACCTTTATTGATGCAGTATGTTTTTCCTTGCACTGGAAGTAATAGTTTAATTATTACTTACTCCAAGGTCTCGTAAGATAAGACATGTATGAATGTTTATAGAGAATGTAGGGTAAAGTTCAGCTTTGACTTCCCCACTCTGATGCTAGTTCTAGACTTGAAAATGAAAAAGAAAAAGATGAAAGGGCCTTGAAGTGCTTTATGTGATAATCTATTTTCACTTAGATGACATTGAAGGATCTTGTTTTTTTTGTGTGTCAGTGGTTGTAACCTTTAATTCTAAACATTTTTCATGTTCTATAAATAATTTGATGTCAGGGATTGCAAAGTAGTTCTTTTCAAAAATGAATCAGAACTTTCATGTGAGGAACTTTTAGACCTACGCAGGGTTTGACATTAAGCTTTTTCCAGGAACATGTCTTTCAGATGTGCAAATGGTTTGTTTACTTGTTCTAGGGCTGACGTGATAAAATTTTGACTGATTAATTGTCATACAAATAATTGTGATTAGCGATGTAATTATCCATTTTGTTCATGTCTTTTTCTGAGTACATTTAACACACAAACACCATAAGAGATCATTTACCCATACTTGAAATCATATAGAAAGAAATATGATTTTCTGTAAGGCTTTAAAGGGGTCATATGATGTTGCTAAAAAGAACATTATTTTGTGTATTTGGTGTAATGAAATGTGTTTATGCGGTTTAAAGTTCAAAAAACACATTATTTTCCAAATACTGTACATTATTGTTTCTCCTCTATGCCCCGCCTTTCTCAAACGCGTCGATTTTTACAAAGCTTATCGGTCTGAAAAAGCGAGGTGTGCTGTGATTGGCCAGCTATCCAGTGTGTTGTGACTGGCCGAATACCTCAAGCGTGTGACGGAAATGTTACG
>NW_015505328.1:1291220-1302054 GCF_001515645.1 Sinocyclocheilus grahami | reverse complement strand
CTGCACACATCTGAATATTTGGGTTGAAGTGTTCTGGAACGGTGTTGTAAATACAACTCAACCACTGACACTAGTCGTGTCCTCTTTTGGAAGACCAAACAAAGTAGTTTCGCTTTCACAATGAAGCACACAGCGTCTTCAGGACATGGCGGCAGCAATGTTACGTTACTTTTACGTGTAAAAGTTACGCCTTCTTTCTTTGCGTGAACATTTATGTTATGCAAATCTTCCCACATAGTGAGGTAGATATGTGGGGGAGTGTTAGAATGAGCATTTTAGGTAGGCGTGGCTGACTCTTAACTTTTATAAAGAATATCTCTTTGGATTTGAGACTTTAGTCTTTGCAACTTTACAGATCTTCTTTATGCACCAATAGCTTGTAACACTCCAAAGATAAAGGAACAATTGAAATTGCATCATATGACCCCTTTAAAATGATCGCACGTGGGTAGAATTACAGGAATGATATTACACATTTTTAAATATTTATCTCTTTGGTCTGCTTTAGTCTTAATTCTCTTGTCATTCTCTCTCTTTTTTTCTTTTTGGAACCCAGCCTATATTAACCGAGTTCATTTCTAGCACTCGCATAGTGGTTTCCTGAAAAGGAAATTGAGACATAATGGTATTTCTATGTTCACTTATAATTGCCTTTTTTGCGGGCAAATATCATTTGAATTTTAAAATATACAAAAATCACAGTTATCTCAAGGCCTGTCTTGTCTAAAATCATGGGAGGTCATTTGTCCCAAAGCATTTATTTGTAATTAATTAAAATTTATAGCCAAAAAGGATAATGTATCAGGTATGCTATGAGGCCAGCAATTTGGTGATCCAGAAATTATGTATGATTTGGTCAGCCTGACCTTGACTATCTTGTCTGAAAAGAGGAGTAATCTCCAGTCCAGATTATTGTTCCTCTGTGATTATTTTTCACTACAGGTATGAGGGCAAGGTCACTAATAAGTATAATATAGGTTGGTTTTGCCATTCATCATGGGCTAAATGCTATCAGAACTGTGCTATTACCATCATAACTATCTGCACATATTTTGAAAGCGAGGTTTGAGCTTGTGGCACAACATCTCTGTGCAACTGAGAATGTGCTTGTTCGTATTTGTTGTCCAAGATAAACCGCGATACCAGGTAATCTCACATGTTCACAGGTATTGCGAAGTAGCTGCTTGTTTGTCTCTTCCAGGTTCCCAAACTCCTAATGTGTAACCTTATTTAGTCCAGCGCTCCCTTCAGCTTCCCGTCAGGCAGAATTTGATCTGTGACTTTCTTCGTCGTTGGCTGCCTCAAAGAAAAAGGGCTGTTTAACATAAGCTCTGGGTGAGCTGTGTGATGGGGCTCTTCAGTATCGTTTCATCTGCTATGTGATGGAGGGTAAGGTTTTTTTTATTCAATGACTTATTTTTAACCTGCATCTTCTTTGCTCTGTGTCTGGGTGAGCATCATTCACCGCGTCAAAGAAAAAAAGAAAGACTTTGCTGAAAATCTGCCGCATGTTGTATCTCTGTTCTTCCCCCTTTCTCTTGAGCGTTGCAGTGATGATGGGTGCAGCCATTGAAATGTTTCCCCACAGAAAAGCGAGAACAAGACTGCGTTTTTAAAAGGTCTGTGCAATTAATTGCACAGCCATAGTTTTTAAAGTAGTTGCCACTGTAGCGCTGATACGATATTGGGCATGACTTTATGGCAATTGACTCGCACCAAAACAAGAATTTTACCTCCAGAGCATAGGTTTTTCTACAAGACGGGAAGAAAAATTTGATCAATCAATTAATCATGGCTGGGCATCAGACTTTGACACATTTCTTATAGGATGCTTTTAGCACATAAACATCTCCTCCACCATTGAGACTGAACTGGCATAACCCTTGAATACTGTAATTGTTTACTTAGCTTTTATGCATCCTTGTATTCCTTCCCGTCCTCATCGGAAACAAATGCTGAGGTGTTTGTGGTCAGGGCTTCTAGCTTTCTCTAGCTTGTGTGTGGGCTGACTTGGAGAGTGTTTGCCACTTTAAGTGGTTTATATGGTTACCCAACACAATTTTTTTTGGTGCACCATCTCTCTGTTCCCCTTGTTCCCCTCTGGTTTTCTGATGTACTCCAGCCATTTGGTTCCCTGGTGCTTTCGGTCTAGAGCGTAAGTTGCTGTGGGCATTCATGTGGAACCTAGGCAGCAATACAGAATGAATTATTCAGCACCTGTGTTTTATTCATTTTTTTTTCTTGCAATTTTGTCGAGCATGTCCACTCTGTCTTTCATCCACACATGTGGCCTCTCTTTTGCTTTCAGTGTCACAAAACTGTGGACCCTGTTTGAATTCATTCTGGTATCTGGATGATGATCTGATGTTTTCCTTCTGATTACTGAAGAAGAATCAGCATCCAAACATTTATTATTCAGTTGCTTCTAATGTAGAATATCAAGCTTTATATCCTAAGTGTTCAGGATCCAGATGTCTTTTATTGTGTAGCTCTCCTTTCTTAAACATTAACCATCCGCTGCAGAAGAGCTCCCCACCCTCTCTTTAGTATTTAAGTAAATGTCATTAGCCAAGACCGGTCTAGCTGCTGAAACCCTTTCAATGTAAGTCTCTCATACAGTTGACTCTATTAGAAGCTTGTTGATGGAGCTGAAAACAGGCTATTGATTTAATTGATTTTGTGCACGCTAATGGATGGCCAAGCCCAATAAAGATAATTGCCTCTTGGATTAACCTTTTTGTTGCAGAGATCAAAAAAAAAAACCTGAAGTGATTCAGTCTTTAGATATGACACTAATTCTTTGAGGAAAAGCACATGATAAGGTCATGTACCAGACGTCTGTCTCGGCCAGAAATAAAAAAGTAATTTCTTTCGTCACCACTTTGACCTTTATTTCTCATTCTGTTAGATGAAGGGATCAGGAAGAGTCTGACACTCACCATTTGTCTTGGATCACTTTTTGTAAATCTTTCAAGTCTTAATGAAAATACATGCTTACCATTACAAAAAATTTTTAGTTCTTTGTAAGGGTACTTATTTACCTTACTTATTTTTGGGGGTTGTTGCAATGACTGATCTATTAAAAAAATAAAAAATATTGTATGTTTTTTTTTTACATTTTTGTTTTTACATGCGTGTTTATCCTACCTTCTTACATTTACATAGATTCAATAAAACAAAAGAATTTTGGAAATTTTGTCTGTTAAATCTAAGAAATAATCATCAATTATTCAATTATAAAAATATTCATTAGTTGCTCTACATTTAACAAAACTTTTTTTGTTTTGTTTTTAAACTCTTGTAGGGTTCTAAGTAGAGCCCGACCGATATGGGTTTTTTGGGGCTGATCCCGATATTAGGGAGTAAAAAAAAGGCAGATACCGATATATCGGCCGATATTCTTTGTGTATATTATAATACAGTACCAGTCAAAAGTTTGGACACTTTCCCATTCGTGTGTCCAAACATTTGACTGGTACTATATATAGAATACAGTATATACATAAACAGAATATATATATACATAAACACATTTTTTGCAATGATCACTCAAATGTGGTGATCAAACAGGGACTGCAGATGCAAATTAGCTTTATAGCTAACTCTGGCACAACACTGTTGTTGTGCGTTGTCCCTGTACAAATAAATTTAATTAAAAAAAACACTTATAATGGTGACACAGATATGTAAGGGCATTTAACAATTTAACAATAAACTTGCGATGAGTGCGATGCACAAAGTAACGGGGTGTTAGTTGTAACACACGTGGTTTGAATATTTATTTTACCATAGTAACATTTCAATTCTGGCTTAAGTAAATTTATCATCTCAGTTTTTATTATTCATTTAAAGTTAGACAAATCTGCTATTATTTTAATCTCCAATCTGTTATTTATCAGTTCAGATAGTACGTTCCCTTGGAACTGGAATCATGGCGGAATTTCATGTGAAGTCCACTTCGCAGGGCACTTACGGTCGAATAAGACAACGCGTGAATGCTGCCTGAACAAGAGACCTCCTTACTGAAGTGAGAGTGTTGACTGGTGTCACTATCTCACGAACGCGCCGGCGGATCTCCACCAAATTCGGGGGATCCCTTCAGCTCGAGGAGCCCTCTCGAACGCCACCCTCCACGTGTTGGTAGCCCCCGGGATCGCTAGATCGGTTGGCGCCGGACCGCGAATTTAACCACCCATAACTCCCGAACCCCAGGGGCTATCCACGCGGCGGTGGTCTCATTCGAAAGAGGGCCTCGAGACGTACACTCGATTCGCGTTCGAGAGGGTTCCTCGAGCTGAAGAGATCCCCTGAATTTGGTGCGGATTTGCTGTGCCGTTACAGAGATATGGCCGTTCAAAGTTTCAATGGTTTTCCATTGACTTAAGCTTTAAAGCGTTTCATCCAGGTGGCCAGTGGCAAACAATGGAGCGCACTCTTCTGGACAAACTAAGTAATTACACCATTTCAAGCATTTTATCTGCATTATATGTTCTGTAAAAAAAAATTCATATTGGCGGCATATTCGCTCATATCGGCCGATAATATCGGCAAAACGATATATCGGTCGGGCTCTAGTTATAAGGCTTTCCCTTGTAGTTCTGTCATTGTTTACTGCAGAATTGTTCAAAAACTTTCTTTAAAGGTTTGTGTGTGAGAGCTTTCTGTAAGATCTCATTTTTTTCACACATCCAGGCCTGTTTGCCATATTGTGTGAACTTTTGCTTAGAGCGTCATTAAATTTTCACCACTGTTTTCAATTCACCACTAGAGTAAATCTTATTTAACAGTGTGCTTTACTGATTTTTTGTGTTACGTTATTCTCAAGTAAAATGACAGATTCAGTGAATTAGAAGTATCTTCTCACTTCTCTAAAGGCCACATCCAGGCCTGTTTGCCATATTGTGTGAACTTTTGCTTAGAGCGTCATTAAATTTTCACCACTGTTTTCTAGGGATGCACCGATATGAAAATTTTGGCCGATACCGATAACCGATTATTCTTTATTTTTGAAAGCCGATAACCGATATGTTGGCCGATAAATCTCTTTACTGATTTTTTGTGTTACGTTATTCTCAAGTAAAATGACAGATTCAGTGAATTAGAAGTATCTTCTCACTTCTCTAAAGGAATGTCTCATGTCACTTAGATAACGCTCTATACTCACCAAGCAACTGAGGCAGAAATGGAAAACTTTTTTTTGGACTGAAAGGATTCTGTAATATGCTCCTGTCAGCCATTTTGACAGTGGCTGCTCCTGCCATTTTTGCTGTGCAGTAAAAAATGTTAAGGCTTTCAAATTGTCTTTCTGTTTTGTCTTAATATGGTGCTCTGGTTTTTGTAGCAGCAGTAAACATGTTGCTTTCAGACATCTGACTGCTGTGGTCTCCTGTCTGGCAATGACTGACAGGGCCTACTTGTCCTTATCATAACTGCGGTAGTGATTTGTGCTGTGTCAATCATCCAGCTTGTTGAAGGTGTCAGTAGCTTGATGCTCCTATAGAATCAGTTCAAGCTGTGTACCATAAACACCTAGTGCTAAAAATGTGCTTTGTAAATGTTACTAAGTTGCACTTCTTTTGCATTACGTAAATCACAGCAGTCCATTGTTCAATAAATGATGGTACAGTTAATATATAAGCGGAGATCCGTATGAAAAAAGGACTGGAAAGATAGCAGCAAACACCCCTACTTAATCAAGGTGACTTTATACTATGCTAATTTCTGCCATTAGTTACCCGGTAAGTCGCTTTCTGATTGCAGATGGTAGACTTTACGACTTCTTCAGTACCTCTAGTGCCCTGGGCACAGCCGTAAATCATGCACGACTGCAAGAGGGGATCAGATCACACTCAGGTCAACTTACTCGGCAGACTGCAGTGCCTCTGAGGTGGCTCTTACCCTCTCGGGGAAGTATTGTGGGCTACATTTCTTTCAGCGTCTGAGTGTCCTCTGTGAACTGAAGGGCCATGACTGGGTTTTGCCTCAAGGGCGTTATTCAGCAAAAGCATTGACACCCACCCATCACATTCCACTGGGAAAGTCAGCGCACCTGGGAAAGGACCCGAACCTCTGCTGTGTCTGGGATTGGAGGAGAGAACCTTAATTATGGCACTATGCACTCCTGGGGAGAGTACGTGGTGACCTGGAGAACTTCATTATGGGAGACATGAGAGGAGAGCTGAAGTTCAACACTCGCTCTTCTAATAACGTTGCCAGAACTGCTACAGGTTTTCCTTTCACCTTTTTTCCTTCTCTACCTTTTAAATGTCCCTTTTTGAGCAGGCTTGCTCGCCGAATACAGTTATGTTCCAAGAAAAGCCCAGGACTGCTGGTGAAAAGCTGAATGGCGGGAAGAAATTGTCAGGCTCAAAGGTGGAAGAAGACCATTTGTGACTGTAATTTAGCACTCGAGTGAGTTGCTCTATGGTTATTGTAGGTGCTCCGTCGACTGGATCTTGGGCAGCATTGCTTGTGACCCTGAGAGATACAAGACGAAAATGTATGGTCCTGGACACATGCTAGTTGGATGTCTGTTGGGCAGCTGCTGTGAGCAACACCTCATCTGGGGCCCCATTTATCCAGTGAATCTTGTCAGCGGGAAAGAAAAGCCAAGTCAGCAGAATTTGTTTAAAAGGGACCTTCACTTAAAATAAACAGCAAGCGAGGCAATAGCCAGGAAGTAGAGCAGTGTAGCCTCAGCTTCACAGTTTAGAAAATGGAGAAATGCAAAGCATCCAACTAGGCAAACATTCTTATGCCCCAAGTCTTTTTTTTTTTTTTCATTTTAATCAGAGCCTCTACAAAAGGCATCTGCATGTCATCATGTACAAATTGGTTTCACAAGTCCCCAGTCGCAGACAGTTTGGCCAGCATCCATCATCGCAGTTGCCAAATACACAAGTGATTCAGAGTTTGTCAGGAAGGACTTGGTCCTTCCACCCACCTCCAGAGTTTCTGCATTCACCATTACAGAGAGAGCAAGAACAAAACCAATCCAGCTCTCCAGAAAAATCAATCAAGCTCAAAGCAAAAAAAGAATGGGAGAAACTGGCATTAGCCTGATGATTTTCTATAGAGCTGTGGAGTTGTGCTTCTGTAATTAGACACTGCCTTTATTAACGTTTTCAACCGGGGGCTTTAATGAAAGGAAATGAAGGGCCCAACCTCACAGGGAGGAGAGGCAATTGAGCCGAATCTACAGAGATCGAGCTGCTGTGCGGGAACGTTCCAGCACAGCGACGTCCATCAATGCCCAGGAACAGATTTGCCATGCCAAGGAGCTGCCGTTGTGCCCTCCCCCTGGATCCGAGCACAAAAGCTGTGTGCTTGCAGGAAAAAAGAAGGGGGAAAAGCCCTCAGCAGGCCTTTCTTAGCCTCTGGACTTTATTTGCTGCATTGTGTTGTGAAGAGCTCTTGGCAGGCTGTAGATTCTTGGAGGTGGGGCAAGGGAGAAAGAGTAGGGGAGATGCTTTTCCCCCTTATTGCTACATGCCCATTAATCCATCCTTCTCCAAATCACTACCAATACCACTGTCTGTGATTCCCAAAGCTGAACTGTCTGTCACAGTGCTGGAAAATCCATCTGCTCTCTCTGGAAATGTAAGCCATGTCTCAGCCTTAATCTAAGCAGAGAGGAAAACGACCTAGGTGGGAATCAGTGAAGTGCACAAATTCTCAACTGTGTCCTTTAAGGACCTTGTGATGGTTGAGGGAGAAAAGCCACCAGTGCACTACAGTTATGCAATGCAGTTATCAGGTCTTCACCATAAACATTTGGGTAGTGGTAACCAGATATGAAATCTGTATGTTCAACACTGTACTAATGTTAGTTTGGTTTAAAAATAGCTAGCGCCAAAAGGGTTAACAATTAGCATTAGCAGTATTAAACCTGCAGGACACTTAAGTTGCATGGTTATCACTGTCAACCGTTAAGAGGTTTTTGAAATTAACCAAGTTAATTAGTAGTCTGATAAACAATCATTAAGTAGCCAAGTCAAAGCTGCATCTCTGGGTGCAAATGTTAGTCCAAAAATAGCCAAAGGGTGTAAACTGTTAGCAAATTTGTTTCTTGTTTACACTGGTGGAGGACTGAAATGTTGCTATGGTTTTGTTTTTTTTACAGCAGTGTTAAAATAAGCTAATTAGTAGTCTGATAAACAGTCATTACGTAGCTAGGCTATGTCTTTGGACCAACTGGGGTCAAAGTATTTTTTGCCTTGTTTCTTGTTAACACCCGTAGGACACTGAAATGTTGCTATGATTGTCACTGTCAATCATCATGACTTTTTTGAAAGTTTAACAATGCTGAAATTGAGCTGATTAGTAGTTGGGTAAACCATCATTAAAGTAGCTAAATTAAAGCAGTGAAGCAAAATAACTTTTTGATATGGCTGCTTAGTCATTCCCTGTCCCAAAAACAGTTTTTGCCCTTTAGAACGGCAATTCATTGAATTTTGACTCTGCTGTTATTGATTCTGCAAATATGATTAAACTTCAGCAAGTTTTAGGAAGTGAAAGATGGGTACTTACTGAGCATAATGACTCATGGTGGCTGAGCTAGTTCTGTTTTCCTCTAGGGAACATTGTAACACCAAGGAGAGGAAGTGATGCTTCAGATTTTTTAATTAAACGTCAACCCTCTGGGATAAAACAATCTTATCAATGCTCTGTGGTCAATAAAAGGTCACCGCAGTCATTTAGAAGACCTCTCTTGTGAATGTCCCTAGGCCAAAATGTTTCATATTTGGTAGGTGGTTGACACAAATCTAAAAATAAATAGTCTATGTGATTAAGCGAGCATTTTGCGTGATGCTTTGTTTAGATCTCGTGTGGTTATGTGGCTGTCATTTTTCCATGGATTTCTATAATTTGGCACTAGAGGTGGGCGATATGAAAAAAATATATCACGATTCACGACTTTATCATGATTCTTTGTCATGTTGGTTTTACGATTTTGCAAGGTGTCTGAGCAGTACAGCCAAACTAATTTCCCTATTATAAAGAGAGCCTTTCAAGGTAACAAAAAAAAAAAGAATGGCAGATATTTAGGCCAAAGTGGGCGAAGATAAAAATCTTTGTCATTATTTTATCTTTGTTATTAAAAAAATAAGAACAAAGATACACATTACAACTACACATAATATACAAATAAAACAAACAGTGCTTTATTTTCAGGTACAGTAGGTGTATTTAGCAGGAGCGTTCAAGAAATTGAATGAACAAATATAAAAATAAAACTCTATATAGACTGATTCTTATTAAAGCAACTGTATTAAAGTTTTTCAGTCAAGAGTAGTGAGTGATAGTATCACTACGATAGTATTTTTTACCTACTATAACATTCAGTGTGGACCAGCAACTGTTTGGTTACCCACATTCTTCAAAGTATCTTCTTTTGTGTTCAGCACAACAAAGAAATTAATACAGGTTTGGGACAACATGTGAGTGAGTAAATATTGACAGAAATTAAATTTTAGGTTGAACTATCCCTTTAATGACAGTCGGCTGCATGTTTAATACTGTCCCTTTAAGACTAGCACGCATCTAATATACAGGCACGTATCCGTTTCTCTCTCAACTGTTTACTTTCATTTTAGACATAACCAACTGAGTCTATATGTAAACCTTGTGTATTTTGACCGTATTAGCGCAAAAGATAACTTAGTTCAGAAATCAGGCGCTGTTTGACAGGCTTTTTTAGCGAATGAAATGTTTAACCGGCCAGGCTTTAAAGCACATGCAAATTATGTACTTTTGTGACTGCGAATAAGTGCAGTGTCTTATGAGTGTAACACTACCGCTGAGTTAACACTGAATGTATGTGGCATTGTACAGAATATTGAGACGGAGGTGCCAGAACTGCAGCTGATAGAATGTGCACGATACTACGATATTTCTTCAAAAGCAGATCGTGGAGACTTTTTTTTATCGTCCACGATCAAAAATCGTCATATCGCGCACCCCTATTTGGCACATGGTTTAGAGGGAAAATGTTGGAAAAACCATCAACATCCATTGGAATTCATTTTGTGTGTGCATAACTTGACTTGTGGGATTGTTTTATGTTTAGACTCAAGCAACTTTAAGGCTCCTAGTTTTATAAATTACACTTGACAATTGGTTTCCCACACGCAGCTAAAGTGCGACACTTATGATAGATTTTCTTGCTAAAATCATAATTTGTGCTAAAATTTAGTCTAGGACTGAGCTTAATCTGTGTCTGGGAAACCTTGTTTCAGTTCATTTTAAGAATACCATCTTAGACTATTTTTCACAATGACTAAAGCATTTGACTCTGGTGGTAAAGTTATTTTAACACATTTTGTATTTTACACGGTACATGATGTCCCAGGATTCTGCCCATGATCACTCTATAGCCCATCTGGTGAACAGGCAGGTAGGTGTCTTAGCAGAATCAGGGGACTGGGGTCTGTGCGACGAGAATTCAAGTCCCACAGTGCCTCATTAAGAGCTATTTACACAGAGAAGTTGGGGGTAGGAGGGGGGTCACGTTGTGTGAAGTGTGTTTGTTGCTCTGCAGATATTGCTGAAATATTTTTGTTTTGTGGTCACAGTGGTGGCAGTTGTGTATGCTTGTCCTTTGGCTGCTCACCAGGCATGAGGCTGTCTGCATGTCGTTAAGGGTCTAGCCCCCTGTGGATGTGTGTGTCTGGTCCACACAGTGCTACACACACAAAGACGGCAGCAATGACCCCTATGCCTTTGGCATACCTGCAAACTAGTCACTTTTCGGCTAAATTCGCCGTTTTGAATCAGAATGTCATTTATGTGAATCGTCTAGATCCAAAGAGGTTTTTTGGGGGGGGGGGGGGGG
>NW_015505328.1:1266649-1290952 GCF_001515645.1 Sinocyclocheilus grahami | reverse complement strand
TTCTGCTGTGGCTTTCAAGTTTCAAGTTCAGCAGAACTGTTTTGTGTCTCCGAGCAACACAGCAGTGTTTCGATACTGAATGAATCCACGTATTTGAACGAATCAAGTGAGTCAATGATTCAGTAACCCATTCATAAAGACAGTAGTCACTTGCCTCGTTTTTGAATAAATCAGCCATTTGAATGAATGACTAATGACTCTCTCATTAAAACAGTAATTTACCGTCATCTACTGGTGGTTTGGTGTCATATTTAAAAGTATTGCATTTCCCCCAAATTTTTAACTTGTGTTGGAATATATGTATACAGAAGTACTAGATATCCATATCCATGTTTGCATATAAGTATTTATAACATTATTCTTATAAAATTATTTATGCATTTGAAATTTTGTGGTGTAAATTCATTTATGGCATCTCAGCTTCATTTAACAATCTGTGAAAATACATCTAATGCCACTTCAGATACAGCTTCTGTTTCCTCAGCAGTGAAAATATGGAGTTTGTTGATCGTATGCGCGCACTAATGTGAATATTAAAATTTGCAAAAAATAAATAAACACAGGCCAGACCTTGTCTTTTAGATTAGTTTGTGTGCGTGTAGTCACGCTTCTAAAAGAAGTGCACTGTAGTCATTTTATTAGGGATGCACGATATATCGGCCACCATATCGGTATCGGCCGATAAATGCTCATTTTTTCTGTTATCGGTATCGGCGAGTCTTCTCGCACTGAATGACATTTGAATGGCCTCGCATTTTTCAGCCGCTGTGTTGAATAGCTGGTGGATGTACTCTGATTTGTCACCAAGCTGAATGGACTGTGGGTGAGCATGTTCTGTTTGTGCGTGGATGCGATGTGATGTGCATTGAGAAGGATTTTGAGATGCGGACGTACATAACAATTGGATGGGCATCAGTGAAGACCTTTGCGGTTCGCTCATTGGTTTAAATGGGGATATATCTTAGAAACAGGAATTTACTTGCTCTTTAGAAATCGAAGAATTTGATTTTACTTTTTAATTACATAAGTATTAAGTAGTTTAACCATTTGTCTACCTCTAAAAAGACTACCTTGCAACCTCCTCTCTTGCAATCCTCTTTTGCAACCTCTCCCCACTGTCATATTTTAATTTTAATTTAATTCAATTGTTTCATTTTATTGGTTTTATTTTTTGCTCCGCTCTCATTATCTTCAGAATTGAATCATGAGCTGATCTAACTTGTGAAAATAATGTCTGTTCTAGAGCACTAAAGTACAGTTAATACCTACTGACACACATATACACTATTGATAATCCTCAAGAAATATAAATTGGCAGGGAGTTCAGATGGGTGTCATGTCATACCACTAACCTCAGAGACTTGACCGTAGGTGAATTCTCAGCGGGGTGTGCACATTGTCAAGATTTGTAAAGCCTACTGCTGGCAGTCTCACTGGAGTCATCACTCCAATCGAGACAAGAACTTAAGACAAACAGATATTCCGATCTGACCGTACAATGCCGTGTGTACAGATCTGTCTGATCCCTCAGAGTTAAGGGTCAGGGCAACACTGTTATCTGCAAGCAGCCAAGCCCAGGGGAGGATTGTGATGGGGTGTGTAGTTAAGAGGATAGCGTGTGGCTGAGCAGAGATTTGGACCGGAGGATCATTTGGTATGGATATCTAGTACTTCTGTATACACAGATTCCAACACTTAAGTCGCTGTGTGTGGGAGTGTGTTTGATTTCCCTGAAGTTAAACAGCCAACGTTTCTTACATTCTGTGCTGCTGTGTGCGTGGTGTGATGGGGAGCCCAGAGTGAGCACGGTTTTTGCGTTTGAGGAAGAATTCAGTAATGTCTATAGAGTTGGTCTTGTGTTTGGGGTTATCGGTTGGTTGGGCTTAAAGGATTAGTTTCCCGAATTATGAAAATACTGTTATTTATCAAACCTGTATTACTTTATTTATTCGCTTACATTTTGAAGAATTGTGCTGGTCGCTCTTTTTCCTTGTCGTTAAAATGAATGGAAGCAGAAGCTTTTAAACTTAAAGGACCATAAGCATCCCAAAGAGATGGTTCATAAAAAATAATTATTTGATTGTTTATTCCCCCATGTTATAAAGCTGTTTGACTTTAAACTTTGAAGATATTTTGAAAAAAAATTCAACTGCCAAGTAGTCCAATATGATCTGTGCTGTGTATATTTTTCTGAAACTGTTTTTGTGTGAGATTTCAGCCTACTATATGATTAGAGAAGTCCTGCGTGTGTCATTAGAGAGAAGTTTGTTGTTTTATCAGAAAATTGTGATGTCAGGAAAAAGTTAATTATCATGCAATAAAAAAAAATACATTTTCATTTCATACCAACTTTAAAGGGATACACAGTTCACCCAAAAATACAATTCTGTCATTAATTCTCACCCTGTTGTTCCATACCTGTAAAACCTTCATTCATCTTCGGAACACAAATTAAGATATTTTTTTATGAAATCTGAGAGCTTTCTGACTCTGCATAGACAGCAATGGGACTACCACATTCAAGACCCAGAAAGGTAGAAATTACATCGTTAAAATAGTCCATGTGACATCAGTGGTTCAACCGTAATTTTATGAAGCTACGAGAATACATTTTGTGTGCAAAGAAAATAAAAACAACTTTATTCAACAATTTCTTGTCTTCCATGTCAGACTTCGACGCGCATTCAAAAAAGTATTCTCATAGCTTTATAAAATAACGGTTGAACCACCGATGTCACATGGGTCCTTACTACCTTTCTTGGCCTTGAACGTGTCAGTTGCATTGCTGTCTATGTAGGGTCAGAAAGCTCTTGGCTTTCATCAAGAACAACTTAATTTGTGTTCCAAAGGTGAACAAAGGTCTTGCGGATTTGGAACGACATGAAGGTGAGTAATTAATATAGCCCGGCCGATATGGGTTTTTTGGGGCCGATACTGATATTAGGGAGTAAAAAAAGTCTGATACCGATATATCGGCCGATATTCTTTGTGTATATTATAGTACAGTACCAGTCAAAAGTTTGGACACTTTCCCATTCATGTGTCCAAACATTTGACTGGTACTATATATAGAATACAGTATATACATAAACACATTTTTTGCAATGATCACTCAAATGTGGTGATCAAACACTTATAATGGTGACAGAGATATGTAAGGGCATTTAACAATTTAACAATAAACTTGCGATGAGTGCGATGCACAAAGTAACGGGGTGTTAGTTGTAACACACATGGTTTGAATATTATTTTACCATAGTAACATTTAAATTCTGGCTTAAGTAAATTTATCATCTCAGTTTTTATTATTCATTTAAAATTAGACAAATCTGCTATTATTTTAATCTCCAATCTGTTATTTGTCAGTTCAGAGTTATTATTATTATTTTTTAATGCTTTGATTACTAGCAGAAGACAGTAACCAGTTTTAAATTCCAGTTGCGCAGATGGGGCATGTTGTAACACTGCGTTAGAATGTGCTATTCTATGACATTAGCGATGTAATTTACACAATTTACTTTAATTAATTTTAATGTGAAACAATGAGAAACAGGTGAATAAAGACTGACAGTTAATGTTTAGAAATTATTATTTCAAGACATGTAAAGCATTTTTGCTCTTTTATGTGGGCCGTCCCAAGCATGGTTGCAATGTGTTTATTGTCAAACTCCAAAATCAGATTATTTTTAATTCTTAAAAAACGCCATTATTTTATTTAACAAAATATTTTAGTTTGTCTTGTATATTTTTTTCATTCGATCAGATACAATTTTAAGCTGTCATATGGTCAAGTTACAATGTGCCCCTCAGATGTTACGGGGCATGTTGTCACATTTCACTTCCATTTTTTGAGTATCTGCATTATATGTTCTGTAAAAAAAAATTTCATATCGGCGGCATATTCGCCGATACCGATATATCGGCGACAGGTTCATATCGGCCGATAATATCGGCAAAACGATATATCGGTCGGGCTCTAGTAATTAATGACAGAATTTTCATTTTTGGGTGAATTATCCCTTTTAGTCATTATTCACTTAAAATACTGACATGCGCTCTAGATCTCCTTTGTATAAGACGAGCAGCGATGTTCAATAATGAACGAATAATTCTTTCGAGTCCGAACTTTTCTAATGAATCAGTCGATTCCGTTCTCAAATCCACTCTGAATCATTTGTTCACAAATCGGACTGATTCAGTTCTCAAGGTCAGCTCTCTGGCTCAATGATCCAGTCACAGCGGTAAACCAGTCGCTAATCAGTTTGAACTATCAGCCAGCTAAATTATGCGATGTGCATAAAATGTGTCCATAATGTGAGAGCACATGTCCATATAGGTGATACAACACATTATGGCGACATGTACAAAGCCAGACTTTCTGTGTATGTCCCTCATTAACGTGGGATTCTTTAGCTGGTGGTAATGAAGCTTGTCAGTGCAGTGCAGTAGAAATGTACCACTCCCCTCTCATAAACATCTACCGTGATTAATTACTGACTGTGTGTTTCCCCCGCAGGGCTGCTGGCGGAAAGAAACAGCCAGGAATCCTCAGAGACCCAGACACACGCGTGTGTGTTTGTGTGTCAGAAAATGAGTTTGCACGAGACGAAGGGCGAACAGTCAGGGAAAAGTGGTTTTATAGTTGTGTATAAGTCAATGGACACAAACAAAAACTCAGTATAGTTCGTTTTCTGGTGAAGTTTCCTGAAATAGAAATATGAGAGAGGGTTGCGCTGTAGAGACAGACAACACCTGATGCATACCCGCAATAATTTTTCTGACTTTGAAAAATATTTGTGCATGTGTGTTAGTGTGTGTAAGGTGTTCGTAATCATATATGAGCAAACACAGTTTCCACAGCAACTATTGGCTTTGCCTGGCAAGACTAGCTTCATCTATCTTCATTTTTACCCTGAGCAAATTGGAGGGATGGTGAGCGAATGAGCAAGAGAGAGAGAGAGAGAGAGAAAATGAAACCAAGAAAATAAATATACAAAAAGATGGATACAGAGAGCCTTGGTGCAGTTTTACTCTGTTTAGTTTGTTCCTTTATACCCTTTAGTTAGACACAATATTGACAAGATTATGAAGACTTCTTCCCCTTACATTTGGAGCAATGATAATAGTTTACAATAAAACCATAAACGTGTATCAATATTTGTTTTAATCTATTTGTACATATGTATTTTTAATTAAATAGTATTAATTTATTATTAGAGAATGTTTTATATAAATTCTAGATTTTATAGATACTTATACAAAATGTATATATAAAATATATTTATTTTATTTTTATACGCATTTATATGTGGAACACTCATTAACCATATTTTTAAGTAAGTTGCAAACCTTTTTCAACAGTATGTCTTGACTCCAAATATGCTCTACCAAATGTTTATATGTGGTTTATGTGGTTTTGAAAAAGGTTAAGGTGAGGGGGGGGACATTTTATACGTAGCTTTTTATCCTATCGGGATTTCCACAAACTCGTACAGCTGTCCCCATCCCCGTGTCACCTGAGAGACTCGTCCATCACAGCCAATCCCCCCCGCACACACTTTCACTCGGTCCGTCTCTCTTAACACAATCACACACTGTTTCAGTGCCCCCCAAAAACCCACCCGAGCTGCAGAGGAGCTTTTAGCAGCTCCCAGCAAATCATGACATTGGCCAGCTGTCAGCCTCTATCAATTACAAGCAATCTGTGGTCGGGTAAAAAATTTGTCTGCGAAGAAGGAAGGACGCATGCAAAAAGCGCAAGTTCCCTTCTTAGCCATGGCTACAGTGCTTTCCCCAGCGGATACTGTGGCTTCTGAGTTTACACAGATGAGCTCCACTCGACACAGATGAGCATCCGCTTCTACTGCTAAATATTATGTTGCTGAGATCTCTATCTGATTTAGACTTGCTTGACTTGTTTGCTTGCTGTTGCTGATGATTGAAATTAGATTTTAATATGGGGGAGAACAAAGATTTTTTCTTGTATGAGATTTTAAAGTTAACGTGCTGAGATATCAGCAAGGGATGTGGTTTAGCGTTTCAGACCTGGGTTTCAGCTCTTGAAGAATTCATGTAATGTCAAAATGCCTTAGGGCTAAGGAGTAGGCCTGCTTGTTTGAGGAGGTTTAATTCTTTGTTTGATTTTAATAGTTGTGCTCTGGGAATTTTAACAAACCTTGAATTGACCCTCAACCCCTATCATAACTTTAAGTAGACCTTCCACATATCCTTTTTTTGTGAGCTAAATTGCATTTTCTCTTATGGCATGAGAGGTTTGTTCCATTCGACCATAAGTGCCCTGCTTAGTGGACATCACAGGATATCCCACCAGTTCGAAAGGAGCGTACAGGTGCATTTCAATAAATTAGAATGTCGTGGAAAAGTTCATTTATTTCAGTAATTCAACTCAAATTGTGAAACTCGTGTATTAAATAGATTAAATGCACACAGACTGAAGTAGTTTAAGTCTTTGGGTCTTTTAATTGTGATGATTTTGGCTCACATTTCACAAAAACCCACCAATTCATCAAAACTTAAGAAAACACAGTGGACCAACACCAGCTGACAACCAGATGCCAACCAGATGACATGGCAGCCCAAATCATCACTAACTGTGGAAACTTCACACTGGACTTCAAGCCACATGGTTTCTGTGCCTCTCCACTCTTCCTCCAGACTCTGGGACCTTGATTTCCAAATGAAGTGCAAAATTTACTTTCATCTGAAAAGAAGACTTTGGTCCACTGTGTTTTCTGAAGTCCACAGTCAACGCAGCCATCTACTAGGAAATTTTAGAGCACTTCATGCTTCCTTCTGCTGACAAGTTTTATGGAGATGCTGATTTCATTTTCCAGCAGGATTTGGCACCTGCCCACACTGCCAAATTGTGTTATGCTTTTTTAGGACCTGGAATGCTTAAAGTCAAAATGAAAGCTAAATTGATTATGCATGTTCCTGGTTTTATTATGCACAATTAATGTGCGGCAGTTATTTCATATTGGTTATATATTAAGAGATTTTTTATTTTAGAGATTATATATCCATATCGATTAAATATTTCATCTTTAAATGCATTAATAACACTTAAATGTGATCTTTTGTCAATCTCAACATGAATATCCATTTTCTTTTCTGTAGATTTTAGATTTTCTTTAAAAAAATTTACAAAGTGGTTTTGAATTTTAATATCTTTTATCACCAATGACATGAAAATATCTTTATAAAACTGAATTTCATCAAATAAATCAAATCTCAATTTTTTAAAAATGTATATTTGCAATTGGGCCTCTAATTTTAATGCCATTATTAATGTTCTTCCTCTTTCTCTTCCTCCTCTGCATGTCCTTCTCCTTGTTGCGGTTCATCGACAAAGGTAAGCAAGTTTATCTATCCACCTGCTTGTTCATTTGCCTTTGTTTATGCATTCAGCTTTGGCAACATTCATGCATAGTTTCCTGTGATACAAACATACACAGTTCATTAGAGCTAGTTGAGTGAATTAAATGGACTGAGGAGGAGGGGAGGTCATGAGAACAGTCCGACAGCCTCTCCTGAACATGCCTCGACTATCAATGCGACCGCCACACACATGTAAACAAACCCACCAGGCCACTTCTGCCACAACACAATGTCATGCCTTTTAAGACTTACTTATTCACACCCCAGACATAAAGACCACTTTTATCCCTCTCTCTTGGTGAAGTAGGAAGAGATGATGCCCTTCAAGATGAGAAAGAGAAGAGTGAGTCACATCTCGAATAAAACGTGGCCACTGTGTGAGTGACTCTATAATGGTTTCCCTGTTCGCTGATAAACCGTTTCTTGGGGTGTTTAAAACTTGACTAATAAATAATGCAGGCTATTATTAAAGCTTTTCTTTGTTTTTGCTCATTTTGCAGCAGGTTTAAACTGATCTCTTTGGAAAGCTCATGTGGATTGAGATGAAAGATTCAGGCTTTTGTGATGTAGAGCGAAAATTCAAGGCACATGCAAATAAATACTGTATACTTTTCCAATTACTTAAAGATACAAATCACACAAACATGTAAATTTGCTCATTTATTCACCATCATGCTGTTCCAAACCCATATGACTTTCTTTCTTCAGTGGAACACAAAATGCGTTGATTTGAGTAATGTTCACTCTGCTCTTTTCCATACAATTTAAAAAGTGGATTCGGACCATTTCAACAAAGGAGACATAAATGGTCCATATGACACATTGACTAAATTCCATGTCTTCCTAAGCTGTTTCCTAAGCCTTTCCCAGCTGTTTACTTTCACAGACAAAACTGACTGTTTTTGTAAATCGTGTGTGTTTTTTAACGTGTGTATTTGACAGTTTAAGTGAAATAAGACCGGAAAGAGAACTTAGTACTCACATGCCATGTGACTGCTGTTTCCTTTGGACGTGCTTCGGATGTGTGCGCTTAAAATGTATATCAGAAGCTTAAACTAGTATGGTTTAAAACGCATTATTTCAGCACAATAGACATGATAATCAAAACCAAACAGATGTTTTTTTTAGCAGAGTATCAAAGGTACAAGCTGTAAAGCAGGGGCAGGGAGCAGCAGCTCATTTGCATTTAAAGAGACAAGCACAAAAACAGCGTGTTTCTAAATAGGCATTTTCAAAATGATATAATAAATTATCTGTGGGGTATTTTTAGCTAAAACTTCCCAGACACATTCTGGGGACACCTGAGACTTGTTTTACATATTGTAAAAAGGGGCATAATAGGTCTCCTTTAATGTGTTATTTGTCATTTCTTTGTAATTATTTGAAATCTTCTAGTAATTTCTGTGTGAAAATTGTTACAAAGTAAATCCTACACCATTTTTTTTTCAGCATAAACTGTTTTTTAGTGCAAATCTGGCTTGTGGTTCGTTTTCATAATATGGAAAAAGCAGCTTGTACATTCTGCTGTAAATTTTTTGTGTTCCACAGAACGCAGCCAGTCATACAGGTTTTGAATAACGTGTGATTTTTAGGGTGAACTGTCCCTTTAAGACATGCGTAAGTGCTTCGGCGGCAGGTGAATTTCATCATCTCCTGTGAACTATGAAGTGCTGAGTATGTTGAATAAGTGGGTTAATTATCATTCTCTCAGTGTGCATCCATTAAAGTAATCCTTTCAGCTGTATGGTGGGAAAAATGTAAAGATTTGGTCTCTGTGAGGTCCTCCCTCACTCTTTACTCTATTTTTCCCTTCCAGGGCTCATACTCGGTCTCTCTGTCTCTGAGCAAGAGACAGCGAAAGCAGGAGACAACGGATGTTTATTCCTTTCTGCTGTTATGTCTGCTGCTGTATGTAATGACAGGCTGTTTAGTGGCCGGCTGAAATAAGTGTTTCTATCTGTCTCGCTCTTCCGCCCTTGGGACTTCTGTGGCTGTATCGCTCACTCCTAGGTTTGCTAAACTGGTCGCACAATTATAGTAAAGACACATACTGTCATGGTCCATTTGCCATCAAAGTTTGGTCCTTGAACTGTTGTCAACAACGTGACCTACACATTCTGACTAGCACGTAACTTAGTTCAAGTATACTTGTGTATTTTTTTATCTATTTTTTACTTTTGCAGATGCAATTGCAATACATTTTTGTGCTAGAAAAGTGCTTCAGTTTATCAGTTTTCATCTACTGTTCAGTGTTGTTATTAACTGAAACTATTGAAAATGTTTGTTTTGATAATTAGGTATTTTGGTAAGTAAAGCTGAAAAATAATATTATAATAATAATTATAATAATATTAGATAAAACTAAAGCTGAATTCAAAATCAATCAATCAGAAATAAAAATGACAAACATAAAATTGCTAGAACAAAGTTAAGTATAAAAGAAATGGTATGAATTTAAATAGTATATAATACTATAAAAGTGTGTCTGTCGAAACCCTTTTTAGTTTATGAAATGCTTTGTTACATTCCTCTATTTGGGATTTGAGTAAAAATAGACATTTTTATTTATTTATTCAAAAAGAGACTCTGTATTCTAGCAATTAAACCAAGTCAAGACATTCAGAGGTTTTTAAGTCCATTCTGATGAAGTGCAAAGTTGAGTTTTAGGATGAGATCATTTGAGCTCTGCACTATCACTCACTTCCTGTTCACCCTAATCCTTTAGACTGAAACCTCTTAATGTTGTCATAATGTGTCCTCATAGGCAATCTGTCTAAGTAGGAGTCGTATTCAAAGTAATTAGTAGAGCTAATTATCTGGAGAGTCAGAGTAGGATGCTAGAGTACAGCCTGCTGATTTATGTATTTGTCTTTTTGTCTAAGCTCTGAGTCAGCATGATTTTATTGTTTTAGTAGATAGAGATGAAAGCAAATAAAATGGTTTAAGAAGGTGAAAGTGCATCTATGTTTTCCCCAGATCGCCTGGGGTCCGGTTCCAGGCCCCTAGACATGCAGGTACTTAAGTGTTCATTACTCATATGTTAGTGCATAGCTGAGAGAGAAAAGACTACAGCTTCACAGCTGCTTTAAAAAAGCTTCCCTGCAGACCTGTTGGGCCTTGATTTGTTGTGGCAGGTCCGCGTCTGTGCACATCTCTGGTCATGGCCTGGCTTTACCTGTTTTAACTGTGGCCAAAAGTGCAAATAAAAAATAAAAAAATGCTCGAGTTGATATTGCTAATGGTTTGATTAGTTTAAAATGCAGGCAGAATTCCCTTTTTGTTTTGTTTTTTGTTTTTTTGCTGCTTTCAGCCCTTTAATCATATGAAGTGGTGGGTGTGTAGACATGCCGAACGCCAACCATGCTGTCACATGCACCCTCACCGCCCTCTCCCCACCTGACTGCTCCCTCATTTTTCCTCGGGAAGATTTATAGTGGCTGGGATGTTGGAGACAGGCCATTACCATGAGCTCTTAGAACTCATCATTCAAGCAAAGAGGCGAATGCAGAGCCCAATACCTGCCTTCCAGAGCAAACTAAGATCATGTAGCAGGGAAACTAATGCTGTTGTGGTGTTTATTTTGTACCTTGTTTTGGGAGCACAAACGGAAGAATTCAAGAATTTGAATAGCAGTGATTTATGCTCTTATTATGGAGAGATTCTCTCTGTGAGGGCAGCTGATAGAGTGCTTAATAATGCATTTTTGTGTCTTCTAAATAGTGATGCATGATAAATAAACATTTTATTTAAATTGTATGTAATACTGATATTGAATATTTAATTGTAGACACTAATGTTCCCCGTTTTTATATTTGAACTACTTTTCCCATCTAACAGTCAGTTAATGTTTAACCTAATAATTTAATAACACTGCTAAATGTTTTCTTATTAGGAAATCTTAAAATGAATATTCATTTTTCATACTGTAAATTATAATGTGGTGCATAAATTTTATTTTGTTTAAAATTATTGACTAGTTTTTAGCATTAATTTATGCAAAATGTTTTTCAGTGAGCTTAATTTTTTTTCTTAAATTTTTTTATTGAAAATAATTGATGTCGGCTAGAATTGTATTATGGGCGCATCTCTACTTAAAAACTGTTTATATTGCAGAAAGCTTTTTGACACACTTATCAATTTTTTCTATTTATCAAACTTATCTATTTTAAATGTCAAATGTTTAAATGTAAAATGAGCGTTCTCTCACCTGGGGAAACTTAACTTGATATGACAGGTTTGAGTTTTAATGGTCCAGGTTTTAGTATCTTCTCTCTCTCTGCAAACATAGAGGCATAATTTGATGCTTTGCGGCTTGTCTGTATATGTATAGTAACTTGATCCAGGCGTCTCTCACGATGTCGGCAGAACAAGTGGCGAAGTCGTCATCAACCTGTCAGTGCACCGCCAAAAGAGTGGTGTCTCCCAGTGTCGTGTATAAATCAAGCAGTCCAGCACATTCCATGCACAAGCAGTGCTTTTTTCCCCTACCTCATTCTTCCTTCTGGATCTGGGAGTTCACTCAGTCCACTGGCTTCCCTCCCGATTGGATTTGTGCCTCTGCATTCATTTTCTGCTTTCATGTCATCATCAACTTCTGAGAGGAGAAAAGTGTAATGCTGCAAAATCCTGTCGCAAGAAGTCAGTCAGTGAACCACATCATCATCATTTGAACGTGTAATTGTCAACCAGCTGTTGAAATCAGGCTCTGCGAGTGGAGTCTTGCTCCATTTGATAAGATGATCCGATAGGATCCTGGAGTTCTTATGTGTTCTTTGTAGGGAATGGCACCCTCAGTCCTTGTTTTATTCCTCTAGTGCAGGGGTGGCGAACTCCGGTCCTGGAGAGCCGCAGCCCTGCAGAGTTTTGCGTCAACCCTAATCAAACACACCTGAACACGCTAATCAAGGTCTGAAGGGTTACTAGAAAGCTACAGGCAGGTGAGTTTTAATTAGGGTTGGAGCTGTACTCTGCAGGGCTGCGGCTCTCCAGGACCGGAGTTCGCCACCGCTGCTCTAGTGCTTGTGAGCACCCTTCTTAAAACCACAATCAAAAATGGGACAGTCTGCGATCTTGTGGACGGATATGCATGAGCGAAGGCTAAAGACCACAAGAACATGTCATTATTTTTATAGTTTGAAGTATTTTATATATAAATGTTTATATAAGCATATTTAATATATACAATTTTAACAAATTTACAGAATTTGGTTATTGACTCTACTGATTTCTATGCACTAAAAATGAGAAACTATGAGATTAATTCTTTTATTCTATTGGCAGCCTTAGTTGTTTTTTTTTTTTTTATCAAATCTGCATATTTTGTAAAAAAAAAAGTTGAAGTTGTCACTGTTCTTTGTGAAACTGCTTTAAAATAATTTATTTAGAAAAATGCTATGCAAGTAATTTTAATAATTTGCTTTAGCACAAGCCGATATACAAGCCATTTTTTATATTTAGGAAACAACATTAGTTTTTCTAAAATTAAAGTTAACATTAACACACATTATAAATGAATGTAGCTGCACTTGTTTTAGGAAGGTGGGTCCATCACAAGGGGAACTTTACGTTTTTGGGTCTGTGGTGTCCAAAATGTGAGAACCCTTACCTTGGTGTACCAAGAAGTCTTTCATTTCATCTGCCCATTGTGCAGACCACCAACCCCCATCAAGTCCTCAGTCTCAGTGGTAGGTCTTAGTTGAAGGATTTCAATCAAACCAGTCACATTTAAAGAAAGCCCTGTCTTTTGAACAAGGCCTTCTTTCACGGAAAGTGACTTCCAGACCGAGAGCTGTCAGGTTGATTAAATATCACTACTGTGCATTCCCTGACCTCTGAAGCGTCCACGCTCCACAAAGACTCAGTCCGGCTCTGTCAGATCCGCTGACATTCTATCTGCTTTGGTTGGAACTCTGTCTTTGCCCCAATCGCAGCGGTTCTTTTTGTTTCTTCTCCAAACAACACGAGCGGTTCCATCGTTACAGGCCACCGATCAGGATAAAGCTATTGCGCACCCTGTTCCTCTGGCAGCGTGACATTTAGAAAGTCTGTTTGTGTTTATCTGTCACAATCTGCCCATTTCCACTGTCTGTCAGCTAAGGTTGGACGAATCTTCCTCTGCAGACAAATGCTGTGGCATTTCTGGGAAGTTAAAGATTATCATGACCTGAATGTTGGAGATTTATATCCGAGCTCCTGACTAATGTCGTGCTAAAGAGCATTGCTAATTGCCTCTGCCTGGTTTCATTCTTGGCTGCTTTGAAGTTTCACTCATATTCTTGAAGGCACAAAGCACATGCTTTATTATAACACCGTGACTTGAAGGTTGTTTACAGTTTAGCTCACTAATTAGCATATTAACTTTCCCCGTTATCATTTTTCCTCTCACACATAATTTCTAATGTTTGTTGCAAGCTGTTTTGAATGATGTGTGTCTGAATCTCAGCTTGCATACATCGTATGAAAATTGCATACGGCATTGGTTATGGTAAAGTCCGTACTTTTTTAATATATACACTGCAAAACATTTAATTATATATACAATTTATTAATAAATAACAGTACAGAGCTAAATAAAATGTGTAAGTCATGTGCCGCTATTCAGAAAATACAGTATTTGCCCAAAAAGCTTGTATGGATGCATATTTTGGGATGCTATCTTAAGAAAATTGCGCTATATAGGGTGGAATATATTAGTATTTGATCTGCATCACAGTTGATTGACTTGTAAATGCAGAACCGGCCCTTCGGTCTCAAATACTGCTCAAATGATGCTCAATTGAAACACATTTGGCAGATCACAGTCATAACATAAAATGAATCACTTCCTTTGAGAACCTTTTCATCATTCTTTTGTATGCCTTAGGATCTAATGTCTGCCAGTGACAAAGTCATTGTTTTGAGTGAAAATTTATTGTCTAAACTGAGAGGAATGACTCATGTAGATGTTGAATAAGTGTCTGGAAAGTCTCTATGTCTGACTGTAGTCATTGTTAGTCAACCACAGGGTTTGGAGAGGCTACAAAAACTAACCTTGACAGTTCAAATGGCAGATTAAATAAAAAGACATGTTTGAGATTTACCTTATTTCAGTTGTTCTCAAAGTTTTAAGGAATGCGTCACATGTTTTTTTGTTTGTGCATAGAGTAGTTAAGGGCTAGTCTGTGATTTCTTTCACACTAATCGACTGGTGATGTTAATGTCAGTCAATTTACAGGTCTCATCTGGCTCTGATTATTAGCTGATTATTCTATTGTAATTACAACAATGGGTCACTTAACATGGGAATGGGGCGCATATTAAGGCAAAGCTAAGCTGTATTTCGCATGTAGCTATCACAGGTAATTACCTCTCTTAAAATAGCTTTTTACACTATTTGAAATCACATATGGCTCAGAAAATCCCTTTGAAGTGGTCAGGGTTGGATCAGTAGGATAACCCTGGTTTCGCTTCTGGAAGATTACCCAGAGTCCTCCCTGCTTGCTAAATGACCGAACCGTGACACCGGAGGTGTCGAAGAGAACGGCACGGGTGACGAATGTGAGCTCAACCGCACCCTTTCATGTCACGCATCAGCAGACAGTGCTTTATTGTTGTGTGGATGGGGTTATCCCATGAGCTCTTTCTCAAGAATGACTGTTTTAGACATTGGCCATCTTACAAACTCAATAAAAATGAGCTGTGCGATGCAAGCAGAATAAAGAGGTGAATAATTCACTGACATCTATCGAAGCCGGCCTCTAGTTCAGGTGCTATTTGCTCTTATTTGTCAACCAACTTAAGTATGTATGTCAGCAAAGCAGTCCTTAGGGACGTTCACAGTGACGAAGCGAACCAAAGCTATTCGTTTTCAGCAGAGCCTGTATGACTGACTGACTTCTGAGAAACCCAAAAGAAGAGTGTTGTTTTTGTCCATATAATGAAAGCTGGATGTTATAACATCATTGGACCTCATTGACTTTCACAGTATAGACAAAAACATTCTTTAAAAGAAAGTCCACAGAAGAAAGTCATACAGATTTAAATGGATGAGTAAATAACATCTCTATGCTTTTCAGCAGCAGAATATAGTTTTTATCTTCCTTTTGTGCATTCAGCAATTACGTGTTGAAGTTTCCAATTGCTAATTTAGCTTGTGTACAAATAAACAGATACCAAGAAACGAGTCCTTCAGATTAGCCATGTGACCGTAGAGTAGACCGTTCCTTCTGACTGCTATATTTTCCCCATCATGAAACGTAGAGTTTCATAAGCCGTCTTTCTAAGTATAAACCTCTGACCTTTCCAACATTCCCCAGATGCAGTGGAACATTAAATCGGATGACTTTATTGCATTGTTTCTTCGCTACCAAATTAACTGCCGCTTCTCCTGACCTCGGGCAAAAAAATAAGCAAAAATCTTTGAAAACTGCAAAGTGCATACCAAAACCAGTCTATACAGCTTTTGTCCGTTGCAGCAGGAAAGCCTTTTATGTGTGAAAGGGGGCTCTCGGCAGCAGGATAGAGAAGTCACTTTGCTTTAGATTTGCACTTGCCTCCTATTATCAAACACTGGGATTCAGACAGCTTTCAGAAGTATCTCATCACCTGCCTTAGCACTTAAAGGTGTGGGAGTGGAGCTCTCTGAAGCCGCGGCCCAGATGTGCCATTTGGTGTGGCGTAAAGCCACACAGCTATTTGAAGTCTTCTGTTTGTATGCCAGCCATTTCCTAAATCCCACTCTCATAGTTGGAAACAAAGCTCTAAAAGGAGGCACAAGCCATCCACATGAAGGATGGATATTTGTTGTGCTGGGGGAAGGCAGATTTGAGGGAATCTCATGTTCTAATTAAATACGTTTAACCCAAGGTCATATGGTGCTGAGAAAGGGGGGTTTGTAGGCTTGTCTTAAATGTTTTATTGAGTTTCTTTGAACTGTTACAGCTTGGGGGTGAAGCATAAGCCTTCCCGTCAGAGCCGAAACAATGCACGTGTTGGCTTTTAATGAACTGCTGTGGAATGCGAGAGCTTTGATTTGCTTTTCCAATCATTTGTCACATTCCCTGACATATGGTCTTTACATCATTGATTTGTGAAGTTTTTACTCTACTTCACGTGCAGTATGTTGTGTTTTATGCAGTAGCGAGGCCTCTAGGTGTTTGGCATCTCGCTGTCATGTTGACTTGACACGTTCTCATGGGTTTAAATTAAAGGCCTGTTCACACCAAGTGTGATGTTACAAAGCAGAAATTCACAAAGTATTAAATGTTTTGTTTCCGAGTGAAATTTTGCAGTTTGGTTTCCTGGGCCATATAGAAGCGCATTGTGTTGCTTTAACATCTTGTTGCAGGAAATTTCATGCTCTGCGTGAATAGGCCTTTAAGACGCCGCTCCCATTTAACTGATAGGTTTAGTTCATGTTGATTTTCTTTTTACTGTTGCTAATAACTCACCAGGCAGAGGGGATGATTCATTTCCTGCCATCTAATTATTCTGGCCTTGCCCTGGCGGAAAATAAAAGTGCCGTTTCATCTTAATATTGCAGTTTTATGGGTGTTCATTTATTTATTTGTTTGTTTATTGATTGATTGATTGATTGATTGTCATATGGGTTGGGTGATGCATATAATAATAATAATTATTATTATTATTATTATTTATTATAAATAAAAACAATTACCTTTTTATTTGGTCACTTAAATTCAAAATGTTTTATATATTATTATATAATATCAGGTAAGTGTTTGTTTTTTTTCTTCTATACAAATACTGAAAATAAAAGGTTATGCCTAACAAATAAGTCTTGCATCTGTACAGAAACCGTTTCACATTATGTAACACTTGAGTTAAAAATAAAACTCAAAGCAGTAGTGTATTATATTGTATGAGACGAGTTTGACCTACATAAAAAAGAAAAAAAATCCATTTGAAGTCGGCACTGTGTGATAGCAAAACAACCTCAAAATGGTCCTGATTTCATGATTTTTGATCCGATGATTTCATCTCGAGACCGTTAGAATGGCATTGGTTACCACTTAGAGGACTGATATGCTTCACTGGAGGATGACACTTACACTGTCACTGCAAGGAACTGTATGCCAACTCAGCCTGTATTTGCGTAAACTCAAATGGAAATCTCGGTTATACACAGGTGTGTTTTTGTTTATAGAAGGGAAGCCGTTTTTTGTGCTGTCCCGACTGCGTGTGGGTTTGTGGTGTAATTGACATTGAGAGCTCTGAGAGCCTCTTTCCTCCCTCTGTGTTGTGACTCTCACCTTTAAGTAGTGCAGCGTTTGAGGTGAAGAAGCACCAATTATTTTAGGCTGATGTCACGGCTCTTCTGTTTGAGGATATATAGGCTCCTATTTTGCACATAAAGAAATAGAGAAAGTCTGAAAAACACAGTTAAATAATCGCTCTCAAAGAGAGAGTTTGCATGTCATCAGCATGTGGTAGAATGAAGACATCAAAGAAAGCCTTTTACTGCATTTATTGCTATAAAACTCTAAAGTTTACAGTTTTATTGCTGTAGATTTCACCAGCTCCAAGATATATAGGCGTCAAGTTTTTTATTTGTTTGTTTCCTCTACTTTTATTAATTTGTTTTGATATGCTTTCTACTCCTGTAAGTTACTTTAGCACATACTTTCCTCCATCTCATCTTTTATTTGATAGTTATTCAGATCTAATACTCTAATATCTCTATACATTAATGTAATTACTTTTTTCGCCATCCATTTATTGTGTCTGTGTGTTTTGTCTTCCATATCAAAATGAAATATTATACCCACATATTTTCACCAGAACAGGTTGCCAGGTGACCAGTGAGTCTTTTTTTTTTTTTTTAATGATTCCCCCATCTCACTTTCTTCATTTTTATATTCGCTACTCTAATTAAATATTTTCAGGAGTGGGGAGAGTGTTATTAGTCAGTTCCTCACTCACTTCTCTCAGTCTCAGACTGTTTATTCTGAACAGACTCTAATGAGTGCTTCAGTGGGCTTCGCCTAATTGTGATCTAAAACTGCAAACCATTCTTCACCGAAGCAGGTTTAATGGCACATGATAGCAGCACTTCAAGCTCGAAGTGAGTCTGGAGATATCGGAAAGCTGCTTGAACGGAAAATTAAATCCTGCCGCTTGTCAACACATAGACCCGAAGATGCAGGTGCTCCGTGTTACTTTACTCTACTTCCTGTCCAGGTGGAAACAGAGCAGCACCAGCCATGCTGTCCCTCTTCGCTATTCTTTCTTGTTTCTAAAGTCCATCTTTTCTCTGCAGCGTCATCTTTCTCCCTAGGGTTCCTCTCTGCAAGTGTCTATCTGAGCAACCTGACACTAGCTGCAGCCTCCTCCCGAAAGAAGCCATTGCTTTGTTAGAACTTCGTTATAGATGGTGCTTTCTGTCCACAATGTCCAAAAGCCACATTCTGACCTCTGGTGACCGAGTCGGCACCCCCCTCGTTTTTGTAGGTTCCCCCTCCAGCTATGTGACATGACCCAGTTCTAGGAGACACACCTGTATCGTATAACACTGTCCTGCAAAGGAATTTCTTTTGAAAGTGCTACTAGTTCTTTATGAAACCTGCCAAGAGCATGTCCCAGTCATGTTTTAGCCCAGAAGAAAAATAAAGCATTAAAAATAATGTGCTTAAAGAAAACAAAGTATATTTAAAACCATTGCATCGTTTAAGACTTTTTATTGATTGTTTGTTTGATTTGATTTATTTAACAATCAAACACACATCCTCAGTTGTCAATGTTGTAATGCAAAAAATCGATTTAATGCATGAAATACATAATATATAAATATATGTCTTATAGATTTTGATTCAACATGTTAATTTAAATATATACATTTAAACAGATTATTATTGCCATGGTATTGCCATTCATTCATTCATTCATCATCATTCAGTTATAAGGATTGTTATTGAAAATGGAGTAAAATGTCTAGATGCTTTATGATTTATTAAATCTGTATAAAATACGTAAAAAAAAATATTTAACTATATATAATATAGTCTTATCGATTTTAATTAAACAATTTAATTTAAATATATAAATTATGTATATGCTAAATATTGTGCTGAAAAATTAGTGTGCTGAAATGTGCTTAAATGCCGTAAAATTAATGCTGCCATACACAAAAAATGTTTTTGTTTGTTTGTTTGTTTTTACTAGTATGGTGTATATATAATATAAATCTAGCAAATAAAGATTCTAGTGTCATGCAGTCGTAGCCAGGGTGTGGTGTGCAAATTTGGAGTCTTTGGATTTGAAGGATAAAGACTGGTTTGGCTCTTTAGGGACCGTCTCTACAAACAATTGAGAGACCCCATCTGCAGCTTTGATTGCGTGCCCTCCCTCTTTCCCTTTCTCTCCTTCTCTGTCTTTGAGTCACATATGGTGAGGAGATATTGCGGGTTTAGCCCTAAAATAGAATAAATTTAAATGTGTTTGCAAATAAATTAGCTAATTATGACTTTTTGTTCACCTTTAGGGGGAAAGGCTACAGTAGATGGTCTATTAGTAAAATGAACTCATATTGCCATGGGAAAAAAAATAAGTCCATTGATAATAAGAACAAAAAGCCATCAATCCCAAGCAATAAGACCAAACAGAACCAGTGAATTCTTGTAGACTAGTTCAAAACCTCAGATAATAGGTAGTGGGATCGTTTTACTTATCTGCCAGGCTTGTTCCTCTTGGTATTTGGATAAAAATAATGTAATTTTGCATTTTATGTGGCTGAAAGATAGCAAATTCGAGTTGTTTTCGTAAGTTGTCTCAATCTATAAAAGTTAGAAGTGCTGCTTTTTAACTCAACCATAAAAGGCTCCTTTGATTTCTAAAGTTTGTCGATATAAACCCTTCACAAGTTCTGATAGGATGCTGTTTTCCCCCATTGCGGGAATACACAGATTCAGACCAGTACAAAGGGCTGTCACGGTACAACTTCAGCCCACTTAGCTGTTTAGCGCTCTGACATCTCAGGAATATTTTAACCACTGGAGTCTGTGATCTATTCCATCTGTACATGCTTCTCCCGCAGGACTGGAGCGAGACCGCAGAGCAGGCTTGTGCTGACATGTCCCGAATCAGACTCGTGCACAGTCACGTCATCGCAGTCCTGCCAACCATCTGGATATAAACTGGTGCTTTGAGACACATCTGGTCATCAACATACCACGCTCTGAATTGCACTTCCAACTATTCAGACCCCACAGCCAGCCAGGGCTGAAATATTCCCTTTGTGGTGACAGGACGGCCAGTATTTCACAAAGCGTGTCCCTGTATGCTGACAGGCCGGCCAATCAAGACACGTTTCTGTCCTCGTGCCCCGACAGGATAACTGGTCTATGTGGAGAGTGTCCCTGTATTCTGACAGGTCAATCAAACAGGACAAAATGTGTCTGTGTGTGACAACAGCATAGCCAAATTTCACCACATACCTTCATGTTTTTATGTGATCTTTCTTTCATTTCACGTCCAAAGCATAATCAAAAATTTTTTTTTGGCAATAAGCTCAGTCTGTTTTGCTTAGTAGAGGGGGGGGCACAAATTGAAAAGATTTTCATGATAAACTTGTCAGAATAAATTACGGTGCCAGTATAAGACGATCTTGTCGCACGTCTGCAATACCAAAGCTGATCTTTTTGACAAGAAATAGCACTTAATGGAAAGACTGGGGACTAAATATTTATGTAAGATAAGTGATCACATTGCATAGCATGTTGTGTGTGGATGGATGGGCAGACGAATGAAGAAATAGAAGAATGGATATATAGATATAGAATAACTAACATTTTCACTTACTTTTGCCCATAATTGGCCCCTGATTTGATACCCGTGGTGTAGCTGGGGCACATGGCCATTATAAGATTATATGACGGGGGTGTTTGCTGGAATGCCTCTAGGTTATCTTGTGTTGTGGATGCTAATTGAAACTAGCATAAGGCCTCTAATGAGCACTAATTGCTCTAATGAATTAGTTACAGTGAGAGTTCTGGAGAGAGGACAGTGTGGACACTTCATAGGGCCGCACACATGTACACACACTCATACCCGCAGGGAGCTGTAAGCGTCTCTGTGTGGCCTGCTAGTAACTGGTATGTGAAATGACAGAAGGCTTTGTGTTGCTTAATGCCAGATTCATTACAATGAATATAATTACTGTAACTAATTGTTGATGTTTTCTCATTAAACTGTAGTTAAAAATCTTTTTTTTTTTCTTTTGTGTTTTTGGCATATGAATTTCTAGAGATCAGATTCTGGCAATATTGATGAACTTGATGAGTTCTGGCAATATAAATTTAAGCAATTGCAATGATTTTAATGCACTTTTTATATAGCTTTAAATTTTCTAAAGAATATTCCAGCAAGCCATTTCTGCATTTATTTGAAGTAGAAATCTTTTGTAACATTTTAAATGTATTTACCATCTCTTTTGATCAATTTATTTAATATTAATAAATATATTGAAGAAAAATGCGATATGCGATAACTCATTAAATAATGCGATATTCGATATGCGATACGATAATGTGCCACATGCTCAGATGAAACAGTTTTACTCAGCTGTTGCTGAGTCAGTTCTGTGAACTTCTATAACTATCTTGTCATATATATATTGTTATTTGTATGCATGTATGTATCAAGAGCTCCTGTAAAACCACAACAAATTCCTTGTGTTTGCGCACACTTAAGTGGTGAATAAAGCTCATTCTGATTCTAGTATAACATGTTTCACTTTTTGTGAGAAGAAAGCACCCCTACAACAACTTCTGAAAGAGAACAGAACAGTGTTTTACTCTAGCATTACATAAAAATAATTTTAACATTTACTCTGAATTCAATATGCACTGATTCTTACTTAAGCTACAATGGTTATTTAGGTAAGAGTGGATCAACAGCTTCCTGACAGACAGGCAGCAGCTAGTGAGGCTGGGAAAATACACATCCAGCACCCGTACGATCAGCACTGGAGCTCCTCAGGGTTGTGTTCTCTCTCCACTGCTCTTCTCCCTCTACACCAACGACTGCACCTCTAAAGACCCCTCTGTCAAGCTCCTGAAGTTTGCAGACGACACCACACTCATCGGCCTCATTCAGGACGGTGACGAGTCTGCTTACAGACAGGAGATCGAGCAGCTGGCTGTCTGGTGCAGTCTCAACAACCTGGAGCTCAACACGCTCAAAACTGTGGAGATGACCGTGGACTTCAGGAGAAACCCCTCTGCACTCCCCCCACTCACCATCATGGACAGCACTGTGACTGCAGTGGAGTCATTCAGGTTCCTGGGCACCACAATCTCTCAGGACCTGAAGTGGGACACTCACATTGACTCAATTGTGAAAAGGGCCCAGCAGAGGTTGTACTGAAGCTTCTGTCATGAAAACAAATTCCTCGTATGTGTAAACATGCCTGGCAATAAAGCTCATTCTGATTCTGAAGAGCAGTGAGTGATTTTCTTTGTCTTTTGTTCATGGCCCCAAATATTGCAAGCCGTAGCGATATGCATATTGCGATATGTACATTTGCGATATTTCGATATATTGCACAGCCCTAATCTCTGAATAAAAGTATTAATTTCCTTCTAAATGGAAAAAAAACAGTAGTGTTCAAGGTAGTTCAAAGTTTGATTCATTTTTGTGAATCTTTTGATCTCTTTGTTTCGGTGAATTGGCTGAAACGCTAGATTTACCTGTTTGTTTGCTCGATTACTCAAAAATATTCACTTCTTTCTCTCAACCTTTCTGTTGCACAAACTATGCCATATTTACATTAAATATGCCATCTACTCAGCCTAATTTTTATCTCTAACTATTGTAAATGAATCTACCACCACTACTATCTAATTGTACTACTGAGACTACCTAATATTTTATGAATGACCAATTTTTATGCAAATATGGTCATATCACGTGTGCTTATCTGTTTTACACTTTAGTTAGTATTTGTGGGTTTTTCTCATGAGACTGATGTCTGGGAAGTGGAAGCCTGTGACTTAGGCTGATTGTTCTGCGTCAGAAACAATATTGTAAATGAATCTACCACCACTACTATCTAATTGTACTACTGAGACTACCTAATATTTTATGAATGACCAATTTTTATGCAAATATGGTCATATCACGTGTGCTTATCTGTTTTACACTTTAGTTAGTATTTGTGGGTTTTTCTCATGAGACTGATGTCTGGGAAGTGGAAGCCTGTGACTTAGGCTGATTGTTCTGCGTCAGAAACAACAGACATTTTTGGCTCCTTTCCCAGTGAAGTTTTCATTCAGATGTGCGGGAAGGGGGGGTAGTTTGAGAGAGAAAGTTTTAGAAAGTGGTGAAGAGCAAGAGAAATGGTGACACAAACAATGGCGATTTTTAAAACATTACCTCATTGTGCAAGGTCCCCCCCGTCAGCCATGTGCAGAACGCATCAAATTAACACACTCCGAATGGAAGCATTTAGCTGGAGTTGCTATGGAGACGGAGCATAAAGCTGCGTTAGGGCTGTGTTTGGGCAGGGTAGTATAATTGTACCCAGCCTGTGAAATAAACACAATCGCAGAGGGAGATCCTCATTTTTAGACCCTGATATTGATTCACTCACCAGCAGTTTTCTCATAATACTTAAACACTGATCTTTTCTCTATTGCATTTCATCTCACATAGATGCTCATTGCCATGGATTCACTTCACACAAGCACTTGTGTGTGCCTGAGCACCATTAAAGACCCAAACAATTCTCGCTTGTGTATAAACACTCACCCACTCACCATCTCATGCTGTGCTGTTTTAAGTGGTCTGAGCTTTCCAAGGTCAAAAGATGCTCAGGAAATCAGTAAAAGGGTAAAAGGAGAAATAACATGTGCAATACACACAATGCGTACAAAAAAAGTACTGTGGTGAAACCATTGCACAATTATGAAT
>NW_015505328.1:1255017-1265006 GCF_001515645.1 Sinocyclocheilus grahami | reverse complement strand
GGAGCATAAAGCTGCGTTAGGGCTGTGTTTGGGCAGGGTAGTATAATTGTACCCAGCCTGTGAAATAAACACAATCGCAGAGGGAGATCCTCATTTTTAGACCCTGATATTGATTCACTCACCAGCAGTTTTCTCATAATACTTAAACACTGATCTTTTCTCCATTGCATTTCATCTCACATAGATGCTCATTGCCATGGATTCACTTCACACAAGCACTTGTGTGTGCCTGAGCACCATTAAAGACCCAAACAATTCTCGCTTGTGTATAAACACTCACCATTACACCCTCTCATGCTGTGCTGTTTTAAGTGGTCTGAGCTTTCCAAGGTCAAAAGATGCTCAGGAAATCAGTAAAAGGAGCTGCTTTGAAATAACATGTGCAATACACACAATGCGTACAAAAAAAGTACTGTGGTGAAACCATTGCACAATTATGAATTATTAGGTGGTAATTCCTTGGTACTTTGGTTTATACTGTGGTACTGAATGGACTTACAAATGTGTTATATATATATATATATATATATAGTTCCATATGTAATACATCAAATATAATAATATATTAAAAAAGCATTAAAACATTTAAGTAAGTAACTTTTTTTTTTTAAATATAACATTTTTATGCATTAAATTAATCTAAAGTGACATTATATCAAAGTGATTTGTATTCAACATTGATAATAATTAGAGATGTTTCTTAAGCACCCAGATTTATTTATTTATTTATATATATATATATATAGCCAAGTGATTTTATATATATATATATATATATTAAATCACTTGGCTATTGTACCATTTGTCTTTATATGCTGGTTCAATGAGGAAAAATATTTTGAGAGAAAAAAATGAAAGTGTTTGTACTTTGGGCAAGGAAGCCTGGTGACCAGTGGTTTACAGACTATGGAAAAGCATAATTTCTGTCCTGGGCTCACACACAGTGAGGCATGGAGGGATCCTCAGTGTTTGCCGACTGTCTGATATTGCTCCTCAGGTAGCTAATCTACGTGAAATGGCTCCACAGAGACCAGCGCTCGCCCTCCAGCCTCATTCATATTCTATCACATTAACGCGGGATCAGTCCCATATCCAGACAGCTGGGACGTGTGCGTGTGCTCACACGTGTGCCTTGTTTGTTCACTTTGCGACAGAATGGCCTCTGTGCCTCAGTTTCGTTCTGTAGGGCTGTGTGTGTGTGTGTGTGTGTGTGTGTGTGTGTGGCCTGCCATTTCAGGCAGTGTTCAAAGTCAGCATCTACCAATGAGCTGAGGAGGCAAACGGCACAGCTGCTCTGGAGTCAGCAAGATCATCACAAGGCAGATAATGGCAGCACGTGGAAGTCAGCATCGCACAACCTTCACCTTACATGCTCACCAGTAAATTATGAATTTCTGCCTGATAAATAACTGCCTGCTCCTTTAACCTCCAGACCTCTTGGACGCTGTAATTTTTGTGTGCGTGCATGAGAAGACAGGAAGCCATCTGTGTCAGTGTGGCTGCCCTGAGCTCAGAGCGCAGGGGCAGAGAGATGACGGTCTCTTTGATATGGGAAAAACATGGCTGTCTTTTCTCAAGCCCCTGAATGTGTGCACACTGTGCACACTGTGCACAATGTGTGTTTCTGCTCCTCATGAATGTGCCTGTGTGGAGGACGGAGGGACGGAGGGAGACTGATGGAGAAATGACACTTAAATTCAAAGAAAGGCATTTGTGTCATTGGTTTGTGTGTGTTTTTGTGCAGGTATGACTATCGTGAAATGCTGCACAATTCCACCTTCTGCCTGGTTCCGCGAGGACGACGACTGGGATCCTTTCGCTTCCTGGAGGCTCTGCAGGTGAGCACACATCTGTCACATTTTACTTTCTTCGGCACTCACTTCCCTAATTTCATCCTTCCTTCCAAGTTCATTCCTTCTTCCTTACTTCCCAATGCACTCTTTAATTTTTTCATTCTTTTATCCTTTCTTGCTCACTTAAATTCTTTTGTTCTGTCCTTTTTTCTTATGTTCCCAGAATTCCTCAATTCCTTTTGTACTTTCCTTCCTTCTGCACTTTCACTTTCTTCCTTCTACACTTACTTCCTTCTGAAACTAAACTAAATTAAGTCAGGAATCTTGGTATGATTCTGGAGACAGACTTTAGTTTCAGTAGTCATGTCAAAGCAGTAACTAAATCAGCATACTATCATCTCAAAAAACATTGCAAGAATTAGATTTTTTGTTTCCAGTCAAGACTTGGAGAAACTTGTTCATGACTTTATCACCAGCAGGGTGGACTATTGTAATGGTCTCCTCACCGGCCTTCCCAAGAAGACCATTAGACAGCTGCAGCTCATCCAGAACGCTGCTGCCAGAATTCTGACTAGAACCAGAAAATCTGAGCATATCACACCAGTCCTCAGGTCCTTACACTGGCTTCCAGTTATATTTAGGATTGATTTTAAAGTACTTTTACTCGTTTATGAATCACTCAATGGCCTAGGACCTAAATACATAGCAGATATGTTCACTGAATATAAACCTAACAGACCACTCAGATCATTAGGATCGAGTCAGTTAGAAATACCAAGGGTTCACACAAAACAAGGGGAGTCCGCTTTTAGTTATTATGCCGCCCGCAGTTGGAATCAGCTTCCAAAAGAGATCAGATGTGCTAAAACATTACTCACATTTAAATGCAGACTCAAAACTCATCTGTTTAGCTGTGCATTCATTGAATGAGCACTGTGCGATGTCCGAACTGATTGCACTATATTCTATGTATAATCGTTTTCTTAAATTCATTTTAAACCTCTTAAATCAATTTTTTTTATCATTTTCAAAGTTTTTAAATTCCTTGTTTTATTGTTGTGATTATTATTATTTTTTCTTTTCTTTTATGTAAAGCACTTTGAATTACCATTGTGTATGAAATGCGCTATACAAATAAACTTGCCTTGCCTTGCCTTGCCTTCTGCCTTTCCTTTTCTGTGCAATCCTTCCTCTCAAGTTAAAAACCCTCATGTCACTAATTATATTTATAACTGCATACAAACTCTGTCCCTTTCTGTCACCTTTTGGATGTTAATTAAAACATTAGTTGGCCAATTTATGAACCTTTCTTTTTTTTAACGAACAATTATCGCCCCCACTAGTTGTTTTGAAGAGATTTTATCATAAGGATGTTTTCAGAAATGTGGCCCTCACAAGCATTGTGAAACAATTCCGCGCACACACATACTTTGACATTAGCTCTCACATACAGCACCCGCACCTCTTCACTTCTGGAGCACAGACCCTCTTCCCCTGAGCATGTGTGTGTGTGTGTGTGTGTGTGTGTGTGTGACCACTAGAGTTGAAGCCCTGTGGCGCTCAGTGCTCAGCTGACATCTTTATGACCTCTTGAGTGGCAGGTCCTCATTACGTCAAACAGCCGTCAGACACAACAGCTGCTCATCCCTCTTTTTCTATACATCTCCCGCACTTCAAAGGAAATTCACTTTTCTCTCCTCAGCCCCTCTTCCCTGTTTTATAGTACATATTTTCTCTCTCCCTCTCTGTATTTACTGTCATGACGTGTAACTGTATAAGTGAAGTGGATGTTGATCTGTAGGCATCTGTACGCTGGACTCTTCGAGTCAGTATCAGTAACAAGGCTAATGGCTTTTCTGGCATTCAGTAGAAGCAATTTAATATGCGTCCCATTGTGTTTGTTCTGTTTCTTATTCATCCATGTGTTTTCTCTCTTTGTGCTGTCCTGTAATCAAAACACGGCACATATGACTCACGCTGTGACCCCATCGCTCTGTGTGTTTGCAGGCGGCCTGTGTGCCGGTCATGCTGAGTAACGGTTGGGAACTCCCCTTCTCGGAGGTCATCGACTGGAACACGGCTGCTGTGATCGGGGACGAGAGGCTCCTACTGCAGGTCTGAAATACAATGTGTTTTTATTGCATCCTTTCCAGAATCTCTTTTGTGTTCTGCTCAAATACTTTAATAGTCGTTTCAGACATTGGGGCTGAAGTCAGCTTGGTTAGAGCTTTTAGACCACCTCGGCCAGTTAAACTGGTTAATTATATTCAAAAACACCTAAAATGATTCCCATCCAGAAATACATGTATTCCATGGAGGGTTGCAGGATTTCCTTTGTTAAAGAGAAATTCTGTCATCGTTTATACATCCTCATGTTACAGGTTTAGAACAACATGAGGGTTAACCAATGATGACACAATTTTCAGTGTGGACTATTGTAATGGTCTCCTCACCGGCCTTCCCAAGAAGACCATTAGACAGCTGCAGCTCATCCAGAACGCTGCTGCCAGAATTCTGACTAGAACCAGAAAATCTGAGCATATCACACCAGTCCTCAGGTCCTTACACTGGCTTACAGTTATATTTAGGATTGATTTTAAAGTACTTTTACTCGTTTATGAATCACTCAATGGCCTAGGACCTAAATACATAGCAGATATGTTCACTGAATATAAACCTAACAGACCACTCAGATCATTAGGATCGAGTCAGTTAGAAATACCAAGGGTTCACACAAAACAAGGGGAGTCCGCTTTTAGTTATTATGCTGCCCGCAGTTGGAATCAGCTTCCAAAAGAGATCAGATGTGCTAAAACATTACTCACATTTAAATGCAGGGAGACTGATTAAAAGCCCCTCTTCCCTGTTTTATAGTACATATTTTCTCTCTCCCTCTCTGTATTCACTGTCATGACGTGTAACTGTATAAGTGAAGTGGATGTTGATCTGTAGGCATCTGTACGCTGGACTCTTCGAGTCAGTATCAGTAACAAGGCTAATGGCTTTTCTGGCATTCAGTAGAAGCAATTTAATATGCGTCCCATTGTGTTTGTTCTGTTTCTTATTCATCCATGTGTTTTCTCTCTTTGTGCTGTCCTGTAATCAAAACACGGCACATATGACTCACGCTGTGACCCCATCGCTCTGTGTGTTTGCAGGCGGCCTGTGTGCCGGTCATGCTGAGTAACGGTTGGGAACTCCCCTTCTCGGAGGTCATCGACTGGAACACGGCTGCTGTGATCGGGGACGAGAGGCTCCTACTGCAGGTCTGAAATACAATGTGTTTTTATTGCATCCTTTCCAGAATCTCTTTTGTGTTCTGCTCAAATACTTTAATAGTCGTTTCAGACATTGGGGCTGAAGTCAGCTTGGTTAGAGCTTTTAGACCACCTCGGCCAGTTAAACTGGTTAATTATATTCAAAAACACCTAAAATGATTCCCATCCAGAAATACATGTATTCCATGGAGGGTTGCAGGATTTCCTTTGTTAAAGAGAAATTCTGTCATCGTTTATACATCCTCATGTTACAGGTTTAGAACAACATGAGGGTTAACCAATGATGACACAATTTTCAGTTTTGGGTGAACTATTTCTTGAACAATGGAAAGCCTGGAGCTTCACAGGAATTGTGACTAAATTATTATTATATTATGGCTGTCAAAAGATTAAAATTTTCACAATTAATCCTGTGATCTTTTGTGTGTGTGTTCTTTTTTTGCATGCTTTGTTCATTTTTAAAGACTGAAAAAAAATTATTTTGGTTCACTCAGCGGGAATATATCAAAAATTACTTGTTAAGCTTTGATGATAATTACATACAAAAACTGCAAATTACATTTGTTAAACCTCCCATCTGGACTCGCGTATAAATACATTTGTCATTAAGTTTTTCCTAGAGAAAGTTTCTCTTTGATTGTTCCCTAAAACGTCAAAATATGATTCGAAACAATCTTAGGTATGTTAAAGGGATAGTTCACCCAAAAATGAAAATGTTATGTTTATCTGCTTACCCCCAGGGCATCCAAGATGTAGTTGACTTTGTTTCTTCAGTAGAACACATATGATGATTTTTAACTTTAATCGTTGCAGTCTATCAGTCGAATTATGCATGGCAATGGTAACAAAATCTATGAGAGTAAAAAAAGCATGCACAGACAAATCCAAATTAAATCCTGCGGCTCATGACGACACATTGATGTCCTAAGACACGAAACGATTGGTTTGTGCCAGAAACCGAACAGTATTTATATAATTTTTTACCTCTAATACACCACTATGTCCAACTTTCTTTGGGCGCGCGCACGGCATCCGGTGCGTGAGGTGTGTACACGCTCTGGCGTAGTTTACGCAAGCGCCGGAAGTGATCTCTCGCGCGTATACGTCACTCATTGTTTACACAGTGCACAGTCATTGTAGGTACGATGGCTAATCAAAATGGTACTTACTTGCGCTTATCCGGATTGTTCAAACCGACTTAAAACTAAAAGATTACGTTCTCTCGCACGAACTCATTCGGGAGGGGTGACTTTCCACGTATTCCCAACTTCTGAGCCTGCTCGCCTGAAGTTATGGTTGATTGCTCTTCGGCTGGATATCAACACACCCATTAACGGTCCCATGGCATGAAAATTTCACTTTATGAGGTTTTTTAACATTAATATGAGTTTCCCTAGCCTGCCTATGGTCCCCCAGTGGCTAGAAATGGTGATAGGTGTAAACCGAGCCCTGGGTATCCTGCTTCGCCTTTGAGAAAATGAAAGCTCAGATGGCCCAATCTGGAATCTTCCCTTTATGTCGTCATACGGGTAGCCATTATAATATGCCTTCAAATAAACACACGTTGGTGTTGGTGAACCCACAGTATGAATTCATTAAATTTAATGATTTTATTATAAATATTTTTTATATAATTTAATAATTACTAATAATTTATTTTATTTTATTTATCATTATTATTTAATGTAATGGTAATGATGAATGATATTCTATATAATATGTCTTTAGATATACACATTTGTGTTGATGAAGAGGAATTTACTGATGGACTGAGACAAAACCGGTTGAAAACTTGGGATAGTGTTTGACATGCGATTTTTGGTCCTGGATCAACATTCCTGTCAAACGAAGGATGTTGATCCAGGACGTCCTACTTGGCTGAAACAAATTGTTTGCTCTAAAACACAGCTTGGACTGGTTTGACCGTCTTAGTCTGATATGATCCAGTTTTTCCATAAGGACTATGATGCAGATTATTCAGGTTTTACAGATTTGATTGGTTTAACCAAGCAGTGTGAGATGCCATACACCTCATATACCCCATATCCCTCTGTTTTCCCTTGTTTTCATTTGTTCTGTTCATACATAACCTCTCTAGCAGCAGGGCGCTGATTTATCACTCTCTCTCGCTCTCTGTGCAGATCCCGTCCACGGTGCACTCCATTCATCAGGATAAGATTCTGGCTCTGCGACAGCAGACACAGTTCTTGTGGGAGGCCTACTTCTCATCTGTGGAGAAGATTGTGCTCACCACTCTAGAAGTAAGCCATGACTGTTCAGTCACGCCGTCCCCACTCTCTCTCTCACACACACACACACACACTCGCTCTCATTCCACAGCTGTGACACTCACAAAAGCTGCTTCAGACACACAGGCTGGGTCCAAATATTTTGACAGAAAGTGTCGAATTATGATGATTTATTAGGGGTTGTGCTAAGTGCGTACACATTCTCATGCCTTGTTTAATTCTGTATGTCCCCTTTATCAGTGTCTAGGAAATGACGCGTGACCTTGGTTCATTGACCTCTCCTTAGAGTTATTAGCTTGACTAGCATTTGTCTAGACACAGAGCTCAGATACAGCAGCCCTAAAAGTATTTGGATGGTTTTGTGCTTCTCACTGAAACGTCTGTTTATTTGGCACTGTTATATATGAAATATATTCTGTCAAAAGCTTTGTTAGTGTAACCGTTGCCCCTGCTTCTTAGATCGACATGCCATTGTGGTCCATGTTTAGAAACTGACAGTGTCATACAATGCATAAGCATCTACAATCAACAAATCACAGCAATTAACCCCAGAAGACTATGAGCTAGCGACAGAGCTATCAGAGCCCCCCAACCTCCCATGGCGTGGGTGCAGCATCATTGCAATTACAGCTAGCATCCGAAGAGTTGCTTTCATCCGCTGCCCTCCATTTGGAAGATTGCGGCCATCCTGTTGCGAAATTGAGTCGTCAATCACATGTCTTCAGTCACTAAAAGGGAGGACTTTTAGCTGAGCAAGAGGAACGGCCTTTCATCAGCCGCTCAGATTGGGTTTTTAAGATGACAGGTGGGGTTCTGCGAGGTTGAAAGACCACGGCTTAATATCAACGCTTGTGTCGAATGGTTATTGACTGCTCCGGGGGGAGCAAGAAGAAAACACGGGAAACACTCAGACTTGTGCTTTATATTAGTCTCCTCAGATGACATTTTGTAATATAATATAATATAATAATGTTCAACAGTTTGGAGAGTGTAAGATTTTATGTTTTTTAAAAGGCTGCATTTGTTTGATAAAACTCATTTAAAGCAGTAATATTGTGGAATATTATTACAATTTAAAATAACTATAATACATTTTATTTTAAAATTAAATTTTTTGTGATGGCAAAGCAGAATTTTTCAGCAGTCATAACTCTCTTCATTACTTAAGCTTCAGTGTCACATGATCCTTCAGAAATCATTCTAAAATGCTGATTTGCTGCTCTAAATTTATTTTTTTATTATCAGTGTTTAAAACCGTTGTGCTGTTTAATATTTTTGATAAATACATAGTTCAAAAGAGCAGTATTTATTAGAAACATTATAAATATTTACTGTCACTTTTGTTCATTTTAATGCATCCTTGCTGGATAAAACTATTAATTTCTTAATAATAAATGACCCCAAACTTTTGAAGTTTGTGTGTATTACATTAAATTATGCAATTTTAATGAAAGTATAATTCTTAAATGCAACACGACAAAATACTGACAATTTAAAGCATTTTTTAAACTAAAACAAAAAACTGTAAAAATGGCACTGAGTATTTTTCTGATTCTGTTTGGTACTTCTAAACTACACACTTCACCTTGAATGCCTCGTTTCTTTGCTAAATTAATTGAACGCTTCGATTTGTTGCCCAGATTCCTCTGTTTAATCATTCTGAATCGACGTGCGTGATTAGTCCTAATTACCATTATTTATGCAGAACGAGTTTATCTTCCCCATTCACCTTCCCATACACCTGAACTAATTATGCAGCTGTGATTCTGTCTACAGAAAATGTGTGTTTGTATTTGCAAGTTATATTTGTGTGTGGTGAAGGTTGTCCGTGGAATCTCACCATCCTTCAACTGATGAATGCATTCCAGATGCTGCTCAGTAAATTCTACAAGACTTTTGTTATTTGTACCGCCAAAAGAAGCCTCCAGGCTAGTATTAAGAAGCTGCAATGAAGACACAATCTCAGAGACATCCAGCTTGTGTGAAAACCCATTCCAGTTGCCAACGATTAGGCTGTCACTAAGCCAAGCCGCTTTCACACCAAGGGGCACAATATAAACCAAAAACGACGACGACAACAAAAAAAGCCTATCAGTCTTTGTCTCTTTTTACAGCAGCCATTCATCGCCGAGAGCCTCACTCAAGGCCAGAGAAGCAATTGCTCCTCTTAATGCTGGAGCAGCTGATTGGCACGATGAGAGTGGTGAAATCGCTGGAGCATTTGATCGTTTGTCTTATAGTTTATAGACCCAGAGCTGCACCTCATCTTGAAGTTTCAATTTGAAACATTAATTCAAAGACTTCTCCAAATGACAACTTCACAGCTCTCATGGGCGAGGAATTTAGCTGGAATTGTTTACACAGGCTGTAATGCAGGCTGTTTATTTGTTTGTTTACTTGTTTGTGTAGATCATACAGGACCGAGTGCTTCAGCAGACCTCCAGGAGCAATCTGATGTGGAACAGTCATCCCGGTGGACTTTTTACACTGCCCCAGTACTCATCCTTCCTGGGCGACTTTCCTTTCTTCTACTCCAAACTTGGTAATTAGACAATCATCATCTTTATAGCGCACAGTTTTTCCAAAGTTAAAGACAAAAGCTGTTTCTAAAATCTTTTCCCTATAGTGCACTATTTTGAAGGTTTGCCTTTTTTTGTAGTGTTGTCCAA
>NW_015505328.1:1243093-1253696 GCF_001515645.1 Sinocyclocheilus grahami | reverse complement strand
GACACTCACAAAAGCTGCTTCAGACACACAGGCTGGGTCCAAATATTTTGACAGAAAGTGTCGAATTATGATGATTTATTAGGGGTTGTGCTAAGTGCGTACACATTCTCATGCCTTGTTTAATTCTGTATGTCCCCTTTATCAGTGTCTAGGAAATGACGCGTGACCTTGGTTCATTGACCTCTCCTTAGAGTTATTAGCTTGACTAGCATTTGTCTAGACACAGAGCTCAGATACAGCAGCCCTAAAAGTATTTGGATGGTTTTGTGCTTCTCACTGAAACGTCTGTTTATTTGGCACTGTTATATATGAAATATATTCTGTCAAAAGCTTTGTTAGTGTAACCGTTGCCCCTGCTTCTTAGATCGACATGCCATTGTGGTCCATGTTTAGAAACTGACAGTGTCATACAATGCATAAGCATCTACAATCAACAAATCACAGCAATTAACCCCAGAAGACTATGAGCTAGCGACAGAGCTATCAGAGCCCCCCAACCTCCCATGGCGTGGGTGCAGCATCATTGCAATTACAGCTAGCATCCGAAGAGTTGCTTTCATCCGCTGCCCTCCATTTGGAAGATTGCGGCCATCCTGTTGCGAAATTGAGTCGTCAATCACATGTCTTCAGTCACTAAAAGGGAGGACTTTTAGCTGAGCAAGAGGAACGGCCTTTCATCAGCCGCTCAGATTGGGTTTTTAAGATGACAGGTGGGGTTCTGCGAGGTTGAAAGACCACGGCTTAATATCAACGCTTGTGTCGAATGGTTATTGACTGCTCCGGGGGGAGCAAGAAGAAAACACGGGAAACACTCAGACTTGTGCTTTATATTAGTCTCCTCAGATGACATTTTGTAATATAATATAATAATGTTCAACAGTTTGGAGAGTGTAAGATTTTATGTTTTTTAAAAGGCTGCATTTGTTTGATAAAACTCATTTAAAGCAGTAATATTGTGGAATATTATTACAATTTAAAATAACTATAATACATTTTATTTTAAAATTAAATTTTTTGTGATGGCAAAGCAGAATTTTTCAGCAGTCATAACTCTCTTCATTACTTAAGCTTCAGTGTCACATGATCCTTCAGAAATCATTCTAAAATGCTGATTTGCTGCTCTAAATTTATTTTTTTATTATCAGTGTTTAAAACCGTTGTGCTGTTTAATATTTTTGATAAATACATAGTTCAAAAGAGCAGTATTTATTAGAAACATTATAAATATTTACTGTCACTTTTGTTCATTTTAATGCATCCTTGCTGGATAAAACTATTAATTTCTTAATAATAAATGACCCCAAACTTTTGAAGTTTGTGTGTATTACATTAAATTATGCAATTTTAATGAAAGTATAATTCTTAAATGCAACACGACAAAATACTGACAATTTAAAGCATTTTTTAAACTAAAACAAAAAACTGTAAAAATGGCACTGAGTATTTTTCTGATTCTGTTTGGTACTTCTAAACTACACACTTCACCTTGAATGCCTCGTTTCTTTGCTAAATTAATTGAACGCTTCGATTTGTTGCCCAGATTCCTCTGTTTAATCATTCTGAATCGACGTGCGTGATTAGTCCTAATTACCATTATTTATGCAGAACGAGTTTATCTTCCCCATTCACCTTCCCATACACCTGAACTAATTATGCAGCTGTGATTCTGTCTACAGAAAATGTGTGTTTGTATTTGCAAGTTATATTTGTGTGTGGTGAAGGTTGTCCGTGGAATCTCACCATCCTTCAACTGATGAATGCATTCCAGATGCTGCTCAGTAAATTCTACAAGACTTTTGTTATTTGTACCGCCAAAAGAAGCCTCCAGGCTAGTATTAAGAAGCTGCAATGAAGACACAATCTCAGAGACATCCAGCTTGTGTGGAATCCCATTCCAGTTGCCAACGATTAGGCTGTCACTAAGCCAAGCCGCTTTCACACCAAGGGGCACAATATAAACCAAAAACGACGACGACAACAAAAAAAGCCTATCAGTCTTTGTCTCTTTTTACAGCAGCCATTCATCGCCGAGAGCCTCACTCAAGGCCAGAGAAGCAATTGCTCCTCTTAATGCTGGAGCAGCTGATTGGCACGATGAGAGTGGTGAAATCGCTGGAGCATTTGATCGTTTGTCTTATAGTTTATAGACCCAGAGCTGCACCTCAACTTGAAGTTTCAATTTGAAACATTAATTCAAAGACTTCTCCAAATGACAACTTCACAGCTCTCATGGGCGAGGAATTTAGCTGGAATTGTTTACACAGGCTGTAATGCAGGCTGTTTATTTGTTTGTTTACTTGTTTGTGTAGATCATACAGGACCGAGTGCTTCAGCAGACCTCCAGGAGCAATCTGATGTGGAACAGTCATCCCGGTGGACTTTTTACACTGCCCCAGTACTCATCCTACCTGGGCGACTTCCCTTTCTTCTACTCCAAACTTGGTACTTGACAATCACATTCTTTATTGCACACACAGTTTTTCCAGAGTTAAAGACAAAAGCTGTTTCTAAAATTGCCCTTTTTTTTTCCTATAGTGCACTATTTGGAGGTTTGCCATTTTTGTAGTGTTGTCCAAATTCCAAGTGAGCAATGATGTAGAGATTTCTTTTATACCTATAATGCACTGAATACTTGCTGAAATAATATTTTATAATCTAATGGTGCAAATGTTGAGCATAGAGGAATAAGAGTTTGCCACTTCCTTCAGTCCAGCAATTTTTATTATGTGCTGCTAATAGTCTTAAATTGTCTTAAAATTAATGAAAAAAGTTCAAATGTAGCGTTTTTTTTACATATTCCCATTAATTCTATCAAGAATGTAAACTCAAAAAAGAAATTTAAAAAAATATATTGGATTATGTAAATGTGACCCGTGCTGGCAAAATGAGTTGGAATGCGCACGGCAATTTTAAGAGACAGACAAAAAAGTGAACAATTTTTCAGGTTTTCGAATTTCAGGTTTTCAAAAAAATTTGTTCATTAAGCCCTCGTCTAGCAATCACAATGCTCCAAATTAGGGATGTCAATTTTCGACCATTTCCATGATCGATCGTCGTTTAAATTGATGATCAAATAATCGATTAATTCGTAACCTTAATGCTGCAAAATGCGTTACTGCAATGCTGCAAAAGTTACTTAAAAAAAACCCTGCTTTCTCACCCGGTTTAAAGTGGATTTAGTCTGAATAAAATGCTAGTAGCAGGATTGTAAAATGAATAGATGTGATTGATCATTTGATAAAATGAAGAGAGCTCGTTTGAGATCATTTTACTTTAGTGACTGTTTGCTATCCCGTCACGGAGACCGCTGAACGCGCCTCTTTAAATGGTTTCGTGGTGCTCGTTGTTGTATTTTAAAACACAATTGCCAGTGCGATCGAACAGCTGAAACATAAAAAAACTTGTTTATGGAGTGCCGCGCCGTGTCACACTTCTGTTTTAAATCTGTTAGCTTAATTATTTAAGCTATATATATTTCGCTTTTCTTTTTTTTCTTTTTTTAAAACAAATTGTTATTTTTATTTGGGCCTATTGCTTACATAGGCTATATATTTTCCTTAAAGCATCCCATTTTGTCCCAGGGCTTGAAAACCTGTGCCTAGGCTAGTTAGATTCATGCAGAAACTTGTGAACGATGCTCTAGTTGTGGCATCACCGTTTAGTGCGATCACTGAATGCTCTGGGAAAACGTGTTGTCAGTGTCGGTCACAGCGCCTTTTAATTGCTGTTTTGAATCCAGCAATTATTTATTTGCAAATTATAAGCTCTGATTATGACAAGTGTGGTATAAAAGCTTTGTTTATTAGAGGAATAATTGGTTAGCTGGAAAATGTTACATCGCGACCATGCTTTTGGATGCCGTTCGAGCCCATATAGCCTACATTTATGCGGCTTTGTTCTGGTTTGCCGGTTGGTCACGGATTTACACAAATTCAATAATATTTAGACATTGTTTCTTCTTAAATCCTCACCGTCTAGCCCTCTAATTTCGCAGGTTTATTTTATTGTCGTTCACTTTTTATCACTGTTTTCGCATCTAAGGGAAATGGAAGATTTCATGGCCATGAATTAAGAATTCGTTCGATTTATTAATTTGTTCCCTCATTTTAGTTAAATCATGGGTTATTTAAGGAACAAAATTAATGAAACATGGACAGTGCCGACAAATTAATAAGTCGTAGGAGCGAATTAACAAGTTGTAGGAATGAATACCCTATCTGTGTCCCGCAGCCCTGCAAAGCGCAGTGCCCGATATGAAAGAATTATCTGGGGAAATGACTTGGTTACTACATTTCTATTGCTTTCCATGTTGAAGAACTTTGTGTTGTTTCTATTTTAATGTACTTTTAAAGTTTAAATCCCATTAAAAGCTTAATTTGTACATTATGAATGAATGATGATGCATTTATATACCGTCACCGTCACTCACAGCCGCTCGCACGTGTTTTGTGCATGAGCCGCACGCAGCCCAAAATTTAACGACTTAATCGACCATCGATAGCTTTAATCGATTGCATCTCTTATCGTCAATTAATCGGTCATCGATTAATCGTTGACATCCCTACTCCAAATAGTAATTAAACATCTAAAATTATCTTTATTTGTACATTTTCTGAGACGAGTACCTTTTCGCTTCTCACGCTTCCGCTGACTAATATTTGAATCGTGCACATAAAGTCGCTTCCGCCAGCACGCGATCCCGATACGCATGCTAAGTGTAAAAAGCAATTAGATGCTATTTACCCAAAGTGAAAATTGCATATTTTCTTAGCGATAGATGCTATTTACACAAAGTGCATTAAAATAAGGTACATATAAAATATAGGAACAGTATTTCTTCTGATTTCGCTCACTAGTTTCTGTTGATTTACATAGTGCATTTATTCTGTATGTCACATTTACTGTATAGGGAATAGTTAATGAGTGAACAAGTGAGTGATTTTGGACACATGCAGCAAAAGTCTTTCTGACTTTAATATTGTGACACCCTTTTCTCCTAAACTTTCAGAAACTAGTCCTGCATGACATTTTGAGGTTATGTTCAAATGTTTCTGGAATTAATGAGCTTTCTAAGAAATGACAGACAGGCATTATGGGACTTTCGGATCCTCTTCATCTTTTACAGACATGGGTCTTCTTGTCATAGCCAAATTTGTGACTAGCCTCATTCAAAACCCAAGTTGCGTTGTCTCTGGTTCTCTCCTTTGTCATCATCTGATTTATTTTTAAACACCCTCTCCTGCCATCTCTTAATTGCGGAGGTGTCTTGATGTCTACAAATTTACCATGTAGCTAAGTGACAACCATTGTACAACGTGATAGATTATCGACCAGCCCTGTGTAATTGGATCGCAAAATCCATATTCACAATCTAAAGTCGTGCATCGCCACAGTTGCTAATGCAGCCCACAAATGCCTCTATCTTAATCTGCACTGCTTGTCAGGCCAATCAATATGAAGCCGTTGATTGAGCACCTCTTGTTAGTGGGAAAATGTAAGTTTGGGAGAAAAAAAAAAGTGGTAACCAACAAGAATTATCTGCTTGTATCTGTGCAAGAATGATCATATTGGTTTGTCACCGCTGCACCAATTAAACATGGTGAGTTATTTCCAGATGAGGGAAACATTCTACAGGATGGTGCCAACTGTCTGTTTTATTATCTCATGGGCAAAGTGGACAATAGATGAAAAAAGTGCTGTATCTATAGAGAGATGTGCATGATATTAATGCCATTATCATTGATTGTAATTAAACATGTAGTCTATTTAATAACTCTAAAACATGGATTATTTATCTCATTAAATCCCACTTAAGTCATACCACTAAATCATATTGCTTGAAGTATTTTATAGATATATTTGGCGTATTATCAAACTCGCAGGAGTTCTGCACGGAGCTCTTCAGAAAGCTTCACAGAGTCTGAGTTTGAAATTCTGTCATTCAATAAGCTGTATGCATCATTCACCCCTTGTGTTTGTTAAATATTTGATCAAATATTACATTTTTATTAGATACTTTTTACACATTTTACTGTTTAAATCCATTCAATAGAATTCCATAGATTTCTTCCCAAGATCAGTGAACAGGTGCAGCATAGATCTGGTGTATCATGTTTGTCTGATTATGGTTCTTTCAAATTAATTCTCTTGTTTTTGTTTTTTTTAGGAATCAAGCCGAATCCCAAGTTCACTGCTGTTATCCATGCAGTCACACCCCTGGTTTCTCAGTCTCAGCCTATTCTCAAGCTCCTCGTCTCAGTGGCAAGGTCCCAGTACTGTGCTCAGGTAAGATCCACTTCTTCTAATGGCTGATTAATTCATTAAACAAGGGCAAATTACTGCATATATCAGTATCTGCAGAAAAAGACGATTTAGAGATGAAACCTGCCTTTAGTGCCTTTAATTCATTTAATAATTCAATATTTAAATATTTATTACTTTTTTTAATTAATTGCACTAAGTTAGTGGTTCTCAACCAGTGGGTCTCCGCAAACTTCCAAGGGCTCCGCAGGATGACTTAAAAGTATTTAAATTAATAAATTATTAACAATAATAAAATAGTCAAACTCTAATCTAATTTGAAATGTTAAAACACATAAAATCAGTTACTGTTATTCTTATGGAAGAACATACAGTTCTTGAAATCACAAAATGAATCATGGTTAATTAGTGTAATATATCAATCATTTTAGATTCTGTTAATATAAAGTTTGAAAACAAGCAGACGGCAATTACCGCAGAAATATCAGTATCTATAGAATATATAGGCCCATACAGATAATGAATATTGTGATGGACCAAAAGGGCGTTTGAGTCAAAAAGACTGATGACCATTGCTCTAAATTAACATTAAATTGACAGCCCTGCTATAAACGATTACATTTTTTTAAATAAATTATTTAAATGATGATAAATTAATCAATTAGTTAATCAATTATTATTAAATAAAAAAATTGATATTATATAATAAAGTAGTCAAACTCTAATCTAAATTGAAATGCTAAAAACACATCAAATCAATAATTGTTGTTCTTATGGAAGTAGTTCCTGAACTCACAAGATAAATCATAGTAATCAGTTTAATATGTGACCCTGGAGCACAAAACCAGTCTTAAGTCGCTGGAGTATATTTGTAGCAAAAGCCAAGAAAAACATTCTATGGTCAAAATTATCGATTTTTCTTTTATGCCAAAAATCATTAGGATATTAAGTAAAGATCATGTTCCATGAAGATATTTTGTAAATTTCTTACCGTAAACATATCAACTTAATTTTTGATTAGTAATATGCATTGATTTTGACTAATTTAAAGGCGATTTTCTCAATATTTAGATTTTTTTTGCACCCTCAGATTCCAGATTTTCAAATAATTGTATCTCAGCCAATTATTGTCTTATCCTAACAAACCATACATCAATGGAAAGCTTTACATCATACATCAACAAAAGATTTGTCATAATTACAGCAGAAATATCACATATCTTTAGAATATATGAGCCTATAATAATAAATATTGTGATGGACAATTAGTCAAAAAGGCTGATGACCACTGCTCTAATTTAACATTAAATTGACATCCCTGCTATAAATCCTATAATGATAAAAACAACATCTGTATCAGAATCAGAGCTGACTGCTGTTTTTGACATGAACTAGTTACTTTTTGACTGCTTGAGGCTTCCCATTAGGATGTTTGATATCTGAACTTCAGAAAATGCTGAAATTTGTTTCCGCAATTTGATCTGTTGAGGACACAGAGCGATGTTGTTTTCCTCTTGAAGATGAGTGGATATCTCTCAATGTTAAAAGCGTCATACTTTCGGTGCATCTGGATAACTCGTCTCTGCCGCCCCCTCATTTTACACCCCTCTTAAACCTCAGGGACTAAATCAGAGCCCAGCAGCCAGTGCGTTTCCATGGCATCCACTGCCTTCTGAAGTGTTTACCACCCTGGGAACCAATACATATCGATTCGCCTCTAATGTGCAGGAGAGAGAGAGGGGCTAGTGGGGGAGGAGTGGTGGGGAATTAAATGCAACGTGTCCCTGCTGACTGTGCGAAGCATGTTGCGCACACACAAGCTGGCACTTTTCTCAGACTGTCTCCTCTCTATTCCGCGGGAGGGCTTGAAAAGACTCGACTGCTAAACGCTTGGCTTTTGTTTCTCTGGCGGAGCTTGAATTGAGCACGCTCTACTCCAGCTCAAGTGGAGGGATGGGAATAGCAATGCTAGCCCCTTTAGCTACAATTCATCAGCCAGAGTCTTTCCGCAGAGGAATGGAAAGGAAGGAGGGATATAAATAAACAAGGGGAGGCAGAGGAGAATGACGGGCGTCTTTTGAGCTCGTTCTGGCAGGCTAGGTAACTAAGATTGGGGCCCACCGCTGTGAGTGAGTACGCATGTACCTCCACCCCCAAAACTGGGGGAAGTTGATAGAGATACCGTCTGTGTTTAAAGACATTGCTGGGCACGCCACGATATTAAGTAAAGATCATGTTCCATGAAGATATTTTGTAAATTTCTTACCGTAAACATATCAACTTAATTTTTGATTAGTAATATGCATTGATTTTGACTAATTTAAAGGCGATTTTCTCAATATTTAGATTTTTTTTGCACCCTCAGATTCCAGATTTTCAAATAATTGTATCTCAGCCAATTATTGTCTTATCCTAACAAACCATACATCAATGGAAAGCTTTACATCATACATCAACAAAAGATTTGTCATAATTACAGCAGAAATATCACATATCTTTAGAATATATGAGCCTATAATAATAAATATTGTGATGGACAATTAGTCAAAAAGGCTGATGACCACTGCTCTAATTTAACATTAAATTGACATCCCTGCTATAAATCCTATAATGATAAAAACAACATCTGTATCAGAATCAGAGCTGACTGCTGTTTTTGACATGAACTAGTTACTTTTTGACTGCTTGAGGCTTCCCATTAGGATGTTTGATATCTGAACTTCAGAAAATGCTGAAATTTGTTTCCGCAATTTGATCTGTTGAGGACACAGAGCGATGTTGTTTTCCTCTTGAAGATGAGTGGATATCTCTCAATGTTAAAAGCGTCATACTTTCGGTGCATCTGGATAACTCGTCTCTGCCGCCCCCTCATTTTACACCCCTCTTAAACCTCAGGGACTAAATCAGAGCCCAGCAGCCAGTGCGTTTCCATGGCATCCACTGCCTTCTGAAGTGTTTACCACCCTGGGAACCAATACATATCGATTCGCCTCTAATGTGCAGGAGAGAGAGAGGGGCTAGTGGGGGAGGAGTGGTGGGGAATTAAATGCAACGTGTCCCTGCTGACTGTGCGAAGCATGTTGCGCACACACAAGCTGGCACTTTTCTCAGACTGTCTCCTCTCTATTCCGCGGGAGGGCTTGAAAAGACTCGACTGCTAAACGCTTGGCTTTTGTTTCTCTGGCGGAGCTTGAATTGAGCACGCTCTACTCCAGCTCAAGTGGAGGGATGGGAATAGCAATGCTAGCCCCTTTAGCTACAATTCATCAGCCAGAGTCTTTCCGCAGAGGAATGGAAAGGAAGGAGGGATATAAATAAACAAGGGGAGGCAGAGGAGAATGACGGGCGTCTTTTGAGCTCGTTCTGGCAGGCTAGGTAACTAAGATTGGGGCCTACCGCTGTGAGTGAGTACGCATGTACCTCCACCCCCAAAACTGGGGGAAGTTGATAGAGATACCGTCTGTGTTTAAAGACATTGCTGGGCACGCCACAACTGATGACAGTTAAAAATACCCATTTAAATTAGGTGCATTAAAAACTATTTACAGGATCCCTGCAGGCCCTAAAATGTCTTAAATTTAGTTAATCAAATTTAAGGTCGTAAAAAGCTTAAATGTCCTAAATGGTATAACAGGAGTCTTAATTCTCATTTTAAGAGGTCTTAAATTTGGGGACAGAAAAATTGCTTTTTATTTTGGGTTTGCCCTAGCCTGTTTAATTAAAGGGGTCATATGATGTTGCTAAAAAGAACATTATTTTATGTATTTGGTGTAATGAAATGCATTTATGGAAAAAACACATTATTTTACACATACTGTAGATAATTTTTTCTCCTCTATGCCCCGCCTTTCTGAAACGCGTCGACTTTTACAAAGCTCATTGGTCTAAAAAGCGAGGTGTGCTCTGATTGGCCAGCTATCCAGTGCGTTGTGATTGGCCGAATACCTCAAGTGTGTGACGGAAATGTTACGCCCTTTACCATACTGTGATGCCCTGTCCGGCCGGAGCGATGAGACAAAAACATTAAAACCCATTATAAACTAGGCATTCGTTGCATTCAGTGGGGACATAATTATGGATTATAATGACTTATACTGCCTTTTTACGCGTTGCATTGCGTATCGCGCTGTGTAAACATAAAACCATGTCTGCATTTGTGATCGGAGAAATGTCAAACAACAAGCGCTACTCTACACTGCTCAAAACTCGCATTTGAATTGTCAGTGGCAAATTCTTTATATATAAAAAGCTTACTTACAGTCTGTGTGTCAGAACAGCCGGCATTGTAGTCTACTCTCCCAGGATCAGGAAACGGTCCTCCATAAAATGTGCTGCACACATC
>NW_015505328.1:1216286-1242812 GCF_001515645.1 Sinocyclocheilus grahami | reverse complement strand
TGCATCGCGCCGTGTAAACATAAAACCATGTCTGCATTTGTGATCGGAGAAATGACAAACAACAAGTGCTACTCCACACTGCCCAAAACTCGCGTTTGAATCATCAGTGGCAAATCCTTTAAATGAAAACGTACTTACAGACTGTGAGTCAGAACTGCCGGCATTGTAGTCTACTCTCCCAGGATCAGGAAACAGTCTTTCATAAAATGTGCTGCACACATCTGGATATTTGGGTTAAACTGTTCTGGAACAGTGTTGTAAATACAACTTAACCACTGATTTCTAGTCGTGTCCTCTTTTGGAAGACCAAACAAAGTAGTTTCGCTTTCACAACGAAACAGCGTCACATACCATGGCCTTGAGTGAGCGGAGGCCGGCTTGAGTGAGCAGAGCATGACGAAGCGGATATCGTCCTCTTTTGGAAGGCCTAACAAAGTAGTTTCGCTTTCACAACGAAACACACAGTGCCTTCACGACATGGCGGCGGCAACAACAATACTATAGTAAAAATCCCCTGAAAGTGTGTAGGGCTCTGTCAGAGTATTGGGTTGAGTCCAAATACTCGAGCGCTCTTAATGAGTTATTTAACCCCACTCTATGAACTAACTGACTTCTAAATCACAGACACTCTCTGAGAGTAAGGGCCCCTCTTAAAATGTTCCACATGAAACATTTATGAGTGTTAACGTAAAACCAGAGCCAGTCACTTCAGCCGGAGGTGTAATCACTCAAAGACACTTGAAAGTGACAAAACAAAATGAATATAAAAAATTGTAAAAAACTCATGGCTATGACAAGCTGTAAATTGAAACCGACATCACATCCCATATTTGGGACATTCCAGGCTAATGCTAACACCAGATACACAATTACAGAAATGTGTGTGAACTTCACAAAGTGAAAGCCCTCAGAGAATCCCTGACAAGTCACAATGTGATATGTTTGGCATTAACTGCATATGTTTTACTGTCACATTTAAATGTGGCTTTTTAATGAAGTATGACCGTGTATAAAAGTACAGAGTACAGTATATTATGATTTGTATTATTTAATTTCTTTGGAAAAGAAACGTATAAGCTGGGGACTGGATCTGAATTAATGTGTTTTTTCTGGCCTTGCGGCCTCAGTAATAGAAATGTACTGTATAATTCAAAAGAATGCATAGTTTTGGAAACTGCTTTGTTTCTGATCTCTCTTTGTTTCTGTCTTTTCTCAGATTATTGTATTGTGGAATTGTGACAAGCCTTTACCTGCCAAGCATCGATGGCCAGCCACCTCAGTGCCCATTATTGTAATCGAAGGAGAGAACAAGGTGATATATGGTTTCTTTGAGTTTTCCCAAGTTATTTTTTAAGCATGTTAGAGTTGGGAAATGACATTGACAGCATTAGATGTGTCTCAAAGTCTAAAAAATAAATAGAAAAAATAAATGCATGAAACTTTGTGAATGCTGGTTTTAATGTATACTCTAATAACAAAAAGAAAATACTACTTTTATTCATCAAGACACCTTAACTTGATCAAAAGTAACAGTAAAAACTTACAAAAAATCTATTTCAAAAATAAATGCTGTTCTTGTGAACTTCCTATTCATCAAACAATCATGTAAAATGTATCACAAAAATATTATGCAGCACAACTGTTTTTAATATTGATATTTCCAGAGTATAAAATCAGCATATTAGAATGAATTCTGAAGGATCATGTGACACTGAAGACTGGAGTAAAGGCTGCTGAAATTACATCTTAAAATAGAAAAAGAGTGATTTTTAATTGTACTAGTGTTTCACAGTATTACTGTATCTTTGATCAAATAAATGCAGCCTTGGTGAGCATAAGAAAATTCTGTAGTGTACAGTATATGTAATGTTTTTCATTGGTAATGAAAGTTATTACCCTGATAAAGTATTTTTCACAAAATTGTGGCTACATTAATATGTACAAGTGAAAGCCCTCAGAGAATCCCTGACAAGTCACAATGTGATATGTTTGGCATTAACTGCATATGTTTTACTGTCACATTTAAATGTGGCTTTTTAATGAAGTATGACCGTGTATAAAAGTACAGAGTACAGTATATTATGATTTGTATTATTTAATTTCTTTGGAAAAGAAACGTATAAGCTGGGGACTGGATCTGAATTAATGTGTTTTTTCTGGCCTTGAGGCCTCAGTAATAGAAATGTACTGTATAATTCAAAAGAATGCATAGTTTTGGAAACTGCTTTGTTTCTGATCTCTCTTTGTTTCTGTCTTTTCTCAGATTATTGTATTGTGGAATTGTGACAAGCCTTTACCTGCCAAGCATCGATGGCCGGCCACCTCAGTGCCCATTATTGTAATCGAAGGAGAGAACAAGGTGATAATATGGTTTCTTTGAGTTTTCCCAAGTTATTTTTTAAGCATGTTAAAGTTGGGAAATGACATTGACAGCATTAGATGTGTCACAAAGTCTAAAAAATAAATAGAAAAAATAAATGCATGAAACTTTGTGAATGCTGGTTTTAATGTATACTCTAATAACAAAAAGAAAATACTACTTTTATTCATCAAGACACCTTAACTTGATCAAAAGTAACAGTAAAAACTTACAAAAAATCTATTTCAAAAATAAATGCTGTTCTTGTGAACTTCCTATTCATCAAACAATCATGTAAAATGTATCACAAAAATATTATGCAGCACAACTGTTTTTAATATTGATATTTCCAGAGTATAAAATCAGCATATTAGAATGAATTCTGAAGGATCATGTGACACTGAAGACTGGAGTAAAGGCTGCTGAAATTACATCTTAAAATAGAAAAAGAGTGATTTTTAATTGTACTAGTGTTTCACAGTATTACTGTATCTTTGATCAAATAAATGCAGCCTTGGTGAGCATAAGAAAATTCTGTAGTGTACAGTATATGTAATGTTTTTCATTGGTAATGAAAGTTATTACCCTGATAAAGTATTTTTCACAAAATTGTGGCTACATTAATATGTACTGCAGTAAAATATTAGTGACACACAACACAGCATCCCGCATTTTTGTAGTTGTTGATAGGGTGTGTGTGGATGTTTTTGGTGTGGAACAGAGAGGGACTGTGAGTGTTGTTTCCCAGTGTTTGGAGCGGAGAGGGATTAGTTTTCCTCTGGCTGAGGCCGGGAAGAGAGCAGTGAAATAGTGCCAGTCAGCCTGTGGTTTGTACGGCTTGTGGCTGTCTTGTTTACAGAGTGGTGTGTCCGTGTGTGTGTGTGTGTGTGTGTGTTTTCCCACCCAGACTAGCTGACGAGGAGACAGCTCTTTTAAGCCGTGATTGACAGCCTGGTCCCATGCCACACTGAAGTGTTGCTCTGGGCATTTTCCTTATTAAACACTCCCATTTCTACAGTATATGAGATCCTACAGAGCCATTTTAGCCATTGGGATTTGAGTGTGAAAAATAATATTCCATGTAATTTTGTGATTATTATATTTCCTCTCCATGCGAGCTGAGTTATGTCAACAGAAAAGTTTTTTAATTCAGAATAACAAGCATGCAGAAATCACACACTGTGTGATGTGATTGTAAATAAGGGTTATTTTTTAGGGAAATTGTAGTAGCGATGTACCCTAATGAATTTTTTACAGAGACTAAAATTTACATTTACATTTAGCCAGAAACCAAAAATTGAACGGAGTAATTGAACCTTGCTCTTTACAGTGTTGTTTTCTCATGTGATAAATAAAACTAGTTACAGTAATGTTCTTCTGCAGCCAAGCTTATCCATGTTTTGTGTAAGAAATGGACACTGACATAGTCAAACCACAAGTAGTTTCTGTTTCAAACTAATTCGTTGTAATTGTTAGTAGTAATTTATTAGTGGCGGATACAGTAGTAAAATGATAGTAAATGATATGACTCGACTTGATTCTGTGGTACGGCTCTATGGCGTCTGTGTATTTGAAGGAGAGAGATGTGAGACTTCCAGCGTTAGATTTAATCCTGACTTCACAGGGCCGTCGCTCACCTGCACGTACCTCATCTTTCACCTTCATATTGTGGCGGTGGCTTTCTAGAAGTCCAGATTGTATGTGGAGTGGTCCCTGTGGACTGCTTGTGTGACTGAGGGGGATTTACTGTGGGAAGCGTGTATATTATTTCCTGTTTAGTTGTGCTTTTAAACACCATCCTCTTTAGACGCATTTATGAGTCAGTTTGTCGCTCCCTGACACTGTTTTGACGTTTAGTGCCGTCGAGGCTTGTTTTGTCCGTATGTGTTTTGACAAAAGTTAAATGAAATGCTTGCATGTGCGTCCATGTTTATGAAGCGCTGTGAGGGGATGTGTGTGGGTGGCCTGCTGTGACTGGACTTTAATGTGCGTCTCGTTTTGTAAATTTCCGCATCTTTATTAGTGATCAACCACACATGCACAACAGTAACCAAATATTTGGAGTTTAATCCAAACAGAAAAATATGAAGAGAGGAAATTTTCCTTGTACTATATGAGATCAAATCTGAGTGTACGTATTTATTTTTCTCTCTGTAGGTCATGAGCAGTCGGTTTCAGCCTTATGACAGTATCATCAGCGATGCAGTGTTAAGTCTGGATGAGGACACTGTGTTGTCAACCACTGAGGTATGGACTATAATTCTCCCCATGTGTCTCTCTCTCTCTCTCCGAGTCACACGTCAGCAGTGAGGGTGACTGCCGTCCTGAGCTCTGTTAGCCTGTGGCCCTGCTGAAGACAGCGCTTCCTCCTGGAAAGTTTCTTTTTTCGTTTTCTATCACTATTCATGGCTGTAGATGTCATCTTTTTGCGGTTTTCTGGGGTCTTCGACAGGAGTTCTGTGACGGTTTTTATTTTAGGATTGCCAAAGTTAATGTGTGAGATTTAAAGACACATTTAAGACCGTTATCGTTATGAGTTAATATTGTTAATAAAAATATTTTTAAATTGGAGCCATCAGAGCTGATTGAAATGTCATCTATACATTTTTATTACCTATTTCCTTTTTACTTTTTATTTGTTAGTGCTGTCAAACGATTAATCGCATCCAAAATAAGTGTGTACGGTGTATATATTTATGTATATATAAATACACACACGGTATATAATTTTGAGAATATTTACATGTATATATTTATATTCATATAATTTATAAATACATTTAATATATAAACATAAAATTTTTCTTAAATATATACGTGCATTTGTGTGTATTTATATATACAAAATAAATATACACAGTACACACACATAGGGATGCAATGATTATAGATTTTGTTGGTACGATTATTGTCTGAGGAATAATTACGGTTTTACGATTATGACGATTATTATTCATTTCCCAACATTACTAATGTATAAAATCACATGAACACTCTTTAGATATTAAAGTGTTATTTATTGCTGGCTTTTGAAACAGAAATAACACAGTAACCAACAATACAGCAGAAAATAATAATAAACAAAAGATAAACAAAAGTCCATCTCTCCCATTGGAATTAAAAAAAGGTGACCTCTGCTCTGTAAACATCCATGACAGTATTTCTCTTTTGAAAATAACAAATGGAAATAGATCGCAACAGTATTTAATGTTTTCAGTTTGTACAATCTTTACATTTCTTTTGGACCTGGGGTAGAGACTTTGGAAACATGGTGAAAAAAATATTGTTGGTTTTTACATATGAATAATGCTACAACAGGGACAGTAAATAAAGTTAATGAAGTAGCCTATTATTAATATACGACTAATATTAACTTTATTTGTCCCACAGGGGAAACTGTTACTAATGATGGAAATAAACTGAAATATTATTGTAATCAACTGTCATCCATACGTATTCATTTGAATAATCTTTATAATAATTCATATGATTTTACATGTCTATTATTTTGGTTTGTGAGATCGGAGATTGCGCTGCGCACGTGTACAAACATTCAGGAGGACACAAACTTCTTGAGAATGCTGCCCCGTGACTTTTATTAATAAAATAGATTAAATAGCCTACTGGAGAGATGCACAGACACAGGTAGGCTAATCCACACAGGTAACTGTCACCTCTCTCTCTCTCTCTCGTATAATTAATTCAAGTAGCTAAATGTTATAATTAATTCATTTTAAAAAATGTGATCTTACCGCACTATTTCATCTCTTTCTGATCTGAAGCGTGCAGAATGCGGAGCTAACGAGCTGTAGCTTTGCGTCAGGTGGTTCTTGCCTTCACGTCGTGCATTAAAATCGTTCAATGTACAGCAAGCCGTGCATTATCCCTTATGTATTCGCTCTTTAGCAGCAGTTTTTTTTACAGCAATATTTAAATGACACCCTGGTCATTCTTGGTGTACCCAAAATGGTCCCACACTATCGACAGGCATTTCTCTGGTGAAATAAAGCTTCGCTGTTTGGTCCCTCTGTCAGTTCATCTAATGCATGTAGTAGCCTCCGTGCCTCTGATAAGCACGTCATTTTAAGCTGGTGCACCGCTAGTGTAACTTTGTTTTTGTTTTGCGCAAGCTGCTACAGTTCCGTTCCATGTAACAGAAACTTTACGATGAATTAACCGTGACGTTTTAAAGCGCGGTTAATCGCTGCATCCCTACACACACATATATTATGTAAACAAAAACTTATTTTGGATGCGATTTAATCGTTTGACAGCACTAATTTAAATATTGAAGCTGATCAGTCCAATTTTATGGCAACATTAGAATAAATCACATTAATATAATTAACATAAAATCAAACTCAAGTAAAATACCGCGCATAGAAATGTGAGCATCAGTAGGGGACATATTTACAAAGATTAAATCAATAAAGTGGTAATAATTTGATTAAATTAAATATGAATATAAAAAAATATTTAATTATTGCAGATCTACATTCAGATATAATATTATTATAATATATTGAATACAATATAACAATAAATATATATTTAGAATTGCTAAAAATATTACATATATAATGCAGATATACTGTATATACACAGACACTGTGTATATAGTTTAGATTTTTGTATCTTTGTGTGTATATGTATTTGTGTGTATATATATATATATATTCGTTTTTAAATACTTTCATTTATTGACAGTCATAATAGTATTTAGTATGGAATGGCTGGAGCATAGTTTTATATATAAATGTTTAGCCAATCATAACAGAAGCCATTTACATATAGGTACAGAGAGATGAAAAATTTGGAATTTTTTGGTGGAAGACACTTTGAATAACATCGGAAGTGTGCTTCAGGGGATGAGATTGCCCCTTTCCTGGCCCTATATTAAAAATAGCATCCATTGCAGCTAACAATAGGGCAGATATCGGATCCATAACCCTGTAGCACCTCAAAGTGAAAGACGCCTTATCATTTGAGCGGGGTTGTGATCGCTCCCTCCTCAGCCGCTCTCGGATTAAACCCCAACCTTTCAGCTGGCAGTGCAGATTTGGCAACCACTATGCTTCCGCCACCCATAATCAGCTCAGCATGGCCTCTTCAGCCCTCGGTTCCTCCCTCTCTCAGCTTCTTTCTGTCCCCTGCATTAGTGGCCCTCTGCGGTGTACAGCGGTGAGAAATGGCCGTCCCTTATCAGAGGCAGCAGAGTCAGCGTGAACGCACACAGCTCAAGTCAACCTCCTAAACCTGTCTTCCCTTCGGTGCATTCCTCTTTTCTTCCTGAAATGGATATCTTTAATCATGTGTTATCTTGACCACACTGCAGGGAAACTCCAATTACTCTTTCTTTCTTGAATTCCCCCTCCCAAATAACCCCATTTGTGTAGCTGGAGACTTAGTTTGGCATTACATGTGAGGCGGGTGTTCTGCTGGTGGGGTTACGCCAAGTGTTCAGTGTATATAGTTAGTCTGTTTGTGTGTGTCTTGTATGAGTGTGGTTCAATTCACTGCTGACTTGAGATCCTGCTGAGGCTCCGCTGCTGACACTTTTGATGTGTTTCAGTAATTATTTGTTTAGATGCTTTGATCTTCGAAAAAGGAGGGCATTTTCTCAGCTAGCAGCTTTGAAAGCGTGTTTGTATATGTGTGTGTGTGTATATTTGTGTCTGTTTTTTGTGACGAGATGGCCTTCATGCCACCATCCTCGAGTCTTTATTTCTTCTTTTTAACTCTTTATAGTGCCGGTTTGGCGAGTTGCTTCTAACTTGAGCTCAGCGTTGCCTTGCAGGTGGACTTTGCCTTCACGGTGTGGCAGAGTTTCCCTGAGAGAATTGTGGGATATCCTGCCCGCAGTCATTTCTGGGACAATAATAAGGAGCGCTGGGGTTACACCTCCAAATGGACCAATGACTATTCCATGGTTCTCACCGGAGCTGCCATTTACCACAGGTACTGCATGTGGAAACAGATGCTTCACTGGGAGGAAATTAGGGCAGTGCCTTCCCTTTACACTATATGAATATACACAGTCTACATACACATGTATATATGTATGTGTGTGTGTGTATATACAGTGGTGTGAAAAAGTGTTGGCCCCCTTCCTGATTTCTTATTTTTTTGCATGTTTCTCACACTTTAATGTTTCAGATCATCAAACAAATTTAAATATTAGTCAGATAACACAAGTAAACACAACATGCATATCTGGATCCAACCACCCTCCCGCTTCGGATGTCAACATCATGTTCTCAGTTCTTTCCGAGGTCTCAAGCCTTGATTGTGTACGGCTGAGCTCATATGGTTTTGTTGTATTAGAGTTTTTTTCCTTTTCAAAACACTTCATAATCATTTAGTTTCATTGGAAGGCTATGATGTAGACGGTGCAGGTGAATAGTTCACAGACACAGAAATATAACTGAGAGCAAAAAAAGGGCCGTAACATTGCATTCGAAACGGCATAACCACCATTTAAACACCCTGCAGTATTTTATTTCTTATTTTTACAAATGGTGCCAAGACTAATGAGTTGCCTTAAGTGGCTTGTCAAACCCTCCCTACCTAATTAATTCATGCAAATCCACCTTAGTGTATAAAAAAATTAATTAGAATTCCCTAAATCCTCACGTTATTAAACAGCCCGACTTGGAGAAAAAAAATGTTTGTTATAGTCCAGAGAAAGATTAGCATGGAAACAAAGGCAGAGCTTACAGTGCAGGAACGCCATCTGTTTAGATGTGAAAACTTTTGTAGACATCAGCGCATGACAGGTTGCATCGTAAGGACTTATGGCCATAATTTAAGTGAGACGTCTCTCACCTCCTTTATCTTCCCTGTCCCTGTGAAAAATGAGCTGTCCATCAAAGTTCAATGGCACTGCCTCATTTCTCCTCTTTGGCCTCCTATTTTAAACGTGACTCCTTCGCATATAAAACTCCCTCAGCCACAAATGGACACCTGGCTAATTTAGAAAGTGACGAGTGTATGCTTCCTTTATATCCTTTCTTGTTTATTTCATATCAAGGGAACGGTTCTCGAGATGTTGGGCCCCTCCAGTGTTGTTTCTCGGTGTTTTCCAGAGTCAGAGTGGAGTGTGTTGTCAGCCTCCGCTCACAGGTACTTGAATGTCTGATGACTTGAAGGAGTGCCGTGCTTTAGTGGCCTTTTGTGAAGGTGACTGGACTTAAAATGTGCCAGCTGTGGGCCAAAGCCTTTTTTCCTTTTCATGTTTTCTTCACATAATGCATCAGAATTCGGTTGATGCTGACATATTATGTACACTACACGTTTTAGTTTTTTCCCCCCTCCCGTGTGGACATGGTCTTCCCACGCTGAAATTTAAAAGCATATCTGACACTTTGTTGTTTAGGAACCCTTAAATTACTGTGCGTTGTATTTTAATAAGCATCATGACTTAAAGGCCTCAGAAATTTGCAGTAATGTGATTCAGTTGACTTTATTCGAACTAAAAATCTTAATTTTAGAGTGTCTATCTTGACATTTAAGATTAGGTGCTTGCTTGAATCTTGTTATACAAGTATGTGAATTAAAGTCCCTGAAAGCTTCTACTATAATTGCCCTCTTAACTGTTGCATAAAATGTTCATTTGTAATTAGTCGTCTTTGTCACCCTTTTTCTGTCTTTTTTTTTTAAGTTTTAAAACAAATGGCCCACATCTGGTTAAGTTTTAAGTTCGGCAAACCAGCTAATTTAAAAATGTTATATCCAGCATTTATACATATGATTGTCATTGTTATAATGTCATATCACAGAATCAACGTCTGGCCTCGCACAATTTCATTGGCCAAATTATAAGACACTTCAATGTACATAATCCTTGTTCATACAGCTGAATCTACACAATTCTATATAGGATGATGCATAAATTTAAAAGCATATCTGACACTTTGTTGTTTAGGAACCCTTAAATTACTGTGCGTTGTATTTTAATAAGCATCATGACTTAAAGGCCTCAGAAATTTGCAGTAATGTGATTCAGTTGACTTTATTCGAACTAAAAATCTTAATTTTAGAGTGTCTATCTTGACATTTAAGATTAGGTGCTTGCTTGAATCTTGTTATACAAGTATGTGAATTAAAGTCCCTGAAAGCTTCTACTATAATTGCCCTCTTAACTGTTGCATAAAATGTTCATTTGTAATTAGTCGTCTTTGTCACCCTTTTTCTGTCTTTTTTTTTTAAGTTTTAAAACAAATGGCCCACATCTGGTTAAGTTTTAAGTTCGGCAAACCAGCTAATTTAAAAATGTTATATCCAGCATTTATACCTATGATTGTCATTGTTATAATGTCATATCACAGAATCAACGTCTGGCCTCGCACAATTTCATTGGCCAAATTATAAGACACTTCAATGTACATAATCCTTGTTCATACAGCTGAATCTACACAATTCTATATAGGATGATGCATCTGAGATGACTTTAGGGGGTAGATGTGTGCATCAGATGTTTGTTTTGATTAATATGTGCATCCCATCCAGTCACGATGCCCTTGCCAATGCTGTCATCAGAGCTTGTGATACGCCCAGCATCGTCCAGATCTGCCCAAGGCCCCAAGGCCCGTAGAGCATGTGTGCAGACGACACACTGATAGGTGTTTGCATTGACGCCAGTGTTATTTTAATTACCCAGTTACCCAGCTCAAAGCCATTCATTTGAAATTGGCCTGTTGAATGCTGCTGCTACCACTACACACTTGCAAGATCACCAAAGAATCTTGGCAAATTTAAACTCATGCAATTGTATTATGTTGTCGTTCTTTTATGGTTTCTCTACTTGTTTTTCATTCCGTCGAGATCATCCTGTCTCAAGGTTAACTGGTAAAATTAGCATCCGATTTCTCTTACATTTCTTTCTATGATTAGCAATAAGCAATATAGAGTCATGCTCAAAAGCATCACTGATCTCTCCCTGATTGTGCCTTTTGATTCAATTGAATTGAGTTTAGACAGAAGCGGCAAAATCTTTCAGAAAGTTGCGTCATCTTCCGCCACTACAGTTTCACAGCATCTGTTAAACACGCAACTGTATTTCTCACGTTAGGCTGTTAACCAGACTTGCATGACCACTTTAAGCTATTTGAGTAAATACTGATTTGTTTTGGGTTAGTTTTGTTCAGAGCTGTTTGTTTTGCTCCCTCCTGTCCTGACCCTTCATCCCAGTAATTAACAGATGACTTTTTATAGAGGTAATAAAGAAATTGCAAAATGCCAATTTTGTATGAATGATTTATAAGAAAATGAATAAAGTCATATTTGATGCTATAATGACGTGACTTGCATATTTATTTTTCCGATTAACGGTATAAAGAGGTTACAGATAAGGGATTATATTGAGCTGTACACTGTAAAAAAATAACCTTGAATTTAACAGTAAAAGACTAAAAATCCTACAGTAAAAACACATTAACGATAAGTTCCCCTACGATATACGGTAAAAAAACATATTGGACATTACATGTAATTTTACGGTAGTATACCGTTTTTGGAAGTGGAAAAAGGATGTATAATTTACAGTGAATAACCGTAAATTGACATTCCCAGAATTCCCTGCATTACATTTCAAATGCGAAGTTTTTTGTTGAATAACTGTTCCTTAGTTTGTTTCTTATCAGTTTTGTACATTAGGGTTGTATGTTACAGCTAATGTTAAATTAATGTTTACTGCATTATTTCAGTTTCATGTGTGTTACCATGATGATGCTTAGGCTACGTCCATATGAAGCCAGAGCTTTCGCTATCCGATCTTTTTTTTTTCCCCTTCGTCTCAAGAAATATCTGCATCCACACAAAACGATGTAGTATACATGCCAGACAAGCATGTGACGCTGTAATTCTGCCACAGAGCTACACTTAAAATGGAGAAGAAGACTTGGACTATGCGCATAAACCTTGCACGCGGTATAGAAACGAACATGGAACAATACATTTATTAATCTGTGTTAATGTTAGTTAATATAAAGACAATCGTTCAGTGTTTGTTCATGTTTTTGTTGCTGTTACGTGACGTAGCGGTGTCTGACTAGGGGGCGAGACGTGGGCTGATGACGTCATCTTTTCAGAAAATATAGGGATTCGCTGTCCACATGAAAACGCAAGGGCGGCATTTTCAGATTGATCCAATCTGGGACCCGGTTTCAAAAAATATCGGTTTCACTCACCGAAAACGCCAGATCCATGAGGACGAAACACCTATACGATACAAAATGTATGCGTATACAGCTTAACTGTATAAACTCCGTGTGGACGGGGCAGTGTGTGTTAATGTTTGTGTGAATGACTCTGTGCATCTTCAATATATGTTAATATTTAAAAGCTGCTTGTGATGGACTTTGGTTCATCATGTGACTTTCTCATCACCACCTGCTTTTGGTGGTTATCTGCGTTACAAAACAGATTTCAGTACTTCAATAGGTTGGTTTATTAACATTATATCAGTTAATGAAATTACGGTATTTAAATGTAAATTTAAGTTAAAACCGTAAAACCTAAAATGTTGCTACCGTATTTTTTTGACTGTAAAATTCTGGCAACAACAGATGCCGTTTTTTACCATAAATTTTATGGATATTTTTACATTTTATACAGTGTACATGCTGAAATTCAGCACTAATTATTGTGTGGCTACTGTAAACGGCTGTGCAATTTTTTTTTCTTTTTGAGAAGGATGCTTTTATATCTAATACTAAAATCAGATAATTTGTTCTTGAGGTTTTTTTTTCCCCAAACACGACCACAAAAGTATGACGCAGTCGAGACGCACTGGTATAAGGTTTATACTTAAATATATTAACACCACACTAATATGCAATGTTTCACACATTATTTTTCTATAAGTTATGATTGAGAGCTACACAGTTTAACAGTAAATAGGAGCTATCACTCATGCAAAATATGAGGAATATACTTGCGTAAAAGGTTCATTTTAAAGCATATCTGAGTGAATGAGCAGACTGCTCAGACCTCCTAATGTTCATCAGGTTGAAAATTGGATCCAAGTCAGCTGAACCGAATGGTATTTCAACCGTGTGTTATGAATGCAGCAGAATTTCTTCAGTTCAGTCCTCTTTTTGCTTCCTACCTTCTCTCAATTTTGTGCCTCGCTGCTCTTTCCTGCATCTATCTTACGTGTCCCGCTGAAAGCAGAGCTCGTGAATGCAGCGAACACAGGCTGTGTATGTACAGCACTGACTCTATGTGCACACACACATGTGTGTTCAGCTCCTGACAACCAGCATGGAGTTGATCTCCCAGATGAGGTTTCTGAGCTGGTCCATAATCATCTTCAGCTGCTGGTTCTTCTGTTTGAGTTTCTGTGATAAAAATGGAACCTGTTGAATGCTGCTGCTACCACTACACACTTGCAAGATCACCAAAGAATCTTGGCAAATTTAAACTCATGCAATTGTATTATGTTGTCGTTCTTTTATGGTTTCTCTACTTGTTTTTCATTCCGTCGAGATCATCCTGTCTCAAGGTTAACTGGTAAAATTAGCATCCGATTTCTCTTACATTTCTTTCTATGATTAGCAATAAGCAATATAGAGTCATGCTCAAAAGCATCACTGATCTCTCCCTGATTGTGCCTTTTGATTCAATTGAATTGAGTTTAGACAGAAGCGGCAAAATCTTTCAGAAAGTTGCGTCATCTTCCGCCACTACAGTTTCACAGCATCTGTTAAACACGCAACTGTATTTCTCACGTTAGGCTGTTAACCAGACTTGCATGACCACTTTAGGCTATTTGAGTAAATACTGATTTGTTTTGGGTTAGTTTTGTTCAGAGCTGTTTGTTTTGCTCCCTCCTGTCCTGACCCTTCATCCCAGTAATTAACAGATGACTTTTTTATAGAGGTAATAAAGAAATTGCAAAATGCCAATTTTGTATGAATGATTTATAAGAAAATGAATAAAGTCATATTTGATGCTATAATGACGTGACTTGTATATTTATTTTTCCGATTAATGGTATAAAGAGGTTACAGATAAGGGATTATATTGAGCTGTACACTGTAAAAAAATAACCTTGAATTTAACAGTAAAAGACTAAAAATCCTACAGTAAAAACACATTAACGATAAGTTCCCCTACGATATACGGTAAAAAAACATATTGGACATTACATGTAATTTTACGGTAGTATACCGTTTTTGGAAGTGGAAAAAGGATGTATAATTTACAGTGAATAACCGTAAATTGACATTCCCAGAATTCCCTGCATTACATTTCAAATGCGAAGTTTTTTGTTGAATAACTGTTCCTTAGTTTGTTTCTTATCAGTTTTGTACATTAGGGTTGTATGTTACAGCTAATGTTAAATTAATGTTTACTGCATTATTTCAGTTTCATGTGTGTTACCATGATGATGCTTAGGCTACGTCCATATGAAGCCAGAGCTTTCGCTATCCGATCTTTTTTTTTTCCCCTTCGTCTCAAGAAATATCTGCATCCACACAAAACGATGTAGTATACATGCCAGACAAGCATGTGACGCTGTAATTCTGCCACAGAGCTACACTTAAAATGGAGAAGAAGACTTGGACTATGCGCATAAACCTTGCACGCGGTATAGAAACGAACATGGAACAATACATTTATTAATCTGTGTTAATGTTAGTTAATATAAAGACAATCGTTCAGTGTTTGTTCATGTTTTTGTTGCTGTTACGTGACGTAGCGGTGTCTGACTAGGGGGCGAGACGTGGGCTGATGACGTCATCTTTTCAGAAAATATAGGGATTCGCTGTCCACATGAAAACGCAAGGGCGGCATTTTCAGATTGATCCAATCTGGGACCCGGTTTCAAAAAATATCGGTTTCACTCACCGAAAACGCCAGATCCATGAGGACGAAACACCTATACGATACAAAATGTATGCGTATACAGCTTAACTGTATAAACTCCGTGTGGACGGGGCAGTGTGTGTTAATGTTTGTGTGAATGACTCTGTGCATCTTCAATATATGTTAATATTTAAAAGCTGCTTGTGATGGACTTTGGTTCATCATGTGACTTTCTCATCACCACCTGCTTTTGGTGGTTATCTGCGTTACAAAACAGATTTCAGTACTTCAATAGGTTGGTTTATTAACATTATATCAGTTAATGAAATTACGGTATTTAAATGTAAATTTAAGTTAAAACCGTAAAACCTAAAATGTTGCTACCGTATTTTTTTGACTGTAAAATTCTGGCAACAACAGATGCCGTTTTTTACCATAAATTTTATGGATATTTTTACATTTTATACAGTGTACATGCTGAAATTCAGCACTAATTATTGTGTGGCTACTGTAAACGGCTGTGCAATTTTTTTTTCTTTTTGAGAAGGATGCTTTTATATCTAATACTAAAATCAGATAATTTGTTCTTGAGGTTTTTTTTTCCCCAAACACGACCACAAAAGTATGACGCAGTCGAGACGCACTGGTATAAGGTTTATACTTAAATATATTAACACCACACTAATATGCAATGTTTCACACATTATTTTTCTATAAGTTATGATTGAGAGCTATTAATGTTAGTTAATATAAAGACAATCGTTCAGTGTTTGTTCATGTTTTTGTTGCTGTTACGTGACGTAGCGGTGTCTGACTAGGGGGCGAGACGTGGGCTGATGACGTCATCTTTTCAGAAAATATAGGGATTCGCTGTCCACATGAAAACGCAAGGGCGGCATTTTCAGATTGATCCAATCTGGGACCCGGTTTCAAAAAATATCGGTTTCACTCACCGAAAACGCCAGATCCATGAGGACGAAACACCTATACGATACAAAATGTATGCGTATACAGCTTAACTGTATAAACTCCGTGTGGACGGGGCAGTGTGTGTTAATGTTTGTGTGAATGACTCTGTGCATCTTCAATATATGTTAATATTTAAAAGCTGCTTGTGATGGACTTTGGTTCATCATGTGACTTTCTCATCACCACCTGCTTTTGGTGGTTATCTGCGTTACAAAACAGATTTCAGTACTTCAATAGGTTGGTTTATTAACATTATATCAGTTAATGAAATTACGGTATTTAAATGTAAATTTAAGTTAAAACCGTAAAACCTAAAATGTTGCTACCGTATTTTTTTGACTGTAAAATTCTGGCAACAACAGATGCCGTTTTTTACCATAAATTTTATGGATATTTTTACATTTTATACAGTGTACATGCTGAAATTCAGCACTAATTATTGTGTGGCTACTGTAAACGGCTGTGCAATTTTTTTTTCTTTTTGAGAAGGATGCTTTTATATCTAATACTAAAATCAGATAATTTGTTCTTGAGGTTTTTTTTTCCCCAAACACGACCACAAAAGTATGACGCAGTCGAGACGCACTGGTATAAGGTTTATACTTAAATATATTAACACCACACTAATATGCAATGTTTCACACATTATTTTTCTATAAGTTATGATTGAGAGCTACACAGTTTAACAGTAAATAGGAGCTATCACTCATGCAAAATATGAGGAATATACTTGCGTAAAAGGTTCATTTTAAAGCATATCTGAGTGAATGAGCAGACTGCTCAGACCTCCTAATGTTCATCAGGTTGAAAATTGGATCCAAGTCAGCTGAACCGAATGGTATTTCAACCGTGTGTTATGAATGCAGCAGAATTTCTTCAGTTCAGTCCTCTTTTTGCTTCCTACCTTCTCTCAATTTTGTGCCTCGCTGCTCTTTCCTGCATCTATCTTGCGTGTCCCGCTGAAAGCAGAGCTCGTGAATGCAGCGAACACAGGCTGTGTATGTACAGCACTGACTCTATGTGCACACACACATGTGTGTTCAGCTCCTGACAACCAGCATGGAGTTGATCTCCCAGATGAGGTTTCTGAGCTGGTCCATAATCATCTTCAGCTGCTGGTTCTTCTGTTTGAGTTTCTGTGATAAAAATGGAAATACACATTTTCAGTTATTGAGCTGTTAATATGCAGCACTGCTGAGCAGATTGTCACTGACTTAACATTTTTCAGTAGCATAACATCTAAGCTATTTTCAAAATTATGTAGCAGGGTTTCTTTTCCTAACTACTACCTGTGTAGCACGACAAAACTCAGCATTCTCTCATCTTATGCCACATAATATGTCAATTTCAGTGTGCAGAGCTGTAAGCAGACTTACAGAACAGTGGAATCAATCATATTCACTCAGTAGTAAATGTTTCCTACACCACACAATCTGTAGCACCAGAAACTATATATTTACCTGAGACATTAATTAAATGTGATAGAATAACCACTGGATTATTTTGATTGTGCTCAGTCTTTGTTTTTGCATGTACCATGCCAATAACACAAGATGAAAATCATAGTGCGACCAGTGTATTACACTTAATAAACAAATGTCTTTTAATGAATCAGTCAAAAGACTCACAATCTCAAACTGGTTTGAATCGCTCTAAAGCATTACTGAACATCTGACTACCTGTATGTAATGATACAAGTTCTCAAAGTTTTGTAATAAAAGGCATTAAATAGTATTAGTGATGTCAAACGATTAAATCGCATCCAAAATAAAGGTTTTTGTTTACATAATATATGTGTGTGTGTGTGTACTGTGTATATTATGTATATATACAGTGGGGAAAAAAAGTATTTAGTCAGCCACCAATTGTGCAAGTTCTCCCACTTAAAAAGATGAGAGAGGCCTGTAATTTTCATCATAGGTATACCTCAACTATGAGAGACAAAATGAGGGAAAAAAATCCAGAAAATCACATTGTAGGATTTTTAAAGAATTTATTTGCAAATTATGGTGGAAAATAAGTATTTGGTCAATAACAAAATTTCATCTCAATACTTTGTTATATACCCTTTGTTGGCAATGACAGAGGTCAAACGTCTTCTGTAAGTCTTCACAAGGTTTTCACACACTGTTGCTGGTAATTTGGACCATTCCTCCATGCAGATCTCCTCTAGAGCAGTAATATTTTGGGGCTGTCGCTGGGCAACACAGATTTCCAACTCCCTCCAAAGATTTTCTATGGGGTTGAGAGCTGGAGACTGGCTAGGCCCCTCCAGGACCTTGAAATGCTTCTTACGAAGCCACTCCTTCGTTGCCCGGGCGGTGTGTTTGGGATCATTGTCATGCTGAAAGACCCAGCCACGTTTCATCTTCAATGCCCTTGCTGATGGAAGGAGGTTTTCACTCAATGTATGCATGTATGCATGCATATATATATACACACACACACACATATATATTTAAGAGAAATGTTATGTTTATATATTAAATATAAATTATATGAATATAAATATACATACACACATATACAGTACATATTAAAAAAAGATTTATATTTATATATACAAAATAAATATACATAGTGTACACATATATTATGTAAACAAAAACATTTATGGTGATTTGGATGTGATTAATCGCGATTACTCGTTTGGCAGCACTAATAGTTATACATGATACTTAGGATCATGGGAGTGTCTTACTTTAAATATGAATATAATCTAAAAAAATATGAAAATAACATTTAGATATTAATTTAGAAACCCATATATAGAGCTTGGTTTCCACCACCGACTGAAAAAATGTTTTCTCACAATTCTGACTTTTTTCTCACAATTCTCAGAAGAAAAGTCTTCATTACGAGATATAAACTCACAATAGCAAGAAAAAATAATTAAGAGAAAGTCGCAATTGCTTTTTTTATTTCTTATTCCATGGCAGAAACTAACAAAAAATAAATAAATAAATTCTGAGGGAAAAAGTCAGAATTGCAGGATGTAAACTCAGAATTTAGAGAAAATAAGACACTAGGGCTTCCATACTCATCAGATGATTGTGTGGGTTAATTCAGTGAAGAATTCATCACACTGATCCAAACAGGTAACGTATGGAAGGTATGAAAGAACTGGCTCAGAAGAGTCATCTGCTCATGAATCAGACTATAGTTGCACTGTGTGCTTGTCTAGCAGCGAGCAGGGATAACGGTTCTTGCCATTATTATGCATTACACTGTGCTTTATATCTTATCACATTCAATTCACATTGAAACTCACATTCATAACTCAGATAAAATATGATTTATTTTACCATGTTGCTGGAGATCATGACTGAAAAGCAATGCAGGAAGCACTGTTGCATACTGTAAATAGTTAACATCACCATAAGTAGCCTCAATATATTGTTGTTTTTGTTTAACTGCTTTATGCAAAGGACTATATACTTACATACTCAGAGACAGGTTTTTGAGATTCACTTGTTTAACATGTGATGCCGATAAAGTCAAGATGCTCAGCTGTTTTTCGACCAAACTGAAAGGGAATAAATATGATTTGAGCCACTTTGTTATATGATTGCTGGTGTTGTACTAGACACAGCAGGCTAGAAACAGCGAGAGGTTCTCTGGCCAAAAACACCTTGTTAAAGAAAAAGGCTAGAGGAAAATGTCATTCAAACTGACACTCTTTATAATGACAGTCAAGGGGAGCCAAAACAACAGTTGACTTTCATTGACATTTTTCATAGCATTTCTTTAAAAAAAATAAAATAAAATAAGTCATACAGGTTTGGAATGGCGTGAGGGTGAATAAACGATGATAGAATTAAAATCTTTAAATTAACTTCCTTTTAGTACTGCTAATTATCATTAACAATAATAAGTGTTATTTAAGGACTATTTGAATTTTGCTGCCTATAAATCATAAATTTGTAAAGTGGCTTTTGCAGAAAACAATCAGAAGAGAAAAACTGCATTTACTTTTTCATATCATTCAGTCCTAGGCTCAAACATTGCGTTTCATTTTGCCTCTCCCTTCATCTGAATCTCTTACCTCATCGAATCACGATGAGATCAAAGCAGCCGTCCTCGACAATGTGCGCAGAGGGAAGAGTTTTTGATCAAATGCGGACTTATTAAAATTCAGGTTTGTTCAAATGTGCTATGTTTTACACTCTGAGTGACAGCTGGATGACGTGCTTGCACCACCGCAAAGAAAAATTTGTGTTTTTTCCATTGCATACTGTATATAGCCTAAACATTTTTTTTTTCTTTTTTGGGCACGTCATGTTATTAAACTAATTTGTTAATGACTGTCAGGTTCTGGGTAAATTAAATTTATATTCAATTTAATTTTAAAATTAATTAATTAATTCTTTCATTCATTCATGAAGCACTGTACATTTCCCTGAACAGATGTGAATGGCATTAGTCTTTTCTTTGAATTAGCATTATCTCTCCCATGTCGACAATTTTGTAGAGTAAATGATGTGGACAGTGTGTTCTTTTGGCATTAATGCTGCTGGTGAACATCCAAAAATTGAACTAGCTTCATCAGCTGTTTATTTTGATCAAAGCTGAAGCCAGATGGCCCCTCTGTGTGTTACATGAGAAGACTGCTGATGGCAAGAATGCAGTAAATGATGAGTGACAGAAATCGACAGAAAAGGAAAAAAAAAAACACTGCACAACTGCCCTTCAACAAAATTCCTTTAGACATGTTGACAATTCAAGCAGAAAACATACCAAAGGTCTTTGAAAGACAACTAAAAATACAACTAGATGTTTAAGTTTTCTGAAAAAAAAGTGGTGCTTGCTTGTGCAAGTCACCTACAGAACATGCTTGGTTATACAAAGGTCTTCAACACTTTCCGAAGGACCCCTTGGTGTACAGAGAGAGATGGAGCAAAGACCCATGTTACATATTGTATAAAAGTGAGTGTTGCATTTAAAGCCTCACTTATAAAAGAATGATACTATACATGGCGCAACCAATAAAAATCTTTTACGTTCAAGGTTGAGGTTAACCTGTTGAGGTTAACTTGTCTGAGATTCCAGAGACTCCAAAGTAATCTGTATTTATAAATGTAAATTAAATCTAATTTATAAATTAAATTTATAAAATATCAATTAAATTAAATTTTAAAATTTAATTAAATTAAATTTTTAAATTTAATTAAATTAAAATTTATAAGAACACAGCCCACAGATATTCTGGTGGTTATACTGTTCGAATCCCTCTTTCAATGGACATCTATAGGCTTTTCACCAATTTTATCATTTGTATATGTCTAATCACTTAGAAAATAATTGAAACATGCTTCTTAAAAAAAAGTTGCATAATTTCACAAACTCATGTCTGTAGCGAAAAGGGGTTGGTTCGAACAGGCAACAGTAAAAATGGTACTTGCTTTACCGTGCGCCACAAATGAAAACCTGTAAACCTCTTTTCCAAATGCTCTCTGGAGTATAAGCAACAGTAAAGAGAGACTGTGTGTGAAATGTCAAAGTATTGAAGGTAGGAAAACAAACAGCAATTGCTCAACCTGAAGCGCAATGAAGCGCTGCAAAATGTTTTCTATTTTCAGCGTGTCCCTTTTTTCCATGCCCTAAGCATGCTGGGCCTTCCTCCCTGACCCTGTGTGCACCAATTAAAAGGCCTCTAGCCGGTAAACCGCTTCTAATGGATGACATATGAACTGAGTAATCATGTGGAGAATTGAGTGCCTCCTGTGAGCGCGTGTGTGTGTGTGTGTGTGTGTACATACGGGGAGGACTGTCTCCTCTGAACCGCCTCATTATGGTTCTGGCATGTTTGTTTATCAGAGCACAGCTCCACCACGGCCCCTCAGCCCCAGCCCTGCTCCGGAGATAACGGTAAACGCCCGTACCGCCACCTCCGCCGCAGCCTCTGCCGTTGTTGATTACACTCACGGTATCTGCCTTCTGAGAGGCCTATTTGAAATTACAAACATTCTCCTCTCACATTTCTCACTTTCTCATTTGAATAAAGAGGACAGACGGGGTAATTAACAGGGTATTAAAAAAAATTGAGAAGGGGGGCAAGTGAGGAAGAAAGAGTGCAAAAGAGGGGAAGAAAAAAAATAGAGAATGGTGGAGAATAAATGCGAGCAGCCGTCTCTCCAAGGCCTTCTTAATGGGCTGTGACAGGAATTTATTAACAGTTAGAGCAGTGTTCAATCAAAGCGCCTGCCCGGATGAGTTGACAGTGCCTCGACTACAGTGGACCTTTGGATGGCCTCACACATCTGTGGGGCCCCTTAGGGACTCTCACACCAAAGCAGTTAAGAGAGTCAAGAAGAGGGGAGGGACAGGCTTGCAGTAAATTATCCTCTTGAGTCAGATGATGCATATTTCAGACCTGCATTTGTTTACACTTGAAATTTCTGTGCGATTAAAGGGGTCATATGATGTTGCTAAAAAGAACAATTAAAAAAAATTTAAAAAAAATTTTTTAAAAACACATTTTCCACATACTGTACATTGTTTCTCCTCTATGCCCCGCCTTTCTGAAACGCATATGGAAGACCAAATAAAGTATTTTCGCTTTCGCAACAAAACACACAGCGTCTTCACAACATGGAGGTGGCGGTGGCAGCAACAATAAAGTTACGCCTTCTTTCTTTGCGTAAACATTTGGGTGGCGTTATGCAAATCTTCCCACATCGTGACGTAGACATGTGGGGGCGTGTTTAAACGAGGCATTTTAGGAGGGCATGGACGAGTCTTAACTTTTATAAAGAATATCTCTTTGGGTTTGAGACTTTAGTCTTTGCAACTTTAGGGGTCTCGTATTCACGAACAGCTTGTAACACTCAAAAGAGAAAGGAAAACTTGAAATCGCATCATATGACCCCTTTAAAGAACGATTACACCTCTGAGATTTTGGCGATGGAAAAGCAAAGCCAAAATCGTTCTGTTATGCTACTAATGAAAGGTACAATAAAACTCTGCGGAACACATACAAGATGTGTGAAGACAGATCGGTCACGGTGATGAAGGCCACTCAAGATTGCAGGAGCATTATTCAGCCTGGGCCCTGACAAACAGCAATTACCCCAATCGACAGATAACGAGAGCAGGGTGATCATTCAGCGACGGGATGTCCCATAAAGCAGCGGGGCATTACCATACTTGTGCTATACATCTCTCCACCACTTCACCAACTTGTTGGAGCTCCAACAGTGATGAAGAATTCAGTAAATCAAGCCTGAGCTCCTTTGGCACGGCAAACGGCGGCACTCAATCAACAGGACAATGGCATGACTCAATTAAAATGCGCAACCTAGCCTGCAATGGGATGAGTCAGAAAGACTCAAACTGACCTGAGTGCTAATTTTCAATCATCCATGGCCTCATTACTTTCATGCAAGTGTCCATTTGCTCATTTAAGCTGATGTCTATCTGCCGGTTCATCCATCAGTCCATTCATTACTATACCATTCTCTGTATTCATCCATCTATCGGTCCTTCATACAGACATACAGATATCTAAAAAACAACAACAAAAAAAAACATGAAATATTTTATTTGTTCACTTGCATGTCATGTGATTATTAGCCAACATCAGAGATCCTTGAACATGCAAATGCTGCACAGGCAGATGACGGAGAGCTGTAACACATCTGCTCTCCACATTCTGACGCAACCTTGACCTCCCCTGAGTTTGACATCCTTCATTCCCCCAACATGGTCGCTTCATTCAGCGTGTTATTTGCAGCTGGCTATTTGGCCGGCGAAAAGCTCCAGGGCCCTTGTCGCATGAGCATTTCCACACTGACTGCCTTTCATGAGCATGCTGCAGTTTTTAATAAGGCAGACTCAATGGCAGAGAGGGGCACAGAAAAAAAATCTGATCATTTTGCCTTTACTGCAAGAAAGTCATGAAATCCTCGGTAGAGAGCCATCAGGTCGGTTTTCAAATACTATGGCTTCATTATGCGAGTGAATATGGCAGATATCTCATTGCTTGCCAAGTTAAAGGACACTGTAAACATATTCTAAACAAGATCTCTGCAGGCAGTGAAATGGCCTGTTTTGGCTTTATATACACTGTACAGTGCACCACAGTTTGGAGTCGGTAAGATTTTGGAAAATGTTTTTCAAAGATATCTCTCAGGCTGCATTTATTTAATCAAAAATACTGTAAAAACAGTGACATTGTGAAATTGTATTATAATTTAAAATAACTGTTTCCCATTTTAACATTTTTAAACAATTTATTCTTTTGACGGCAAAGCTGAATTTTCCAGATTCAACCATTACTCCAGTCTTTAAAGGGGTCATCTGATGCCCATTTTCCACAAGTTGACATGATTCTTTAGGGCCTTAATGAAAAGTCTGTAACATAGTTTGGTTAAAATTTCTCAAAATGGTAGTGTAAAACAACAGTTTTTACCCTGTCAAAAACAGCTCTGACATGAAATATTTTATTTGTTCACTTGCATGTCATGTGATTATTAGCCAACATCAGAGATCCTTGAACATGCAAATGCTGCACAGGCAGATGACGGAGAGCTGTAACACATCTGCTCTCCACATTCTGACGCAACCTTGACCTCCCCTGAGTTTGACATCCTTCATTCCCCCAACATGGTCGCTTCATTCAGCGTGTTATTTGCAGCTGGCTATTTGGCCGGCGAAAAGCTCCAGGGCCCTTGTCGCATGAGCATTTCCACACTGACTGCCTTTCATGAGCATGCTGCAGTTTTTAATAAGGCAGACTCAATGGCAGAGAGGGGCACAGAAAAAAAATCTGATCATTTTGCCTTTACTGCAAGAAAGTCATGAAATCCTCGGTAGAGAGCCATCAGGTCGGTTTTCAAATACTATGGCTTCATTATGCGAGTGAATATGGCAGATATCTCATTGCTTGCCAAGTTAAAGGACACTGTAAACATATTCTAAACAAGATCTCTGCAGGCAGTGAAATGGCCTGTTTTGGCTTTATATACACTGTACAGTGCACCACAGTTTGGAGTCGGTAAGATTTTGGAAAATGTTTTTCAAAGATATCTCTCAGGCTGCATTTATTTAATCAAAAATACTGTAAAAACAGTGACATTGTGAAATTGTATTATAATTTAAAATAACTGTTTCCCATTTTAACATTTTTAAACAATTTATTCTTTTGACGGCAAAGCTGAATTTTCCAGATTCAACCATTACTCCAGTCTTTAAAGGGGTCATCTGATGCCCATTTTCCACAAGTTGACATGATTCTTTAGGGCCTTAATGAAAAGTCTGTAACATAGTTTGGTTAAAATTTCTCAAAATGGTAGTGTAAAACAACAGTTTTTACCCTGTCAAAAACAGCTCTGTCTACAGCAAGCGGTTTTATTGCATACAGCTTTAAATGCAAATGAGCTCTGCTGACCCAACCCCTCTCTGAGAGACTGTACTAGCACATTATTAGGAAAGGCGATTTGCAAAGATTCATTAAAGGAGTCATATGATGCTGCTAAAAAAGAATATTATTTTGTGTATTTGGAGTAATGAAATGTGTTTATGCGGTTTAAAGTATAAAAAAAAAATAATACAAAATTCCCACATACTGTACATTATTGTTTCTCCTCTATGCCCCGCCTTCTTGAAACACGTTGATTTTTACAAAGCTCATCGGTCTGAAAAACCGAGGTGTGCTGTGATTGGCCAGCCATCCAGTGCGTTGTGATTGACCGAATACCTCAAGCGTGTGACGGAAATGTTTCGCCCCTCACCATACTGTTGATGTCATGTCAGGCCGGAGTGATGAGACAAAAACATGAAAACCCATTACAAACGAGGCATTCGTTGCATCCAGTGGGGACATAATTACTGATTATAATGACTTGTACTGTCTTTTTACGCGTTGCATCGCGCCGTGTAAACATAAAACCATGTCTGCATTTGTGATCGGAGAAATGACAAACTACAAACACTACTCTACACTGCCCAAAACTCACGTTTGAATCATCAGTGGCAAATCCTTTAAATGAAAAAGTACTTACAGACTGTGAGTCCGAACTGCCGGCATTGTAGTCTACTCTTCCAGGATCAGTTCTGGAACAGTGTTGTAAATACAACTTAACTACTGATTTGTAGTCGTGTCCTCTTTTGGAAGACCAAACAAAGTAGTTTCGCTTTCACAACGAAACACAGGCGGCCTAGCGTAAGCTGAGGCGCAGGCTTGAGAACAGCGCAGCCGGCGGATTACATGTGACGGGTCTGGGCTGGACTCGGCTTCGTCCACAGTGAAAGCCGATCCGGTGATCCACAGCACTAAGTTGATGTATTTTCTCAGCGACCAGCACAGATCAGCTCCAGGCATGACGAAGCGGATATCGTCCTCTTTTGGAAGACCAAACAAAGTAGTTTCGCTTTCACAACGAAACACA
>NW_015505328.1:1204431-1216033 GCF_001515645.1 Sinocyclocheilus grahami | reverse complement strand
AATGACAAACTACAAACACTACTCTACACTGCCCAAAACTCACGTTTGAATCATCAGTGGCAAATCCTTTAAATGAAAAAGTACTTACAGACTGTGAGTCCGAACTGCCGGCATTGTAGTCTACTCTTCCAGGATCAGTTCTGGAACAGTGTTGTAAATACAACTTAACTACTGATTTGTAGTCGTGTCCTCTTTTGGAAGACCAAACAAAGTAGTTTTGCTTTCACAACGAAACACAGGGCGGCCTAGCGTAAGCTGAGGTGCGGGCTTGAGAACAGCGCAGCCGGCGGATTACATGTGACGGGTCTGGGCTGGACTCGGCTTCGTCCACGGTGAAAGCCGATCCGGTGATCCACAGCACTAAGTTGATGTATTTTCTCAGCGACCAGCACAGATCAGCTCCAGGCATGACGAAGCGGATATCGTCCTCTTTTGGAAGACCAAACAAAGTAGTTTCGCTTTCACAACGAAACACACAGCTCTTCACGACATGGCGACGGCAACAATACTACAGCGAGAATAAAAGTTACGCCTTCTTTCTTTGCGTGAACATTTGGGTGGCGTTATGCAAATCTTCCCACATAGTGACGTAGATATGTGGGGGCGTGTTAGAACGAGCCGTTTTAGGTAGGCGTGGTTAACTTAACTTTTATAAAGGATATCTCTTTGGATTTTAGACTTTAGTCAACTTTACAGATCTTCTTTATGCACCAAGAGCTTGTAGCACTCCAAAGAGAAAGGAAAAATTTAAAATCACATCATATAACCCCTTTAAAAAAAACCTTACACTCACTTCTTCTGTAGGTGAAGCTGGATCACAAATGATTTGTGTGAAGATAGACGCATTTAGGTGGATCGGGGGCACATTCCCTTCAGAAACAAATGTAATCCTCTGTGTCTTCAGCGGCTCAGATTTCGGGAGTAAATGACAACTGCTATGTTCATTATTACATCCAATAACAAAACACCTAAATCGCTATGGAGACATTCACTGCCGGAGTAGATGTAGACAGGAAACAATGGCAGACCGATGACAGCTCATTCAGGGCGGGTCTAAGGTAAGATGCCAGTCTAGTCTGTGCTGAAACGCTACTGTCAATCAAACAAATGTGGGAGGGCCGGGTCTGTGTGAGGACACAAAGACAGGCATCGGAGATCGGCTCGATTTGAGAAAGGGCAAATGATTTAACGAGATAAAAAAAAAAAAAAACACTGGGTGGATCTTTATCATTATAGGGTGGTTGTGTACACGCACTTCCAACACACATTTCAGTTCAAACAGCTTGTAAAAGTGCATGTCACATTTCCGATGACCCCTTTAAAGTTGCATGGTCCTTCAGAAATCATTCTTATGATGATGATTTAGTGTTCATTTAGAGTTCATTTTTTCATTATTATTATCAGTGTTGGAAACAGTTGCTTAATATATTTGTGGAAACCATGATAAGTTTTTTTTTCAGGATTCTTTGATTAATAGAAAGTTCTATAACATTTTAACAACATTTATTTGAAATGTTGTTTTGTAATAATGTAAAAGTGTCGTTTACTGTCAAAAGACTTGATCAACTTGATGCATCCTTGCTGAATTCAAGTATTAATGTATAGATGTAGTTATATGTGTAGTTGCAGTGTGTATACACTGCAAACAATTTTGTATAGAATGTATTATTTTACCATTTGATTTAGGAGTGTTCCTTTGTCAGTGGATTCGATTCACAGAGAAGGCATGACCTCATAAATGTATACTTTAAATACAACCTAATATTTGCTTTGGATAAAAGCATCTGTCAAACGTAAAATGTCCAAAAAATAAGGTTCTAACCTTATTAACTTCCAGTACTTCTCTTCTCTCTTCGCTGGCTGCACGCATTTGATTGGCCATTCGGTCATCCGGTTTAGAACTGTCATCCTCTACATAGGGGATAAGTTGCTGAAAAACAAAAGACAGAATAAAATTACCACAGTGACTTTTTGATTACTTCAATTACTGTTATGCACTCGTTTTTGTTTGGCACTGATGGCACTACAGAAACATACTCCGTTCCAAGCCTTTCACTACCAACTATCCGGAGGTGTGATGTCAAAAACAGCAGCCAGGAAAAATATAGAGCCCATTTCACACTTTAAAAAAAGAATCAGGCTCTGGTAAAAGTCTACTAAATGTTGTTGTTTTTTATTGGTCTTTTAAAGCAACTGCATGTAAGAGTATTTACCTTGAAACATCAGTTTCATAATCATTCTGATGGTACACTGACTTCTAATAAGTCGAACGGCTTCTGTTTCTTTCCTACACTCCTTCCCAAACAGCTGTTGTGGGAGTATGCAAGTTTGGTGAGTGGGTACAAAATTCAGTGAAAAAAGCACAGATTGCTTTATGGCAGCAACAAATGCACACGTACAGCTAGCCACTGTAATTACCACAGTGACATACATTCATCGGCCACGTTATTAGGTACACCTGTTCAACTATCGCATGACAGCAACTCAATGCATTTAGGCACACAGATATAGTCAAGACAAGCTGAAGTCCAAACCGAGCATGTTGGTGCCAGATAGGCTCATCGGAGTATTTAAAAAACGGCTGATCTCCTGAGATTTTTACATACAACTCTACATCTCTAGGGTTTACAGAGAATGGTCCAAAAAAATTAAAAAAAATAAATAAAAAAAAAAGGAAACCATCTAGTAAGCAGCAGTTCTGTGGGCGAAAATTCCAGAGGTCAGAAGAGACTGGCCAGACTTGTTTGAGCTGATAGAAAGGCAACCGTAACGCAACTAACCATTCATTACAACCGAGGTATGCAGAGGAGCATCTCTGAATGCACAACACGTTGAACATTGAAGTAGACGGGCTACAGCAGCAGAAGACCACCCTGGGTGCCACTCCTGTCAGCGAAGTCAACTTTTAGCATTCATTCATTTACTTATTTTTCACTTTTTCTATCCTTACAATCCTATTATTACAGGGACAGTCCCTCTGGAAAACCCTAAGGTTAAGTGCCCCCCTTTATGAGGTTTAAACCTGCAACCTTCAGGACACAAACCTAGATATTCAATCACCGAGTTACCACAAATCACAAGTCATTGCTGCAAGGGTTCAACAATCATACCATTTATTTTTAATGCTCAACAGTAGATGAATGAGGCACCTTTCAAATCTCACCTGTATAAATCAGGGTCACTATACACAAGATACGAGTATTTGGTTATTTACTTGCCACGAGCAATCTGATGCCTTCCTGAAGAAAAACATCTTGGATTAAAAATGAATGAAAACAGTCTGGTGTCGGTAAAAGTTAAATGTTTTTTTAAAAGTCTGCATTTATTTGATCAAAATACAGTAAAGCTGTAATACTGTAAATTATTATGATTTAAAATTGTTTTTATTCTATTTGTTATTTTCTATTTTCAGCAGCCATTCCTCCATTACTGATTTGGTGCACAATAAACTTTAATTATTATTATAAATGCAATGTAATATTTTTATGGAAACTCTGATACCTTTTTTTCTCAGAATTCAAGGAAGGGAAAGTAAAAGAAAAAAAAAAAAGCATTTATTTGAAATAGAAATCCTTTGTAACAATGTCAAATCTTTACTGTCACTTTTGATCAATTTAATGCATCCTTGCCGAAAAGTATTCATTTCTTTAAAAAAAATCAATACTACTGATCCCAAATTTGAAACAGTAGTGCAAGTCTGCCTTTCTCCTTTATTATTATTTTTTTAGTCAGTCAAAGTTTAACACAAAAACAGCAGTGCAAAGGTATCCAATGAACAGCTTAAAAGATCGCTGCAACACTCACTTCAAATGTAGTGGAGTAAAGAGTACAGATACTCATTCAAAAATGTAGTGAAATAAAGAGTAAAAGTTGCTAATATCTTTTAAACTCAGTACAAATACAAAGTACCCAAAAAGATACTCAAGTACAGTAACTAAGTACATTTACTCCAATGCTTTACACCTCTGCACCTGTGGATGGATGCCTTTGAGGGGATGAATGTACCTGCATGTTTCTCAGCAGCTGAAAGATCTCCATGGTTCGTAAGACTATGTCCTGCACCGTCTCCTGTCCGATCCGACATAGCGAGGCTGTATTCACATCCCGAGCTGCCTGAGCCTGTTGCCCAGGGAACTGGGCCAGAGGAGGGGTTGTCATGGGGACAGCGGGATGTGGGCACTGATGCCTGGGTGGCTATTCAGTGGGACTTTGTGGCATGTCCATTAACAATATATATTCATTTCTGTATAAGAGAGAGAAAGAGAGTATTGACATGTTACACCTAAAACATATCAACATAAACCATGCATCACATTTTAGCACTATCTAATCAAACTATAAACATTAAATAAAAACAATAACCTGCAAAAGCAAGTGAAAACACATAATCATAGTCGTAACAGCATAAACATTTTTTAGATACAACAAAGCATATCTCTACATTGAGCTACTATCATCAAAGCTTGAATGTCTAACGACAATGGACAAGCAAAACCCTAACGTGCCATAATCATAACGTGATATGTGACAGAAACACAGAAAATGTTATTCGTCTAAATGTATGCAACAGTAACAGCGTTTAAATACCTTTTTCACTTTGTTAGTGTTGTTGTCAAGACGTCATTTCTTCCCGTGCTGTGTTCTCGGTCAGCCATCGCGAGATTTCACGAGAAGTCACCGTGTACCACAAATGCAAGTGTGTGGCTCAAGCCTCAGTGCTTAGCAAAGAAAGATTTTTGATGGAAACAGAAGGTTTCTTTTTTTTTTTTTTCAAACAAACATCGTACTGAAATTTTGTTTTTAATACAAACAGCTATTCTACGAGCTTACATGTGTGATGTAAATGCGAGTACGCTTTTTAGATGAAGGTGCAGGGCGCCATCTAGCGTTCAATCATATTTTATAGCCTAGCCCGGTGGTGCCCAACCCTGTTCCCGGAGATCTACCTTCCCTAAATTCAGCTCCAACCCTGATCAAACACGGCTTAACCAGCTAATTAAGATTTTCAGGAGCACTTGATAATTACAGGCAGGTGTGCTGAAGCAGGGTTGGAACTGAACTCTGCAAGTAGGTAGATCTCCAGGAACAGAGTTGAGCACCACTGGCCTAGCCTATACATTATTGCATTTTTATGTCTTGAGATTATGCTTGCCACATTTAAAAATCCCAGTATATCTTAAAAATGGCCATCTGCTATCTATACTCCTGCAATAACATTTGCATTAAATAAAACTGTGAAGCTGTATGTGTCTGTTTACATCTAAAGAAACTGTCAGTGCATTATTGGAAATTAAAAGACTAAAGTTGCATAATGATCTCAGATCATTGATTCAGGACAAAGAAAACAAAGATAGACCTTCATACAGAATCAAGTTGTGTGATTTTAAACAACAACTGAAAAAGAATCAATGAGAACTTTTAACATCAGTCTCCCTGTGATCAGTAACATCGATTTCACCTGAGTTTTGTAGACCTGCCCTTTTGCTTACATCTATTCATACGCCGAATAATCCTACATATCCTTTTTCGATATCAAAGAAGATGATTCCATATAATTTAAGGTAATTCAGGGTCTGTGGCTTTCAGAGATGCAGGTCTTTCATTGTAAACATGAGTGATCTTGTTACTCTCAGCAGAGAATATGCACTTACACACAACAGTCTGCTGTTCACTCTTTTTATTCATAGTGTGTAAAGCCAGGCAGGGACTCCCACTTCAAAAGGACTTTTCTCTGTATATTTTGATTATTGCTTGGCTTGATTTTCTATCCTCATCCAGTGGACTTATATAAGAGGATTAGAACATGGATGAGCAGGAGGAACAAAGAGATACAGTATTTCACTTAAAAGAGAATGAAAACAAGAGAGCGAGAGATAGCGATGGCACAAATTAAGCTGTGTGTTCTTTTGATCGGCATTCCTTTGAATAATACATTCAACAAAGGAATTAAAAGACGGACATTTGTGTAGAAACCTGTTCTAGATTTGATTTAAATCTCTATCCATCAAGTTAATGATCACCAAGTTACATCAAAACACGCATACAGAAAAGTTTTTTGACTGTGGACAAAGTTGGATTGTAACGCAATCATCAGTTTAATTATGAGTAATACAAACAGACCAAAGATGCTTCTCTAAGGCTTTGCTAGGCAAATAAGCCAAACTGTACAGTACCAACAGATATAAACATACTTTTCAATTTTAATATTTACTTTTGAATAGAATATTTTTCATTGAATACGAATAGAAATATGCATAACACTATACAATAAGTCCTATTTGATTAACATGAACTAACAATGAAAAACAGTTCATGTTAATTCAACTTCCTAATACATTATTAAAATCAATGGTTATATCTGTTAATACTATTTAATAGACCTAAGCTAACATTAATTTACATTTACATTAATAGCAGACGGTTTTATCCAAAGCGACTTACAAATTAGGACAATGGAAGCAATCAAAACCAACAAAAGAGCAACGATACGCAAGTGCTATAACAAGTCTCAGCCTAACGCAGCACACGAAGCAAGGTCTTTTTTTTATTATATAATAAATAAAAAGAAAACAGATAGAATAGAGAAAGAATAAAAAAGCTAGTGTTAGTTTTTTTTTAAAACCAGCAGTTAGTAACTGAATAGAGTGCAAGTCTAAAAGGGGCAAGTATTTTTTATTTTAAAGAATAGAATTAGAATAGAGAGTTCTAGAGTTAGAGGGTCAAACTAAGATGGATGAGATGTGTTTTTAGCCGATTCTTGAAGATGGCTAAGGATTCAGCTGCACGGGCTGAGTTGGGCAGGTCATTCCACCAGGAGGGAACATTTAATGTAAGAGTCTGTGAAAGTGATTTTGTGCCTCTTTGGGATGGCACAATAAAGCGCCGTTCACTTGCAGAACGCATGGCTTCTAGAGGGCACATAAGTCTGAAGTAATGAATTTAGGTAAAGGGCTGCAGAGTCAGTGGTGGTTTTGTAGGCAAACATTAATGCCTTGAATTTTATGCCAGCAGCTGTTGCTAGCAGTGTTGGGAAGGTTACTTTGGAAATGTAATAGGTTACAGATTACAAATTACCTTACTTAAAATGTAATAAGTAGTGTAACTTTTCAATTACTTTATTAAAGTAATGTAACTGATTACATTTGATTACTTTTCTAAATTTCTAATGTTTTAAACTGTTAATTAATTTTCAAACATAAACCAGGCAGGGTTAACCTTACAGTAGTACTCAACAGTCAACACTGATTCCTGTCAGACTTTCGAAATCCTTCATCACTTGAATTAAGATTATATTTTAATTTTATCCCCTTGACTGTCACCGTCCCACCTGTGGGATGCTTGGCGCTCTTTTTGGTTGTTGTCCTTTATCTCTATCAAATCTTTTAGTAATCATCATAAATTATATATCATTTGAAAGCTTAGAAGCCCAAGTTTCTTCCTGTGAAAACCATTTTGAAATCGGACATTGCGTTACCATGGAAATGGTAGCCTACTTTAAAATCTTTTGGCGGTCTCCTCCCCCTTAGTGGGCAGTGTCAAATGTCATATTACAAAATGAATTACGGTCTTTTAGAATCCAACTTTTTTAGAATCTTGACAAAAACATCTGAGTCTCAGGTTATTTTGAGACAGAAGTAATATTGACAGATAAATGTTGACATTTGTGACAGAAAAATGCATTTTAAAAATTCAATGGAGCTTGGATGGCACCCGGTGGCTGTTTGTGGTATAATGCCCTAAATAAAATCTCACAAGAACCTCAATTTTTTTCATATAAACTATAAATTTGGAACATAACTTATTTAGACACGAGGCTTTAATTTTATACCAATTTTACAGTAAAACCTGTTATGTAAAATATTTATTATGTATAAAATATAATAAAATTAATATAGTGCATTTTATTTACAGTAAATTTAAACTTCTATAACTTTTTGATACCAACCGTAGGTCTGTATTCCAAACTGTTCATAAATTGCAACAATTTAAGTTTGGATAGTGCACTTTCGCACCTATTTAAAAAAATGGGAGGTGACGGTTAAGGGGTTAAAGGAGACATTGGATGCAAAATTCACTTTTACATGGTGTTTGCATAAATGTTTGCATCTTAGCCGTGTGTACACCACCCTACAATGATAAAAATCCATTCACTCTTTCTTTTTAATCGCTCAAAAACCTAAAGTCTCAATCATCCAGCCATTTTGATTTTCTGAGCAGTATGATGTCATATTTGCTCAGGCCCCGCCCACAACCACTGAAGTACTGTCTAGTATTAGCATAGTTTCACCCTCAGCTAGTTGTAGGATGTCCATCATTCTCTCCGCGGATGAACAGCTGTAGCCAGGGTACGAACTAGGAGGGAACTAGCGGGAGCTCGGCTCCCCTTAATGAGACATGGGCTCCCCTGAAAACGTGATTTGTGAAATTTTGGGGGGTCTCAAAAAATATTGACAATATGTTATTTTGAAGTGCAATTTCAGTTTTGCGTAGTGTGATCATCGTGGATTATTATGTGTAAAATTGCAAAAATATCATTAATTCATGCATGACGGCGATTTAAACCTAATTCCCTTCAATAAAGATAACTATACATGCTATTCTTGTCATGAGCATCAAGGTGTGGGGGCGCTGCGGTGCAAATTCCACTCATGTTTAGTACATGTTAAAGGGGTCATATGATGCTTTTTTAAAGATCATTATTTTGTGTATTTGGTGCAACAGAATATGTTGACATGCTTTAATGTTCAAAAAACACATTATTTTTCAAATACTGTACATTATTGTAGGTCCTCTATGCCCTGCATCTCTCAAACGCTTCATTTTCTACAAAGTCCCTCCTTCCGACAAGCGCGGTCTGCTCTGATTGGCCAGCTGACCCAGTGCATTGTGATTGGCCGAACACCGCAAGCACTGGTCGGAAATGTAACGCCCCTTTCCATAATAGCAAGCTTCAGTCTTCAAAATAAATGCAAAGACAGAGCCCGAAAGGGGAACACAGTTGCGTGATAGACACAGTGATGAAGCTGGTATGTGTTTGCAGTACACAAGCCACGGTTAAGACAGCTGACTCCACTGTGATGTGACCCCCCCCCACCCCCCTCTCTCGCTCTTTCTCGCTCTCACACACACACGATGCGCAAAACTCCGCATTTGAACAGTCAATAGCAAATACTTAAACTAATAACAAAACAGTAGCTGATTCAGAAGCGCCAGATTGTCATAGCAAAGTCAGAATTACCTCCTCTCCTAGGTTCACGAAACGGTCGTCCATAACATGCATTGCTGTTCTGTTGTAAGTAATCTCAAATATTCCTAAATGCATCTACTTTCGGAAGGTCAAATAAAGTGCTTTTGCTTTCGCCTAGAAACACACAGCGTCTCCCTGACATGCTGCTTCAACACTAACTGAAACCACGCCTTCTTTCTTTGCGTGAACATTTGGGTGGCATTATGCTAATATTTCCACATAGTGAGGTAGATATGTGGGGGCGTGTTAGAACGAGCCGTTTTAGGGGGGCATGGCAGAGTCTTAACTTTTATAAAGAATATCTCTTTGGTTTTGAGACTTTAGTCTTTGCAACTTCAGGGATCTTATCTATGCACAATCAGCTTGTAACACTCCAAAGAGAAAGGAAAACTTGAAATCGCATCATATGACCCCTTTAACTGAAAGATTTGTAGAAAAAATATAAACGTTGGACTCTGTGGTCGATTCTGTGTTAAGGTAAGGCATGTTATTCGCAATTATGTGTTGTGCCCGAGTTGTTATAGGTCTGCGATGACTTAGGCCTAATTGAACGGAGGAATTGTGGTATTCTTCTGTAGCCTGACGACAAGTAACTTTAACCGTTGTTCATGTGAACTCAAAGACAGCCTGATGCTTTGTTTATAGACTATTTGAGGGTGGCTGTTTGTTGTTTCACCTTCCTGTTGTTCGTGTTGATAAAGTATAATAGGGTAAATCCTGTATAGTGATTTATCCTATATAGTGCTTGTAGCAAGTAGTGCATAGACTTGTAGCTGTTATGTATCTTTGCAAGTCATTGTAAGCCCTCTTTTGAGGCACGCGCAAGCAGTGCAACAATGTATTTCTGAGGTTAAATACATATTTAAAATCATAACAAGAAACATTTTATTAGCTATGATACTGTTTTTGAAATCAAATCTTTGCATGGCTATGGCAAGAAACACTGTCTGGAATCTAACAATGCCTTGGAAAAAACAGGTAATCTTAAAAAATGAAGCATAGCTATACATAAGCCCATAAATGAAACAAAAGAGTTATTGAATAAGCATGTTATAAACTCCTGAAACATTGATGTTTCATATTTTAGAGCAGTCACAGCAATTCATGAAAGAAATCAATTAAATCTGTATGTGGGAGTGTGTGTGAACAAATCAGATGTAACCCCCTTTGTAATCCTTAACGTTTTCATAAGTAACTGTAATTTAATAACACATTTATTCTCAGTAACTGTAACTGATTACAGTTACTTTTATTTTTAAATTAAATTACGTAATTCTGTTACATGTAACTACTTACTTCCCAACACTGGTTGCTAGCCAGTGCAAATTGATAAACAGAGGTGTGACGTGCGTTCTTTTTGGCTCATTAAAAATTAATCTTGCAGCCGCATTCTGGATTAATTGTAAAGGTTGGCTGGAAGACCTGCCAAGAGAGCATTTCAATAGTCCAGCCTGGACAGAACAAGAGCTTGAACAAGGAGTTGTGAAGCATGTTCCGAATGAAAGGGCCTGATCTTCTTGATGTTGAATAAAGCAAATTTGCAGGACCGGGTAGTTTTAGCAATGTGGTCTGAGAAAGTCATCTGATCATCAATCACAACTCCAAGGTTTCTGGCTGTTTTTAAAGGAGTTATGGCTGATGTGCCTAATTGGATGGTGAAATTGTGATGAAACGATGGGTTTGATGGAACCACAAGTAGTTCTGTCTTGAGTTGAAGGTGATGGTCCAGCAAGAAATGTCTGTCAGACAAGCTGAGATGCAAGCAGCTAACGTCGGATCATCAGGATGGAATGAGAGGTAGAGTTGAGTGTTATCAGCATAGCAGTGATATGAAAAGCCATGTTTCAGAATGACAGAACCTATTGATGCCATGTAGACAGAGAAGAGAAGTGGTCCAAGAACTGAGCCAGGAGGCACCCCAGCACCCCAGTATTGCAACTTGGACACCTCACCTCTCCAAGATACCTTGAAGGACCTATATGAGAGGTAAGACTCAAACCACCAAACCACTGTTCCTGAGATGACATTTTCCAATAGGGAAGACAGGAGAATCTGGTGGTTCACCGTATCAAAAGCAGCAGACAGATCCAGCAAAATAAGTATAGAAGATTTGGAAGCCGCTCTTGCCAGTCTTAGTTAGGGCTTCAACAACTGAAAGCAAGGCAGTCTCGGTCGAATATCCACTTCTGAAGCCAGATTGGTTGCTGTCCAGAAGGTTGTTCTGTGTGAGAAAAGCTGAGACTTGGTTGAACACAACTCGTTCAAGTGTTTTTGCAATGAAAGGTAGAAGGGAAACTGGTCTGTAGTTCTCTAAAAGAGTTGGGTTAAGAGTGGGTTTCTTAAGAAGTGGGGTTA
>NW_015505328.1:1198392-1204014 GCF_001515645.1 Sinocyclocheilus grahami | reverse complement strand
CTCTCTCTCTCACACACACACACACACACACACGATGCGCAAAACTCCGCATTTGACCAGTCAGTAGCAAATACTTAAACTAATAACAAAACAGTAGCTGATTCAGAAGCGCTAGATTGTCATAGCAAAGTCAGAATTACCTCCTCTCCTAGGTTCACGAAAGGGTCGTCCATAAAATGCATTGCTGTTCTGTTGTAAGTGATCTTAAAGATTCCTAAATGCATCTACTTTCGGAAGGCCAAATAAAGTGCTTTTGCTTTCGCCTAGAAACACACAGCGTCTCCCTGACATGCTGCTTCAACACTAACTGCGGTTACTGAAACCACGCCTTCTTTCTTTGCGTGAACATTTGGGTGGCATTATGCTAATATTTCCACATAGTGAGGTAGATATGTGGGGGCGTGTTAGAACGAGCCGTTTTAGGGGGGCATGGCAGAGTCTTAACTTTTATAAAGAATATCTCTTTGGTTTTGAGACTTTAGTCTTTGCAACTTCAGGGATCTTATCTATGCACAATCAGCTTGTAACACTCCAAAGAGAAAGGAAAACTTGAAATCGCATCATATGACCCCTTTAACTGAAAGATTTGTAGAAAAAATATAAACGTTGGACTCTGTGGTCGATTCTGTGTTAAGGTAAGGCATGTTATTCGCAATTATGTGTTGTGCCTGAGTTGTTATAGGTCTGCGATGACTTAGGCCTAATTGAACGGAGGAATTGTGGTATTCTTCTGTAGCCTGACGACAAGTAACTTTAACCGTTGTTCATGTGAACTCAAAGACAGCCTGATGCTTTGTTTATAGACTATTTGAGGGTGGCTGTTTGTTGTTTCACCTTCCTGTTGTTCGTGTTGATAAAGTATAATAGGGTAAATCCTGTATAGTGATTTATCCTATATAGTGCTTGTAGCAATTAGTGCATAGACTTGTAGCTGTTATGTATCTTTGCAAGTCATTGTAAGCCCTCTTTTGAGGCACGCGCAAGCAGTGCAACAATGTATTTCTGAGGTTAAATACATATTTAAAATCATAACAAGAAACATTTTATTAGCTATGATACTGTTTTTGAAATCAAATCTTTGCATGGCTATGGCAAGAAACACTGTCTGGAATCTAACAATGCCTTGGAAAAAACAGGTAATCTTAAAAAATGAAGCATAGCTATACATAAGCCCATAAATGAAACAAAAGAGTTATTGAATAAGCATGTTATAAACTCCTGAAACATTGATGTTTCATATTTTAGAGCAGTCACAGCAATTCATGAAAGAAATCAATTAAATCTGTATGTGGGAGTGTGTGTGAACAAATCAGATGTAACCCCCTTTGTAATCCTTAACGTTTTCATAAGTAACTGTAATTTAATTGCAATTTTTTTCTCAGCAACGGTAACTGATTACAGTTACTTTTATTTTGTAATTAAATTGCGTAATTCCGTTACATGTAACTAGTTACTTCCCAACACTGGTCGCATCATACCCAAAAATTGATAAACAGAGGTGTGACGTGCGTTCTTTTTGGCTCATTAAAAATTAATCTTGCAGCCGCATTCTGGATTAATTGTAAAGGTTGGCTGGAAGACCTGCCAAGAGAGCATTTCAATAGTCCAGCCTGGACAGAACAAGAGCTTGAACAAGGAGTTGTGAAGCATGTTCCGAATGAAAGGGCCTGATCTTCTTGATGTTGAATAAAGCAAATTTGCAGGACCGGGTAGTTTTAGCAATGTGGTCTGAGAAAGTCATCTGATCATCAATCACAACTCCAAGGTTTCTGGCTGTTTTTAAAGGAGTTATGGTTGATGTGCCTAATTGGATGGTGAAATTGTGATGAAACGATGGGTTTGATGGAACCACAAGTAGTTCTGTCTTGAGTTGAAGGTGATGGTCCAGCAAGAAATGTCTGTCAGACAAGCTGAGATGCAAGCAGCTAACGTCGGATCATCAGGATGGAATGAGAGGTAGAGTTGAGTGTTATCAGCATAGCAGTGATATGAAAAGCCATGTTTCAGAATGACAGAACCTATTGATGCCATGTAGACAGAGAAGAGAAGTGGTCCAAGAACTGAGCCAGGAGGCACCCCAGTAGTTAGATATTGCAACTTGGACACCTCACCTCTCCAAGATACCTTGAAGGACCTATATGAGAGGTAAGACTCAAACCACTGGCGTGCGGTTCCTGAGATGCCCTTTGCCAATAGGGTTGACAGGAGGATCTGGTGGTTAACCATGTCAAAAGCAGCAGACAGATCCAGCAAGATAAGTATTGAAGATTTGGAATCCGCTCTTGCAAGTCTTAGGGTTTCAACAACTGAGAGCAAGGCAGTCTCGGTTGAATGTCCACTTCTGAAACCAGACTGGTTGCTGTCCAGGAGTTTGTTCTGTGTGAGAAAGCCAGAGACTTGGTTGAACACAGCTCATTCAAGTATTTTTGCAATGAAAGGAAGAAGGGAAACCAGTTTGTAGTTCTCTAAAAGAGGTGGGTTAAGGGTGGGTTTCTTAAGTAGTGGGATTATACTAGCCTGTCTAAATGCTGAGGGGAAAACACCGGAAACTTAAATGTAAAGTGTTACCGTATATGAATTTTCAGTCTTTGCTTGAGGAGTGAAAAACATAACATAGGAAATGGGACAAAATACTTTATCAGTCCTGTAGTGATCAAAGAAATGAAAAGTTCTCTCAGCGTTACAGAAATAAGAACGAAAGTAAGCAAACAAACTTGTCTACTTGCCCTATGTCTCGCTAGAGGCGAAGAGGACTAACTAAGCAAACAAAGCCTAAAATCAACAATAATATCAACATTCTGTTGATTAGTGGTAATAATCCCTTTAAATAAGGGATGTTCAAAAAGTACAGTATATTACACCATCACAGTAGTCTTGTTTGCTGATGACAAAAAATAAACATGAACAAGAACAAATGTAAAATGACAGAACAAATACTGTTATTATATGCCTATTCAAAATGATTTTCATTGCTAAAGTACATTCTTACCTGGCTCAGTGAATTAGATTTGGCACATATCAACAAGTCATTTTCCTGGCAGATTTATCTCAACAAATTTTTCTTAAAGGGTTAGTCCAGCAAAAAAAAAATCATCTATTTAAACTCACCTTCACACCATTCCAAATCTATATGACTTACTTTCTTTTACAGAACACAACAGAAGAACAATGGGGTCCAAACAACTTTCATGAGCAGACAAAAAACACAGAAGAAAAAGCAGTACTGGTTTGGAAGGACATACAGGTGAGTAAATGGCAGAATTTTCATTTTTTGGGTGACTGTCCCTTTAAATCAAATTAGTGACAAAACAGAAACAGAGGTGTCCAAAGTCCAAAAAACTAAAACTTGTGAAATGATGTCAGCTATAAAATATGGACACCACAATAATCCTCAATGATCTCTTTCATTGATCTTTTGTCCCTTTGGACCAGGGCCGTTCTTTAATGTAAAGTCTCTGAATGTTTCACTTTGTGGGGTCTTGACAGAGGCTGCAATCAGCCCTCTGGTCCGCCTGATGCTCCAGCTGAATGGTTACTGAATGGAAACTGTATGTTGTGAAACAGGCCTGGGTCATTTCTCTCAACACCGCCTGTGGGTCTACGGTATCATCTGAGGAATTAAAAATGAACAGATGGTTATAAACTCATGTCTGGGGTTAATATTTCAGAAATATGTTTTTGCTATAGGCTATATGCTAATAAATGCCACACAGATTCTATATGGAGTTAAAAGTGTTACCTATAGCCACATGAGCGGAGAGCACAGCCTGGTTCATTGTCAGGGCCCAGATGTGAAGGTTGTGCACAGCTTTGACACCTTTGACTCTGAGCAGTCGTTCTCTCACCTCATTATAGTTCACACCAGCCGGCGTACCTGTGGAGGAGAAATTAAAATCCTCATGTTCCAAGAAATGTTTTAATGAGAATAAGAAATTCAAAGGACATGAAAATTGAAACCGTCCATAGAATGCCTATAGAGGCCAATAAAAAAGCTAAAATTTATGTATAGATACTTATATTTAAGATTTTCCTTCAATTAATTTACCAGTTGAAAGTCAAAGACAGACTTACATATTCATTATTATTCTATATTTAAGACTAATAGGTAACTCATGAAAACTATGAAATAGCACATTGGAGGTATGACAAATTTGTGGTGAACAGAAATGTGGAAATTAAACTAATCAGAATTATATGACGGTCATTATAAGTGAGTCACTGAATTCACTCAACCATTTTGTTCAAATACACTGATTCACTCAGGAACAAAAACAATGATGTCATTATGAGTGAGTCAGTCAGTCACTTAACCGATTCGCTCAAAAACACAGGAACAAAACACCATTATTGTAGATGCACAGAAATAACAGATTCTCTTTCAGCTTCGTTTAGGACTATTTTCATTGGCAGAACTAAACTAGGCAAAGTACTGTAACTTCGGGTGTTTTCACACTTGAGTACTCTTTAAAAGAACCGAACCCAAACCACTTTAAGTAGACCAAGAGGTGGACCAAGAGAAAAAGTACCCAGTTTTCTTTACGTTCACACTGTCCCTGTTCCTGAAAGAGGACTCAGATCCTTTTTTGGTCCACTTAAGCAGTAATGGTGTCTCAGACTTTGTGTTCAGACAAAATGGATCTAGTCCAGTTCGGTGTATGATGGCTGACCCTATATGGATTCCAAAATTTGTTTCTATTTTACTTACAATGTGCCTCACTAACCAAGAGATTTATTTGATTTACAAGATTATTGTTGTTGTTAGTATTATCATTTTGTAAAAAAACTTTGAAACTTTGCTACAAATACTGTTGAATAAGCTTATCTTTGAACATGGAATATTCCTCTAAAAATATACAAAATATACAGAAATATAAGTTTTGTACACCTTTGTAAATAATATTTATTTTGAATTGTTTTCCTTGTTTATGTGATCATGTTTATTTTATAGCACAAGGCATTGATGACATTGAGATAAAGTAAATAAAAGAAAATATAATAAACTGCTCTAAATTTTCAGGTACAGTAGATAGACACCCTTAAAAGCAGCATTCAAGTAAGACATGGAATAATTAAATGTGTAGGATATCAGACCGAATCAGACAATGTAAGATTTGATAAAGAACAGTTGAATTCCACAGAGGCCCAAGACACCGGATGTCGTAAATCAGATCCTGGCGCCACAAACCTGAACCAACCAGCAGCTTTGAGTAGCTCACAGCATTTAAACAAAAGAACACTTATTGACAATTCCAAGGAGATTGTCAATGTTGGGGCAAGTAATTAAGATTAATGGTCAAAAGAGATGCACGGCGTGACCATCACATGGTAACCAGTGATAGCAATCACAAGCTCTTTGGATTGACTCCCCCACTTAGGAGACAAAGAACAAACAGATTCCTTACCGACCTTTTAACCTCTGGTCTTCACAGAATATGTCCTCATCCACAGAATGCTACAGAAACTACCTTTCCATGTAAATATGCATCTAAATGACACTAAAAGGACTTGTTGTGAGCAACTAATCATTTCTATGCATAACTCCATATCATGTATGTAACCCACATGTGACTTATCAGGTCTTGATCATTTATTGTGTATGTATTTTGAATAACTATTGAATAG
>NW_015505328.1:1193109-1193381 GCF_001515645.1 Sinocyclocheilus grahami | reverse complement strand
ATCATTTATTGTGTATGTATTTTGAATAACTATTGAATAGTTTATAGGATTACATTCATGTTTAGTATGTGTGTGTTTGAATCTTCTTGCTTGAAACGTTTCTTCCAATCAATTCTTTGTCAAATGTATCATATTCTTGTTATAGAAATCATGTCCAAAACTATACTCGGCAAGAGCGGGAAAAACGCGGACCATGTGACTGATAAGAGAACATTTGATTTATGAATGGGGGAGGAGAAATATACAACACCCCGAGCAACGACGACATCTAA
>NW_015505328.1:1182983-1193048 GCF_001515645.1 Sinocyclocheilus grahami | reverse complement strand
TCAAGACGCCATCAAAACTTTGCTTTTTGTGTCTAGCTTTTAGCTTTTCGCTTCTAGTCATGCTTTTTAGTTATATGCTTTGTAGCCATGCGGCTTTTTAGACCACAGCTCCACGTCGTCAGCCAACGCCCAATCACTGGCTTCCCAAGACTGAACCTCCAGCCAATCAGAAAAGCAGGAAACCCCTTTCGGCAACCAGACAAGGAAGGGGGAGTTCCCTTTAAAATCTTAATTGATTTCCCTTACAAATGTAAAAAATAAAAAGGCATGTTAATCGTATGAATAATAGATTCTACTGATTCTCATATTAGGCTGCTGGACTACAACTACTGTAATGCACAGATCAGTATATTGATACACGTGCGATTTTTTTCCCCCCAGTTTATATTTGATAGAGACAAAACCAACAGTGTGTATGTATGTATGTGTGTATGTGAACTAGGGTGTCTTTGACAGTTCAATAGATTTAAAGATAGTATACTCACTACGTAGTTTAACCGCCGCTGGGACGTGCGCTCTCGTAAAACATATCAAAAGTTGAAACTGGCCAGGCGCACAGCCGCATCTCTCTTACTGTTTGGAAGCGGTTGAAATTAAAATAAACGAGTGCACGTTGTGAGCGAATAATTTGTAGAAATCTGCCAGAAGAAGCAGCCATTATGAACAGCTGATTTGTACGAAGACATCTGATGACCAAACTACATCGGAATTCGCAAATGGAAAAATCAAGTGAGCCCGGGCCGATTTGTGTTCACAATGCACGTTTTTAGCAAACCGTACCTTTCGCCGAAAGCGAACCGTACTCGGACCACCTCCCGAGATGGTCTCGGCTCGGTTCGCTTCTGAGATCGTTTGGAGAGTTCACATATGGGCCAAAAATCACGCGAACCACGCTCAGACCCCTGAAAAGGACCAAGTGTGAAAACACAATCCTGCTCCTGGCGATCGACTGTCCTGCAAAGTTCAGCTCCAACTCTAATTAAACACACCTGCCTTTAATTTTCAAGTGGTCCTGAAGACTTTAATTATTTGCTTTAGGTGTGTTTGATTATGGTTGGAGCTGAACTTTGCAGGACAGTCGATCGCCAGGAGCAGGATTGGGCACCCCTGCCCTAGACAAAAAATAGCCTGTAATATAGTAATGTGTAAATATGTAAATCTTAGTCTGTAAGTTACTCAGCTTTTACTTGTTTTTTTAAGTAAAGCTTCTTTAAAATCACCACTCTTTGCCTAAATTATCATTTCTGAAGCATAACTGAAACAGCAAAAATCACAAGTAAGACTTCTTTACCTTCCATTAGGACAATAATTATGTCCCTCATGATAGTGAACGTGGTGCCCAGGACAAATAGAGAAAACAGGAATGTGCAGATGGGATCTGCAATTTTATATTCAGGCTATAAAAAGAAAAGAATTCAGTTCATTAGGATTATGCCATCAAATTGCATCTATACTTATCATTATCTGCTACCCTATCACAATAAAATGCACTCACACAACACCAATATTCTCTCTTAACTGCCTATTTTCTGCTCTATGTCTATATGACAAACAGATATCGACTGTCCTGCAAAGTTCAGCTCCAACTCTAATTAAACACACCTGCCTTTAATTTTCAAGTGGTCCTGAAGACTTTAATTATTTGCTTTAGGTGTGTTTGATTATGGTTGGAGCTGAACTTTGCAGGACAGTCGATCGCCAGGAGTAGGATTGGGCACCCCTGCCCTAGACAAAAAATAGCCTGTAATATAGTAATGTGTAAATATGTAAATATTAGTCTGTAAGTTACTCAGCTTTTACTTGTTTTTTTAAGTAAAGCTTCTTTAAAATCACCACTCTTTGCCTAAATTATCATTTCTGAAGCATAACTGAAACAGCAAAAATCACAAGTAAGACTTCTTTACCTTCCATTAGGACAATAATTATGTCCCTCATGATAGTGAACGTGGTGCCCAGGACAAATAGAGAAAACAGGAATGTGCAGATGGGATCTGCAATTTTATATTCAGGCTATAAAAAGAAAAGAATTCAGTTCATTAGGATTATGCCATCAAATTGCATCTATACTTATCATTATCTGCTACCCTATCACAATAAAATGCACTCACACAACACCAATATTCTCTCTTAACTGCCTATTTTCTGCTCTATGTCTATATGACAAACAGATAGCCACTGTTCTTTGTTACTTTTATGTTAAATAGTGCTGGTTCATCCGTTAGGACTCACCAATGCTAATAACCTCTGATCTTTTACCTTAAAAAAGATGATGAGCGCGCTGACAAGCACACTGACACTCTGTAGAAGGTCTCCAATCACATGGACGAATGCTGCCCTGACGCTAGCATTAGCTTGTTGTCTTTTACCAGACCCATTCTCCTCTACGTCACAATGGTTAGCGTTAGAATGACTGTGGCTGTTTTCCTTCCCATGGTCGTGACTGTGGCCGTGGCCGCCGCTCAGACCACCGTGACTATGGCCATGATCCGACTGATGCAGAGTGAAAGCCATTCTGCACAGAGAAGAACAGATAGAAGGTCAATTGAACCTCTTAAGACCCGAAAAAAGATTTTTAGGAAAAAAATAGTTTTTTTCATATGTCTTTACATTGTTTAGAGCATTAAAAAAAAGTGAATAAAAAAAAAAGATTAAAACAATTATATTTCATGCATAAGTTATGCTATGTCTTCGGTAGAGGACATTCGGGACTCAAATTTTTTTTTTTTTTATAAAAAGACGTGAATGAACATGCATAGGCAAAAACAATAGATTTTTAAAATCACCAATACATTTTTAGTTTTCAGGATTTTTTTTGTTTACCAAACTTTGTATAACCTTTAACTGTCACCCGTCCCCTCTGTGGGACGCCTAAGTTTACTTCACTATATTACAATTAAATCCTAATCTAATCATGACAAACTATACATCGTTGGAAAGGTCTAAGACTCCTAAATAGATATTTTACCAATGTTTTTGTAAAAAATTATGTAGGAAAGGTAATAGATTAATTTATGACCAGAGTGCACCTCAAAAATCAACATCATAACAGGAGTTCTGACCTTTGTCCAAAAAAGTCTTCTTTGTTGCCTTTTTCTCTATCACACTTTAGAAACCATCAGAAATTATATATCAATTGAAAACTTTAAATCTCAAAATTCATCCTTTGAAACCCATTTTAAAATCAAACATTGCATTACCATGAAAATGGTACATCAATATCATGTTACAAAATGTTTTCGTTCATGAATTATAAAAATTTAAGTTTGGATAGTGCACTTTCACGTCTATGTTCAAAAATGTGAGTGACAGTTAAAGGGATAAAGATTATTCTCAACTATGTTATAACAGAATGGTTTGATATACCATTTTTCTTTCTGCAAAATGTGTGTAAAATGGCCATAAATGGGTTTTCTCATTATATAAAATGTATCTATAAACTAAATCTAATTTGCATATTAATGTGTTTTGGGGGCAACATGTAATGAAAAAAGAAGTGTAATAATGGGAGTAATATTTGACAAGATTTTCATAATAATATATAATATTTAATAGAATATTGAAACATAATTTACTTCCCTATTCATTTGTTGTGTCTCCCAAAATGCTAATAAACATGCTTTTAGTCCCAGTGTCCTCATATGAGGACATGTATGAAATCCACATCAATACATTTTTAGTTTTCAGGATTTTTTTTGTTTACCAAACTTTGTATAACCTTTAACTGTCACCCGTCCCCTCTGTGGGACGCCTAAGTTTACTTCACTATATTACAATTAAATCCTAATCTAATCATGACAAACTATACATCGTTGGAAAGGTCTAAGACTCCTAAATAGATATTTTACCAATGTTTTTGTAAAAAATTATGTAGGAAAGGTAATAGATTAATTTATGACCAGAGTGCACCTCAAAAATCAACATCATAACAGGAGTTCTGACCTTTGTCCAAAAAAGTCTTCTTTGTTGCCTTTTTCTCTATCACACTTTAGAAACCATCAGAAATTATATATCAATTGAAAACTTTAAATCTCAAAATTCATCCTTTGAAACCCATTTTAAAATCAAACATTGCATTACCATGAAAATGGTACATCAATATCATGTTACAAAATGTTTTCGTTCATGAATTATAAAAATTTAAGTTTGGATAGTGCACTTTCACGTCTATGTTCAAAAATGTGAGTGACAGTTAAAGGGATAAAGATTATTCTCAACTATGTTATAACAGAATGGTTTGATATACCATTTTTCTTTCTGCAAAATGTGTGTAAAATGGCCATAAATGGGTTTTCTCATTATATAAAATGTATCTATAAACTAAATCTAATTTGCATATTAATGTGTTTTGGGGGCAACATGTAATGAAAAAAGAAGTGTAATAATGGGAGTAATATTTGACAAGATTTTCATAATAATATATAATATTTAATAGAATATTGAAACATAATTTACTTCCCTATTCATTTGTTGTGTCTCCCAAAATGCTAATAAACATGCTTTTAGTCCCAGTGTCCTCATATGAGGACATGTATGAAATCCACATCCTGTTTCGTAACAGAAAGTCATATTTTGATTTGAAACCCCATAACATTTTCCTGAGATGTTGATTTATGACAGACAGTTTAAAAATTAGACCGATTTAAATGATAATTACAAAATATTATCATATTTCCAGAAGAGTGTCACTAAATTAATATCAGACATATTTGAAGACCAAGGAGAGGGAGTGGTCATAGTGAAACATCCAAACATTTAGTATCTCTGAAAAGCCCTGAATGTGCTGTGGCATGTATAGTCTCAGAGAAATACACCAAAATATAATGTCCTCATATGAGGTCACAGGGTCGCCATTTTCACAGCAAATAACAATTTTGTTAAAATGTTTAACAAAATGTTTTGTTAAAATTTTGTTAAAATGCCAAAGGCCATATGAGGCTATTAATAGCATTCAGTAATAGAACTGTATATACTCCGTAATAGAACTGCATTGCACAATGAGGTTTTTGTCTTACATGATGTTGGCCAGTACAGCACAGCCAGAGGTGATCAGCATGACTGTGCCCTCAATAGTGAAGTCATCATCAATGAGCCGTTCCACTGCTAGATACACTAGCACACCAGTCACCAGCCAAATGGTGAAAACAGACAGCAGAGCACCCAAGATTTCTGAAAACACCCAATAGTAGATGAAATTACACTTGTAGTTCATATAGTTCACTAGCATACATAAGGAATATTTAAGAAGTATAAACACCTTACTGTTGAAAAGTTTGGGGTCCATAAGATTTTTTAAATGTTTCTGAAACAGGTCTCTTATGCTGACCAAAAATGCAGAACAAATGTTATTAAAATTGAAAATAACTATTTTGTATTTTAATACTATTTTGTATATTTTGTACTATTTTGCGTTTTAGTATATATTAAAATGTCATTTATTACTGTGATTTAAACGCTGAATTTTCATCATCCATTACTCCAGTTTTCAGTGTCACATGATCCTTCAGGAATTATTCTAATATGTTGATTTGGTGCTAGCATTTCTTATTACTATCAGTGTTAAAAACAGTTGTGCTGCATAATATTTTTGTGGGATTTTTTAAAGAATAGAAGTTGAAAAGAACAATTTATTTGAAATAGAAAGGTTTCGCTGTCCCTTTTTATCAATGTTTTGTTGCTGAATAAAAGTATTAAGTACTGATCCCAAACTTTTGAATGGTAGTGTATTTTATGTATAGATGCATATACTGTATATAGTGTACTTTTTTAAGTAGCAGACACCCAGGAATTTTGAGCCACATGACAACAATTTACTGTTCTACAATTCCAGTGATTCACCTGCTCGATGCCAGCCGTAATTGAGAGTGCGTGTAGCAGGTCTGGACGACAGCCACAGCGAGCACAAACTGATGATGAAGCTGGTGAGGTCCACAAGCAGGTGGGCGGCATCTGTCATCACTGCCAGACTTCCAGCAAAATACCCACCTGTACACAGACCAGACAGCAGCACATATTCACCAACAATCCTTTGTGTGTGCAAAAACAATTTGCAGCCAATCAGCAGTAAGGGTCACACACCTAAGATCTCGCCCACCATGAAGACCAGACACACTGCTGAAACAATGTACAGGCGTTTCTTGGCAAGCTTTTTTTCACGCTCTCGGTCCTCCAGGGCACGGGTATTATCGTGACAGTGCTTACCATCTTTCATCTCACCTGAGGACATACTGGAACAGTAAAGAACATTAACATGATTAAATGAAGATCTATCGATTTCTTGGAGTCATAGTTTTGAATAACAAACAGCTGATCTAGCTATAAGTAGCTGCATGCAATTCACCTGCAGCATACAATGATATAAATACATAAATAAATAATGAAATATATATACATATATATATATATAGCCATACCCCAGCCCAGTCAGATGTGCCGTGGAAAATTATCCAAACTTCATATCTCTATTTATTTCGTTATTGTTATTTTTAAATGAATGCTATTGGTCTTTCTTATGTCTGAGGGTTTTACAAAAAAAAATTCCCAATGACAAGCATTCAAACGAGCTTGTCACTGAAGCTAAACGCCATTTGCTCCTCAAACTGTCAGCGAAACCGTGTCACTCCACCCCGCTTCCATTTAGAGTGAAGCGCCGGCCACAGCCTGGAGACAGATCTCCGCTTATTCGCAATGCAAGGGTAAATAAATAACGGATGTTTGAATAAGTGCCGCGTTTTCTTTACTCAAGAAACACTATGTCTGTAAAGACTAATATATATTTTTTGTGTGTGTGTCTGAAGAGCGGAGAAGAGTCTTAGCTTTTTCCGTCTAGCTGTAGCCAATAGGCCTTTACTTTTGTTCTGTTTCAGCTCGATCTCAAGGCAGTACGTGCCACAGTCACGAAATGTATAGTTAATTGATTCGTGTTCAGTTATAAATATTGTATTAAAAATAGAAAATTGTTACAGATGGTAAAAAAATCTTGTTATCTATATGTTTTTTTTAGGGATGCACGATATATCGGCCACCATATCGGTATCGGCCCATATCGGCTCATTTTTTCTGTTATCGGTATCGGCCTGATAAGAAAATTTGGCCGATATCTTAAAGCCGATAAATAATGCATTATTTCCTTCAGAGACACTTCAGATGCACGCTGTTCGTTTGTAGCCTTTTGTGCAATTGTACATTGTAATATTGTGTTTATTTGATGTATATCTGATTTATCTCATATAGAATGCGTTTGGTTAAGTTAAAAGAGTGCTTCAGTTTACCGGTGATCATCTTTAGCTCAGCACACGCAGCTCAAACAGCAGTGCACAACATTAATAACTATGATTGGGAATGTCGTGTATATAGCATTCTAATGAGAAAATTATTATAATAAAACGTTGTGAATTCTTTGGGTTTAGTTGCAGTGTTTCAGCGCATTGTTATGGGAAGAGCGCATCCACAACAGGATCACACATTCTGAATATAGCACGCAATAACTGCATCATTTTGTACATATAAGTTGTAATATTATGTTTATGTTGTATTAATATTAATCTCAGGATGCATTTCCTTGAGTTAAATAAGCTGCCAGCAAAACGCTTCAGTTTACCGTGTTCATTCAGCTCTTCAGCTTCAGCACGCGCAGCTCAACGGCTACTATTTAAAACAGTGGTATTAATTTGTTACTTTTTCAAAATCATTGATATATTATTAATAACAACAACCACTTGTATTTTTCTCTTATTATTTTCATCAACAATATGGTTTAGTAATTAAAATCATTTAATTATTGTCCGTGCAGAGGCTATTCCGTTTTATTGATCTATGGCGCATTCATTTTGATTCTTTACACGTGTAATGATGTCCAGTGACTAGTTTGCATTATGCATAATTTTATTTATTTGTAAGACTTTTTTATGACTAAATTTGGTAATGGGAGAGTAAAAATATTTTTAAAACGTACACCGTTCAAACTAGGCTGCTTATGTTGAAGTGTTTGGGATGTGGCTTTTAATGATGAGACCTTTTTTGTAATCAGGCTCTCAAAAAGTATATAACAATTTGGATATAGATTTATCGGCCAACATATCGGTTATCGGCTTTCAAAAATAAAGAATAATCGGTTATCGGTATCGGCCAAAATTTTCATATCGGTGAATCCCTAGTCATAAGGGTCAATTTTTTTAAAATTGAGATTTATACAATAAATAAGCTTTCCATTGATGTATGGTTTGTTAGGATAGGATAATATTTGGCCGAGATACAACTATTTGAAAATCTGGAATCTGTGGGTGCAAAGAAATCAAAATATTGAGAAAATCGCCTTTAAAGTTGTCCAAATAAAGTTCTTAGCAATGCATATTACTAATCAAAAATTAAGTTTACAATGATATAAATACATAAATAAATAATGAAATATATATACATATATATATATATAGCCATACCCCAGCCCAGTCAGATGTGCCGTGGAAAATTATCCAAACTTCATATCTCTATTTATTTCGTTATTGTTATTTTTAAATGAATGCTATTGGTCTTTCTTATGTCTGAGGGTTTTACAAAAAAAAATTCCCAATGACAAGCATTCAAACGAGCTTGTCACTGAAGCTAAACGCCATTTGCTCCTCAAACTGTCAGCGAAACCGTGTCACTCCACCCCGCTTCCATTTAGAGTGAAGCGCCGGCCACAGCCTGGAGACAGATCTCCGCTTATTCGCAATGCAAGGGTAAATAAATAACGGATGTTTGAATAAGTGCCGCGTTTTCTTTACTCAAGAAACACTATGTCTGTAAAGACTAATATATATTTTTTGTGTGTGTGTCTGAAGAGCGGAGAAGAGTCTTAGCTTTTTCCGTCTAGCTGTAGCCAATAGGCCTTTACTTTTGTTCTGTTTCAGCTCGATCTCAAGGCAGTACGTGCCACAGTCACGAAATGTATAGTTAATTGATTCGTGTTCAGTTATAAATATTGTATTAAAAATAGAAAATTGTTACAGATGGTAAAAAAATCTCGTTATCTATATGTTTTTTTCTTTCATCTAAGCGCCCATTCAGTCTATTGTCCTAATGTCTTGCTTGCATGCTCCATTAATGTTTTATGTTTTGTTCATTTTAAATATGGGGTAGGCTAAATAAGGGTTAAATATATCAATTAAAAAAATGCAACATTTAAAAGTAGCATTTTAATTTGAGTGTATTCAACCCTTCTCTGTAATCCCTTTTCACCGACATAGCACTAATTCTGGTGCCGGTGTTGTGCCGAATTCTGCACCCCTGCCAGATTATGCACCCCCTCGTTGAAGTCGCTACCTGATTGCTTAATCCCAACCCCACCCCTAATCCTAACCCCACACCTAACCCTAAACCTACCAATACTAGGGGGCGCATAATCTGTCAGGGTGCAAATCTCGGCACTACACCGTATCAGGATCCGGCTTGTTCCGGCACAAATTAAGCCCTGCATGCAGCCAAATACAGCTATAGTAAACGCAGGTGTGTGGCTTATAGCAAGTTCAGTTCAGTGAGGAATTGCAATAGTGACAAAGGTATTGCATGTTTAACTGCATTATTTTGCAGACCAATATCTTTCTCTGTTGCTCACTATATCCAAATGTATGAAAGTCAAATAATAACAATAATGCTGTGACTTGATTACATCACCATATTTGTTTCATGTGAATGATGGCTCAATAACTGAGCATACAGCTGAGAAGACGAATTATCCTATTTATGGTGATAGAGGGGTTCTTGGTCATCTTTAGATTATTTGGCCTTGGGAGATTCAACAGTTTTTATTTTGCATAAACTTTACTTGAAGGGGTGTGCATAAGACTGACATGACACGTGTCATGAATATGAAGGAGGTTTTATGCATGTTTATGACAACTGTCATTAAGTGTCATTCGCTCAGTTATGTCATTTTTAATAACCTAACGTTTGACCTAACCCTAACCTAACCCTACCCCTAACCCTAGCCCATAACAAAGACATCTCAAACAATGTCATCTTTGCATTAAAAATGACATAACTGAGCGAATGACACTTAATGACAGTTGTCATAAACATGCATAAAAC
>NW_015505328.1:1168217-1179359 GCF_001515645.1 Sinocyclocheilus grahami | reverse complement strand
AGGCGCCCCCCCCCCCCCCCCCAATTAATAACCACAGCTATTCTTGTTATGCTATTTGAACTTTTAAAAAAAAATGTCTGTGTTATATAGCCTAATACATAAACCATAAATATAGCCATAAACATTTTCACTTCACATGTGTAAATATTGATCATTTACACAGTGACAAGAAACTTACAGGAGCATGCTATTTGAACTTTTAAAAAAAAATGTCTGTGTTATATAGCCTAATACATAAACCATAAATATAGCCATAAACATTTTCACTTCACATGTGTAAATATTGATCATTTACACAGTGACAAGAAACTTACAGGAGCAGAAGATACCCAAAAGTAGCCTTTTGTTTCAGTTGAGGTATCGTAAAATACATTTAGTCTAATCTGGGTTTGTTCTATGTGGACACAGTCTCACTGACTGAGAAATAGCTCCAAATGATTGAGTTAGAAAAGAGCTGTCCGCACGAATCGAACCGAATCGCAAACGATTCAGACCGTTTTGCAAACCCAATTCACTGAAAAGAACCGACTCGGGCACCCCAGCTGCCCTGAACGACCCACACCAATGTAATCCTGTTTTCATTTCTAACCCGGATTGGGGCGCAGTGCAAAATTTGCACTCCACGAGCGCCTTTTGAAACCCGACACAATGCTAATTAATTAAAAGAAGAAAAAGTAAATGAAACAAAAAGTTTCACTCTGCCCTTACGTAGGCTAGGCTATAGCCTATAAAACACTCAAGACCTAATTCCAGTTTTAAAAAATCCCAACATTTTGTAAAAATAATAATACTAATAAATTAAGAGCAAGAAAGAAAACAAAGAAAGCAGTTCATTTACCTTTCAGACGTGATGGTGTACATTTTTGCGCCGTTGTCCGTGACCAAATGGAACTTCTCCGGATTATTTTTGACCATGGTTTTACTTAAATTGATTTAACTCTTTATCAGCAGTTTAAAATATGGGTTATACCTATTGAAAATGCTAAAAATAACGATAATAATAAATAGCTTAATAAATACGGGCATTAAATTCGTCGTGTGCTAGCAGCATCCCCATGAGGTAAAGTGCTGATATTTGAGGCTCAGTGCAAAAAGCGCTGTTATTTGAAGCCTTGTGACTGCGGACCGTGTGCAAACAGTTTCTGATCAAACTATGATGTGTTTTTCTTCTACAAATCACGATAATTGTATCTTTTAGAATCACTCCAGCTGGGGACATAATAAAGGACAGTAACTCGACCATTTACAAGAATGAAGTGACGCTGCGTAATGAACTTTCTGAAATAGGCGATTTTTTCCAAGCTGCTGTGGTAAACGTTGAAATTGCAATTTGTAACTTCAAGATGTGAATATATATATATCAAAAGAGTACATGTATCACACATCACTATTGTAACCCGTCTTGTTATAATAAACAGGGAGGTATAAGTCTTAATATTTGGTGCTCAGTGGGAAAAAAAGCGGATTTATCTGAAGCCTTGTGACTGCGAACCGTGTGCAAACGATCAGGCTGCTTGCAACTCCAGACTGCGATGATTGCCAGTGAAAGAAAACAGACCTTTTGCGTTTTCTGGTTTGACAATCAGTTAGCACATCCTTGAAACTTACTAACACATTCAGTAAGTTGAGTTTCATATCGGTGCATCCCTAGTTTTTTTCTTTCATCTAAGCGCCCATTCAGTCTATTGTCCTAATGTCTTGCTTACATGCTCCATTAATGTTTTATGTTTTGTTCATTTTAAATATGGGGTAGGCTAAATAAGGGTTAAATATATCAATAAAAAAATGAAACATTTAAAAGTAGCATTTTAATTTGAGTGTATTCAACCCTTCTCTGTAATCCCTTTTCACCGAAATAGCACTAATTCTGGTGCCGGTGTGTCACCGCTGCTGCCTCAGTGACTGACAAAACACAGATCTCCGTCACTCCGTCAAAAACCAACTCCATTTGATCTTGATTTTCATCAAATGTTAAGTGTCTGATAAAGCCACAATACCAACTCTGATGACGCAGTGTTTAATTGTATTTCTATCCTTTTTCCTATATTTCAGTGCTTAGTGGTGTGCCATTGGATTTTTTATTTATCAAAACTGTGCCCCCCCCCCCCCCCCCCCCCCCCCCCCCCCCACCCACCCCCCCCCTTCACCCCCACCCCCCCCCCCCCCCCCCCCCCCCCCCCCCCCCCCCCCCCCCCCCCCCCCCCCCCCCCCCCCCCCCCCCCCCCCAATTAATAACCACAGCTATTCTTGTTATGCTATTTGAACTTTTAAAAAAAATGTCTGTGTTATATAGCCTAATACATAAACCATGAATATAGCCATAAACATTTTCACTTCACATGTGTAAATATTGATCATTTACACAGTGACAAGAAACTTACAGGAGCAGAAGATACCCAAAAGTAGCCTTTTGTTTCAGTTGAGGTATCGTAAAATACATTTAGTCTAATCTGGGTTTGTTCTATGTGGACACAGTCTCACTGACTGAGAAATAGCTCCAAATGATTGAGTTAGAAAAGAGCTGTCCGCACGAATCGAACCGAATCGCAAACGATTCAGACCGTTTTGCAAACCCAATTCACTGAAAAGAACCGACTCGGGCACCCCAGCTGCCCTGAACGACCCACACCAATGTAATCCTGTTTTCATTTCTAACCCGGATTGGGGCGCAGTGCAAAATTTGCACTCCACGAGCGCCTTTTGAAACCCGACACAATGCTAATTAATTAAAAGAAGAAAAAGTAAATGAAACAAAAAGTTTCACTCTGCCCTTACGTAGGCTAGGCTATAGCCTATAAAACACTCAAGACCTAATTCCAGTTTTAAAAAATCCCAACATTTTGTAAAAATAATAATACTAATAAATTAAGAGCAAGAAAGAAAACAAAGAAAGCAGTTCATTTACCTTTCAGACGTGATGGTGTACATTTTTGCGCCGTTGTCCGTGACCAAATGGAACTTCTCCGGATTATTTTTGACCATGGTTTTACTTAAATTGATTTAACTCTTTATCAGCAGTTTAAAATATGGGTTATACCTATTGAAAATGCTAAAAATAACGATAATAATAAATAGCTTAATAAATACGGGCATTAAATTCGTCGTGTGCTAGCAGCATCCCCATGAGGTAAAGTGCTGATATTTGAGGCTCAGTGCAAAAAGCGCTGTTATTTGAAGCCTTGTGACTGCGGACCGTGTGCAAACAGTTTCTGATCAAACTATGATGTGTTTTTCTTCTACAAATCACGACAATTGTATCTTTTAGAATCACTCCAGCTGGGGACATAATAAAGGACAGTAACTCGACCATTTACAAGAATGAAGTGACGCTGCGTAATGAACTTTCTGAAATAGGCGATTTTTTCCAAGCTGCTGTGGTAAACGTTGAAATTGCAATTTGTAACTTCAAGATGTGAATATATATATATCAAAAGAGTACATGTATCACACATCACTATTGTAACCCGTCTTGTTATAATAAACAGGGAGGTATAAGTCTTAATATTTGGTGCTCAGTGGGAAAAAAGCGGATTTATCTGAAGCCTTGTGACTGCGAACCGTGTGCAAACGATCAGGCTGCTTGCAACTCCAGACTGTGATGATCGCCAGTGAAAGAAAACAGACCTTTTGCGTTTTCTGGTTTGACATTCAGTTAGCACATCCTTGAAACTTACTAACACATTCAGTAAGTTGATTAGGTTTTAATGGTTGACTAATTTAATCACTTCAATGGTACATTGTATTTTCCCAAACAAGTCACAAGAAGGCTATTGAAATTATTATAACAATTTGAAACCAATCGGGATAGGATACTAATAGATATTTCTTCAAATAATTCACATCATATGTCAAAAAAATATTTGTGAATACATAATTCTCAATAGGACATACCCTCCAAATAGTCCATGTAAAACACAAGGAATTCGTCTCTTAAGAAAATGTAGCAAGACATCATTCCAAATGCAGTTCCAATTATTCCAAATAGAACATCAGACATTTAACAAAACATAGTGAGAACATAGATTCAAATTTGTAAACAGTTTGGGCAAACATACATGCTATTTTCACTTTATTTACAATCATACAATATAAGTAAACAGACTTTTATTCTTTGCCTTCAGCTTTATTTGGCTCAGACCAACACATTACAAAGGCTGATGTTAAAATGTACACTTGCAACTAAATAAGTTAAAAGTTGTGGCTTCACAGACAATGAACGGCCCCTTCGGATCCTACAAAGGAAACGGTTGTAACTAGTAGTTTGATTCTTTTCATCACAGATGACCAATGAGAGAGAGACCTGTTACATCTCTAAACTTACAGGAGCAGAAGATACCCAAAAGTAGCCTTTTGTTTCAGTTGAGGTATCGTAAAATACATTTAGTCTAATCTGGGTTTGTTCTATGTGGACACAGTCTCACTGACTGAGAAATAGCTCCAAATGATTGAGTTAGAAAAGAGCTGTCCGCACGAATCGAACCGAATCGCAAACGATTCAGACCGTTTTGCAAACCCAATTCACTGAAAAGAACCGACTCGGGCACCCCAGCTGCCCTGAACGACCCACACCAATGTAATCCTGTTTTCATTTCTAACCCGGATTGGGGCGCAGTGCAAAATTTGCACTCCACGAGCGCTTTTTGAAACCCGACACAATGCTAATTAATTAAAAGAAGAAAAAGTAAATGAAACAAAAAGTTTCACTCTGCCCTTACGTAGGCTAGGCTATAGCCTATAAAACACTCAAGACCTAATTCCAGTTTTAAAAAATCCCAACATTTTGTAAAAATAATAATACTAATAAATTAAGAGCAAGAAAGAAAACAAAGAAAGCAGTTCATTTACCTTTCAGACGTGATGGTGTACATTTTTGCGCCGTTGTCCGTGACCAAATGGAACTTCTCCGGATTATTTTTGACCATGGTTTTACTTAAATTGATTTAACTCTTTATCAGCAGTTTAAAATATGGGTTATACCTATTGAAAATGCTAAAAATAACGATAATAATAAATAGCTTAATAAATACGGGCATTAAATTCGTCGTGTGCTAGCAGCATCCCCATGAGGTAAAGTGCTAATATTTGAGGCTCAGTGCAAAAAGCGCTGTTATTTGAAGCCTTGTGACTGCGGACCGTGTGCAAACAGTTTCTGATCAAACTATGATGTGTTTTTCTTCTACAAATCACGACAATTGTATCTTTTAGAATCACTCCAGCTGGGGACATAATAAAGGACAGTAACTCGACCATTTACAAGAATGAAGTGACGCTGCGTAATGAACTTTCTGAAATAGGCGATTTTTTTCCAAGCTGCTGTGGTAAACGTTGAAATTGCAATTTGTAACTTCAAGATGTGAATATATATATATCAAAAGAGTACATGTATCACACATCACTATTGTAACCCGTCTTGTTATAATAAACAGGGAGGTATAAGTCTTAATATTTGGTGCTCAGTGGGAAAAAAGCGGATTTATCTGAAGCCTTGTGACTGCGAACCGTGTGCAAACGATCAGGCTGCTTGCAACTCCAGACTGTGATGATCGCCAGTGAAAGAAAACAGACCTTTTGCGTTTTCTGGTTTGACATTCAGTTAGCACATCCTTGAAACTTACTAACACATTCAGTAAGTTGATTAGGTTTTAATGGTTGACTAATTTAATCACTTCAATGGTACATTGTATTTTCCCAAACAAGTCACAAGAAGGCTATTGAAATTATTATAACAATTCTATACTTGAACAATACTTCTTCATCACAAAGAGGGACGATGAATTCAATTGATAGAGCTCATCATTGAAACACTCAGGCAGCCATGGACTGCATATTGGACACATTCATTAGTACAGTGGCCAGGTGGTGTCAACTCTTAGAAAATGAAGCAAGAAAGACTGACAGCCAGAGGACCAGGAGAGTGGTGATGGGGCGAGAGTCCAGTTCAATCAGAGGGGCTGTAAAGATCACCAGAGGAGGGCAGGCGGGCATGGCCACCTGTAACATTAGGGAGCCGAGAGAGGTCTGGGAGACCACTGAGACGAGACCGCAGCTCCTTCCGTACCTGGGACACCCGGGCCAGTTTGCGCTTGTATTCCTAAAATAAAAACATGCAAACAAGCTAGTTAGTGCAAAAATATAGATCTGGCAGTATATTAGTAAAATATTTGAATTAATCGTAATGAAATTTTGAAGCAAAATAACTAAAATAATATTTAGTTTTTGTAAAATGTACTCTTATAATCAGTTTTATTTACAACCTTGATTTTTTTTTAGTGTATAGTTTCCATTGTTTTGTGTTGCTGCAGAGATCCTTAGTTTTATATATATATATATCTCTCGAAGATAAGGCTCTTTAAGACCTGCAACAAGTCTAACTCTTTTTGGAATTTATTAAATCTAATTAACTTCAATTTAGTTCAGATACACAAACTGTTATAACATCACTTTGTTTCAGTTCTCAGTATCTCACTCAAACATGTATCAACTGTTACCGTTTACAATGAGTACAGATAAATTAAAACAATATTGTCCGCTGTTATATGAAGCATTTTAAACATTTATATATGCAAAACAGCATAGTCAACATCCTTAAGCTTCTAGAATCAATACATTTTGCCTCTGTGATTGTGTCAAAGGCTTAAGTTCTTGACATTTGTTTCCTAACAACTGTTAACTATTAATATTTAATTGACATCAGTCACAAAGTTTAGGAATGCTACTCTGTTCCAACATGTAAAGTTTTAAAAGTTACTTTTTAAATCTCTTCAACCTGCCTACAAGTCTAATTAAGCACTAGACTGTTTACTTTTGTAAAGAATTAGAAAAGCATCTCACAACTAAAGTTTCAAATCATGATTTAAATTTAAACATTCATTTACGCCAGAATATTTTTTCAGATGCATATTCTGACTAATTTAACTACAAAAATTACAAGTTTGTACCTTTTTATATGGTTAATGTTTGTTCTACTACAATGTAAAGCTATACATGGCAAATGTTTTACACGGAAATTAAATATGGACTACACTGATGTAATAACAGGACAACTATTTTTTAATCCTTAAGAGTTTTCAATCAGACTTCAGGGATTCAAATGAAAACTTAAAATTGAAACCAATATTTAAATGCATGAACTATGCTTATAAATACTATGCTTTATAGATGATGAACTGTGTTTAAAAGATTTAATTGAAATAAACATTCTACACATTTGGCATTATAAACTAACAATGAACAATCTTTTACAAGCATTTGTTAATCATCATTTGTAAACATACTATTATTCATTAGTTATTAATACATTTTGAAGTAACAGTCTTAATATTAACCAAGAATAATAGATGTTGCAAAGGTGTTCATTGTTTAAATCATGTTAACTACAGTAGAACTAATTTTAAGGCATATAAGTTTTCAGTAAAGTGATAGAGAATACGTTTCAGCCAGTTTCTTAGGTTATTTCACTCAATAAGTATGTATTTGTGAAAGCCAGTGCATAAGCAAAAAAGATGCACACTCAAGAGATTGGTGTTTTTTTTCTTTTATTTTTATTTATTCTGTAAATGCGACATCAGATGGAACACAGGAACCTGCTCACGACCTGTTGGCAAAGGCTGGAAAATGAAGCAGTTAATGCGAATGTAACTTTTAACTTGGTGTTTGTTTACTTACCAGACCAGTAATGCATGTCTCATGCATAGGAATTAAAAAAAAAGAGATAGCTAGACTGCATTTGCTGAAATTATATTAAATACTTCACTGCCTTCTATGGGCAGAACAAACCCAAATATGGTGAAAATATGGTGCAACCATGTGCAGCTATAATCACATGAACCTAAGTATAAAAAAAGAAAGTAGAGGAGAAAGAAACTGACATGTAGAGACAGCAACTGAGGATAAAAACAAAAGGGAAGAAACTGTGAAGTCAGTAAGTTTACCCACTTCTAGTTTCTGCTCGTTCTGGGCCAGGCCGTCTCTCTGACTCTGCAAAAAGACAGCAAGAGTGCGTGTGAGTTGCCGTCGATCATCAATCTCTGCTGCCAGCCGCCCACTGTAGTCAGCTAGAAGCATGCAGGCCTCTTCCACCAACCGAGAAAGACGCCCCCCTGACTCTTTATCTGAAAAAAACACACATTCGGACAAACGTAGACAGTCAGAATGGTTAACTACATATGATCTGTTTTAGTGCTCTATTCCAATTGAGCAATTACAATCTGTGCTCTAGATGTGCCGACACCACAAATTATCAATAACAAATTAGATTATTTAATTCTGTTTCTGATGCATTTACTTACTACTGACAAGGAAGGTTCCATGGGTGTTCTCACCTGTAACTTTGTGCAATAGGGTGGTGTCCTGCACCTCTGGGGGTAGAGCAGAGATCCTCTGGCGGAGAGCTGCATCGCTGGAGGCTGCGTTCTCAAGCTCCTGTAGTGCTCGGATCAGATCAGCAGTCTAAGATATACAAAACAAGTCATGACATGGAAGACTAAACTGACTTGAGGTCAGTTTATAGGTAAATATGCATGATGTAAGGCCATTCTTTCATACCTGTGGAGGTTCAGCAGGGGAGCTTTGGGAGGCGAAGTCATCATCGTTCACCTTAATCTCCTCATAAGGCCTTTTCTTGGCCTTCTTTTTTACCTCTGTAAGAAGAACATGAGGAGACATTCTACATGCTATACTTCAACAAAGGCGTCCTCACTCTAAACAAAGACTTCACATGACACTTATCAAAACAAACTACTGAGTCTCTCTGAGCGACTATACTGTATTCGCAATAACCTTTGAAATCAGTGTGACCTTGTGGTGGTTTACTTACGTAGGACATCAGAGAGTTTGTCCAGTATGCCATTCTCATAGACAGCTCTTTCCTGCCAGATGGACAGAACTCTACCTAACTGTTTCTGACAGCTCTCGTCTCCTTCACTGGACAGGATAGATAAAAACACGGTAAATATAATTTTAGGACAGGAAGAATCATAGCAACACAACTACAAGTTGCCAATGTCTGGATTCAAGTTAAGACCCAATTATACTTGCCTAAATTTTTTTTTACATTTTAAGCATTTAACAAATAGAAACTCACTTGAAGGTTAAAATACTGTACTAGAGTGTTTTTTATATATATACACACACATGGTGAGAATTGTTGGTACCCTTGGTAAATATGTTCAAAGAAGGCTATGAAAATAAATCTGCATTGTTAATCCTTTTGAGCTTTTATTTAAAAAATTCACAAAAATCTAACCTTTCATTGGAGAATAAGAATTTAAAATGGGGGAAATATCATTATGAAATAAATGTTTTTCTCTAATACACATTGGACACAATTACTGGTACCCTTTTATTCAATACTTTTTGAAACCTCCATTTAGTAATGGCCAAAATAGTATAGGTGAGTTTTCTCCTATATTGCCTGATGAGGTTAGAGAGCACCTGACAAGAGATCAGAGACCATTCCTTCATCCAGAATCTCTCCAGACCCTTCAGATTCCCAGCTCCATGACGGTGCTTCTCCTTTTCAGTTCACCACACTCATTTTCTATAAAGTGCAGGTCAGTGAACTGGAATGGCCATAGCACAAGCTTGGTTTTGTGCCCAGTGATCCATTTTTGGATTATTGTCTAGTTGGAAGATCCAAACATGGCCCATTATAAGATTTCTAACATGATTGAGTCAGTCAATTTAGATTTTTTATCTGTTGGTATTTGATAGAATCAAAGATGCCATGTGTCTAAACAAGATGTCCAGGACCTCCAGCAGAAATATAGGTCCACAACATTATAAATACAGCAGTAAATTGGCTTCATCTTGAGGGTTTGCTGCTAAAAAGCCAATTTTTTAGTTACATCTGATCATAGAAGCCAGTCCCATTTGAAGTTCCAGTCGTGTCTGACAACTGAATATGCTGGAGATTATTTTTTGGTGAAAGCATTTTCGCTTCTTGATTTTTTTCTTGAAACCCTCCCAAATAACATGTGGTGCAGGTGCTGTTTGATTTTTTTTTTCTGACCCCGAAACCCAACCTTTTTCTGCAATTCTCCAGCTGTGATCCTTGGAGAGTCTTTAGCCACTCAAACTCTCCTCTTCACCATGCATTAGGACGATATAGACACACGTCCTCTTCCAGGCAGGTTCGTAACATTTTCTGTTGATTGGAACTTATTCATTATTGCCCTGATGTTGGAAATTTCACTGCTCTAGCTCTTTTCTTAAAGCCATTTTCTAATTTGTGAAGCTCAATTATCTTTTGCTGCACATCAGAAATATCTTCTTTGGTTTTTCTCATTGTGATGGGTGATTAATTTGGAATTTTGCCTTTGTTTTCTCTCCCATTTATATTTTTGTGAAACAGGAAGCCATGGCTGGATAATCTCATGTTCATAATCACCCTGGTATGCTCAAAATTGTGAATATAAATGGGAATACATTTCAGATATATTTTACTCATAAGAATTTCTAGGGGTACCAGTAATTGTGTACAATGTGTATTTGAGAAAAAAACATTTCGTAATGATATTTCCCCCTATTTTAAAATCTTATTCTCCAATGAAAGGTTAGATTTTTGTGATAAAAAAATAAAAATAAAAGATCAAAAGGATTAACAATTTGATCATATTTACCAAAGATACTAACAATTCTGACCACGTGTGTGAGTGTATATATATATATATATATATATATATATATCAGAATGAGCTGTATTGCCAGGTATGTTTTCACATACAAGGAATTTGTTTTCATGACAGAAGCTTCCGTATGCTCAAAATTGTGAATATAAATGGGAATACATTTCAGATATATTTTACTCATAAGAATTTCTAGGGGTACCAGTAATTGTGTACAATGTGTATTTGAGAAAAAAACATTTCGTAATGATATTTCCCCCTATTTTAAAATCTTATTCTCCAATGAAAGGTTAGATTTTTGTGATAAAAAAATAAAAATAAAAGATCAAAAGGATTAACAATTTGATCATATTTACCAAAGATACTAACAATTCTGACCACGTGTGTGTGTGTGTGTGTGTATATATATATATATATATATATATATATATATCAGAATGAGCTGTATTGCCAGGTATGTTTTCACATACAAGGAATTTGTTTTCATGACAGAAGCTTCCGCAGTGCAACAGAATGA